>NC_045623.1:46476791-46804041 GCF_009829155.1 Mustela erminea | reverse complement strand
TTCCCCCTTTTTTTCACTTGAACTTATGACCCTGAGATCCAAGACCTGAGCTGAGATTAAGAGTTGGACATTCAACCAACTGATCCACCCAGGTATCCCTGGAAGCACATTCTTGATAAATCAATTGCACATCAGTCCTCATGTCAGGATCTCCTTCTGAAGAACTCAGCTTAAGACAGTCACCTAAAGATTCATTGTTAAATTTAATGGACACATATTAGTTCTCTTATTTGAGCTCCAGCTTACATGATACTGCTAAATATCTCTTTTTATTGAATTATTGCCTTTCTTTGTTTTTGCAATTATACAGTCTCCTGATTTTCTTTCTACTTCTTTGGAGTTTCCTTCTTTTTTAGCTCTGAAACTCATTTTTTAAGAAAGTTTACATAACAGGAAACAACAAATATTAGTGAGGGTGTGGAAAAAGGGGAACCATCTTACACTCTTAGTGAGAATACAAGCTGGTACAGCCACTCTGGGAAAACAGTGTGGAGGTTCCTCAAGATGTTAACAATAGAGCTACCATATGACCCAACAATTGCATTACTAGGTATTTACCCCAAAGATACAGATGTAGTGAAAAGAAGGGACACATGCACCTCAGTGTTCACATCAGCAGTGTCCACAATAGCCTAACTGTGGAAGGAGCCGAGATGTCCTTCAACAGATGAATGAATAAAGATGTGGTTCATATATACAATAGAACATTATTAAGCCATCAGAAAGGATGAATACTTACCATTTACGTTGAAATGGATGGAACTGGAGGATATTATCTCAAAGCAGAGAAAGACAATTATCATATGGTTTTACTCATATGTGGAACATAAAGAATAGCACAGAGGACCACAGGGGAAGGGAGGGAAAACTGAACGGGAAGAAATCAGAGAGGAAGACAAACCATGAAAAACTCTGGACCCTGGGAAACAAACTGAGGATTACAGAAGGGAGGGGGGTTGGAGGAATAGGGTAACAGGATGATGGGTATTAAAGAGGGCACGTGTTGTGATGAGCAGTGGGTGTTATACACAGCTAATGAACTGTTGAACACTACATCAAAAACTAATGAGGTACTATATGTTGGCTAATTGAACATAATAAAAAAAAAGTTTATGTTAATATCCAGTCAGAACCAACTGGTTATTTCCCTCAAACTATTACCTATAGGGATTTCCAAATAGACCTCAGGACTGAATACTTACTGTCTTGGAACATCCTCAGAAAGCTCTGTCATTGATCAGATAACCGAGTAAAAACATCGGAGTCCTTTCTTTCAAATGGAAAAGGGAAAGACTATGAGCCTTTTCTTTTCCCTCTGCATCTTCTTTATAGATTTCTGTTCCTTTGCTTATTCCCTAAATGCTAAGCCTCTTCAAAGATTCGTCTTAGGTTGTTTTTTTACCCTGTGTATTCAAATATGACTTACCTTCCTGGCTTTATAATTATCACTCACATATTCATGACTTCCTAATCTGTATCTCATACCCACATATCTCTACAGACCTTTAGCCCCATCTGTCTTATTGCCTACTGAGCACTTGTTAGATGTTCCTCTCATATTTTAAATTCAGTGTATCCAAACAGTACTATCTTCCCTTCTGAGTCAGTCTTCCTGATTTCAGTGAAGGGCTCTACATCCAGCCTCTTTATCAAGCCACATACCTGGAAGTCATTTTTTTTTTTAATTTTTAAAAAAAGTTTTATTTATTTGACAGAGATAGCACAAGCAGGGGGAGTGGCAGGTGGAAGGAAAGGGAGAAGCAGGCTCCCAGATGAGCAGGGAGCCCAACTCAGAGTTCAATCCTAGGACCCTGAGATTATGACCTGAGCTAAAGGCAGGCACTAAACCAACTGAGCTATCCGCAAACCCCCCTGGAAGTCATTCTTAACACTTCTCTTACCTGAAATCAGTCATCAAATTCTGCAAAGTTCTTTCTGTATATCTCTTTTTTCCTCCATTTTATTTTATTTCTTTTCAGTGTTCCAGCATCTTTTATTTATGCACCACACCCAGTGCTCCATGCAATACATGCCCTCTTTAATACCCACCACCAGGCTCACCCAACCCACCACCCTCTTCCCCTCCAAAATCCTCAGTTTGTTTCTCAGAGTCCACAGTCTCTCATGGTTTGTCTCCCCCTCCAATTTCCCCCAACTCACTTCTCTGTTTCATCTCCCAGTGTCCTCCATGTTATTCCTTATATTCCACAAGTAAGTCAGATTATATGTATATCTCTTTGAATGCATTGCTTTTATCCCCAGTGCTGCTGGGCTGGGAAAAATTTATCTATATATTGAATTATTGCAACAACTTCCTATTTGATCTCCCTCCTCCAATCTTTCTTTTTATGGTGTCTTCTCTATGCTGCAGCCTGAATGATCTTTTGAAAATATAATTCTGAGAATATCACTCTGTATTTATTTCTTATTGTTAATATAACAAATTATCACAAATTTAGTGGTTTAAAACACCATGAATTTATTATCTTGGGTTCTGGATGTCAGAAATCAGTTTTATTGGGAAAAATCAGTATGTTAGCAGTCTACATTCCTTCTGGAGGCTCTATGGACAAATCTTATTTCTTGCCTTTTACAGTTTCTAGAGTCTGTGCAGATCAGTAGATGACTCATGGGCCTTTCGCCATCTTCAAAGCCAGCAGCATAGTATCTTTTCTACTTTCTGACCTCTGCTTTTATCCTTGTATCCTCTCTTTGTCACTGATCCTCCTACAACTCTCTTCGAAGGACTCTTGTGATTACTTAGGGAACCAAAAATAATCCAGATTAATCTCTCCCTTTCAAGATGCTTAATTTAACTCCATCTTCAAAGTTTCTTTTATCAGGTAATGTATTTGCACATTCCAGGAATTAGGACATAGATAACTTTTGGGGCTACCACATACACACTTGCATAAAATTCTTCAATCTCTTCTCACTTCTTTTAGGATAAAATCCAGACTCTTCTATATGACTCTTTCCTTGTCATCTTTCACAGCATGTCTTGCTACTCCTCACTTTCCATTCTGCCTTTAAATAGAATTAAACTTCTTTCAGTTACTTGAGCAGATTCTCTCATGTTTTTTTAGTCTTTGTAGTCTGTACATTTGCCTAGAATCTTTCTTCTTCCTTCCTTGTGAAGCCTTCTCCCAAGCACTCCTTAACTAACGGCAGTTCATCCTTTACCATTCCAGCTTAGATGTCACTCATGTGACATCTCTGACTCCCCAGGTTTGTGTTAGGTACCTTTTCTACATGTTTCCTGGAGTGCCTTGTTATGCCACTTATCTTACTGGATTGTAAGTGCATGCTTTGTTGGAGGATTCCTGTACAAGGCTAGGATATAACGGGTATTCCTATTTGTTAAACTATTGATTTGTTGTTGAACCTCTTGAAAATTGTATTTTATTGTTCCCAGGGTTATGTTTTAAAGGGTGTGATATTAATGAAAAACTTGAGTTTTCTTTGAAACTTTAATTTTGATATATTTTATAATTTCTTTTAACTGACAGTTTTAAATTTGCATCTACAAATGTTAAAACACTTCTATGTTTTCTATATCTTGACAGTTTATAATTTATCTCAACATGTAATGAAGTAGGGGAACAGGAACAGAGCAAGGTGGGAACGTAATTTTTATAACTTATTAAAATAGGAGAATCCGAATCTCATTAAAACAACAACCTATGAGTTCTAGTAGTTTGGGGGTGGAGTCTTTTGGGTTTTCCGTATAAAGAATCATGTCATCTGCGAAGAGAGAGAGTTTGACTTCTTCATTACCAATTTGGATACCTTTTATTTCTCTTTGTTGTCTGATTGCTGTTGCTAGGACTTCTAATACTATGCTGAACAAGAGTGGTGAGAGTGGGCATCCTTGTCGTGTTCCTGATCTCAACGGGAAGGATGCAAGCCTTTTCCCATCATTTGAGGATGATATTTGCTGTGGGTCTTTCATAGATAGATTTTATGAAGTTCAGGAATGTTCCCTCTATCCCTATACTTTGAAGCATTTTAATCAGGAACGGATGCTGGATTTTGTCAAATACTTTTTCTGCATTAATTGAGAGGACCATGTGGTTCTTCTCTCTTCTCTTATTAATTTGTTCTGTCACATTGATTGATTTGCAAATGTTGAAACTTGTAGCCCAGGGATGAATCCCACCTGGTCAGGGTGGATAATCTTTTTAATGTGCTGTTGGATCCTGTTTGCTAGGATCTTGTTGAGAATCTTAGCATCCATATTTATCAGTGATATTGGTCTGAAATTCTCCTTTTTGGTAGGGTCTTTGCCTGGTTTGGGGATCAGGGTAATGCTGGCTTCATAGAAAGAGTCAGGAAGTTTCCCTTCTGCTTCAATTTTTTGAAACAGCTTCAGGAGAATAGGTGTTATTTCTTCTTTGAAAGTTTGGTAGAATTCCCCAGGGAATCCATCAGGTCCTGGGCTCTTGTTTTTTGGGAGGTTTTTGATCACGGCTTCAATCTCGTTACTAGATATTGGTCTATTCAGGTTGTCAATTTCTTTCTGGTTCAATTTTGGGAGTTTATAGTTTTCCAGGAATGCATCCATTTCATCTAGGTTGCTTAGCTTATTGGCATATAACTGTTGATAATAACTTCTGATGATTGTTTCTACTTCCTTGGTGTTCATTGTGATCTCTCCCTTTTCATTCATAATTTTATTTATTTGAGCTTTCTCTCTTTTCTTTTGGATTAGTGTGGCCAATGATTTATCGATCTTATTGATTCTTTCAAAAAACCAGCTTCTAGTTTCATTGATACGTTCTACTGTATCTCTGGTCTCTACCTCATTGATCCCAGCTCTAATCTTGATTATTTCCCTTCTTATGTGTGGAGTTGGTTTGATACAACAATTCAGCAAGGTGGCAGGATACAAAGTCAATGTACAGAAATCAGTAGCTTTCTTATACACTAATAATGAAAATCCGGAAAGGAAATTAGAGAATCGATTCCATTTACTATAGCACCAAGAACCATAAGATACCTGGGAATAAACCTAACCAAAGAGGTAAATGATCTGTACTCAAGGAACTACAGAACACTCATGAAAGAAATTGAAGAAGACACAAAAAGATGGAAGACCATTCCATGCTCTTGGATCGGAAGAATAAACATTGTTAAAATGTCTATACTGCCTAGAGCAATCTATACTTTTAAGATATTCCGATCAAAATTCCACCGGTATTCTTCAAAGAGCTGGAGCAAATAATCCTAAAATTTGTATGGAATCAGAAGAGACCCCGAATCGCTAAGGAAATGTTGAAAAACAAAAATAAAACAGGGGGCATCACGTTACCTGATTTCAAGCTTTACTACAAAGCTGTGATCACCAAGACAGCATGGTACTGGTATAAAAACAGACACATAGACCAGTGGAACAGAGTAGAGAGCCCAGATATGGACCCTCAACTCTATGGTCAAATAATCTTCGACAAAGCAGGAAAAAATATACAGTGGAAAAAAGACAGTCTCTTCAATAAATGGTGCTGGGAAAATCGGGTAGCTATATGTAGAAGAATAAAACTCGACCATTCTCTTACACCATACACAAAGATAAACTCAAAATGGATAAAAGACCTCAATGTGAGACAGGAATCCATCAGAATCCTAGAGGAGAACATAGGCAGTAATTTCGATATCAGCCACAGCAACTTCTTTCAAGATATGTCTCCAAAGGCAAAGGAAACAAAAGCGAAGATGAACTTTTGGGACTTCATCAAAATCAAAAGCTTCTGCACAGCAAAGGAAACAGTCAACAAAACAAAGAGGCAACCCACGGAATGGGAGAAGATATTTGCAAATGACAGTACAGACAAAAGGTTGATATCCAGGATCTATAATGAACTCCTCAAACTCAACACACACAAAACAGACAATCATATCAAAAAATGGGCAGAAGATATGGACAGACACTTCTCCAATGAAGACATACAAATGGCTATTAGACACAGGAAAAAATGTTCATCATCACTAGCCATCAGGGAGATTCAAATTAAAACCACATTGAGATATCACCTTACACCAGTTAGAATGGCCCAAATTAGCAAGACAGGAAACAACATGTTTTGGAGGGGATGTGGAGAAAGGGGAACCCTCTTCCACTGTTGGTGGGAATGCAAATTGGTGCAGCCTCTTTGGAGAACAGTGTGGAGATTCCTCAAGAAAGTAAAAATAGAACTTCCCTATGACCCTGCCATTGCACTCCTGGGTATTTACCCCAAAGATACAGATGTAGTGAAAAGAAGGGCCATCTGTACCCCAATGTTTATAGCAGCAATGGCCACAGTCCTCCAAACTGTGGAAAGAACCCAGATGCCCTTCAACAGACGAATGGATAAGGAAGATGTGGTCCATATACACTGTGGAGTATTATGCCTCCATCAGAAAGGATGAATACCCAACTTTTGTAGCAACATGAACGGGACTGGAAGAGATTATGCTGAGTGAAATAAGTCAAGCAGAGAGAGTCAATTTTCATATGGTTTCACTTATTTGTGGAGCGTAACAAATAGCATGGAGGACATGGGGAGATAGAGAAGAGAAGGGAGTTGGGGGAAATTGGAAGGGGAGGTGAACCATGAGAGACTATGTACTCTGGAAAACAATCTGAGAGTTTTGAAGGGGCAGGGGGTGGGAGGTTGGCATACCTGGTGGTGGGTATTAGAGAGGGCACGGATTGCATGGAGCACTGTGTGTAGTGCAAAAATAATGAATACTGTTATGCTGAAAATAAAAAATAAATTAAAAAAACAAACAAATAAGAAAAACAACCTTGGGGCACCTGGGTGGGTCAGTCAGTTTAAGCTTCTGACTCTTAGTTTTGGCTCAGGTCATGATCTCATGGGTTGTGAGATGGAGCCCCATATTGGGCTTGATGCTCAGCGGGGGGTCTGCTTCTCTCTCTCACCCTCTCCCTCTGCCTTTCCCCCTGCTTCTATGTATTCTGTCTCTCTGGAATAAATAAATCTTTAACAACAACAACAACAAAAAAACCCTCAACAACCTAGTACTGACTTTATGGTAGGCATCCTATAGGTATTAGTGACAGAAAGATGAGGAAGATAAAGCTATAAGCTTCAGTCCTCAAGGATCTTACAGTCGTGATAGAGAACAGAATTTTAAATAAATAATTATGATACAGTGCTATCAATGCAATAATAATTGAGTATTTTATGGGAACACAAAGAAGTGAACTGGGAATAAGGCAGAATACAGGATCCATAAATAATATTTCAGTTCTTTTTTTTAGCATTTATTTATTATTTATGTAATCTCTACACTCAATATGGGGCTTGAACTTGTGACCCCAAGATCAAAGAGTCACGTGCTCTCTGGACTGAGCCAGCTCTGTGCCCTGATAATATTTCAGTTCTATATTATGGAATGGGTAGGATTTTGACAATAAGAGAATCCTAGAAATGGTATTCAAAACAAAGGCCTGCCTGTGCAAGGTATGCTGATGCATATAGGACAACAACAATGTTTTTTTGGATGTAGTGGCTGGGATAAATATCTGATATGGTGCCATTGGCTGTGATCTTGAGCAGTCATTACTTTCTAGGAATATTTTTTTTCTGGGAAGGTGGGGGAAGATAGACTTAAAATAAGCTTCTGCCATTGTACTTAATATTGATATGAAAGAGCTTGTTGTATTCAAGTCATGGCCAGTAGTTACTTATGACTTGAAGCCTAGCAGAAAATGAGGATTGGGGCTAGCTTGCAAAAGGCTTTTATATAATGGTAAGAAATTTGGGATTTTATCCTGTATGCAATAGGGAGCTGATGATATTAAATCAGGAGAATAATATGATCAAATCCTTATTTTAGAAACATTATTCTGGTTGTTATGATAGACTTAGGGAAGTGAAGAAGAACAGACCAAAAAAGAGAGAGGCCAATCTATATGAGGGCTTAAGAGAGTCTGGTTAGTGGAATCACATGTAAAATGTCATAATTGTATTATGTCCTACTGAACAGTATAATATTAGTATACTCAGTCTATTTACTGTGATTTTTTAAACATTCTTTTAACATAGCTAATTACTGTAGAAGCAGCAACTTAGAAAAGGACAGAATTCTAGAGGTAGGCAAACTGAAAAATACCACAAGATACTTGGCATTTGAACAGGAAGAAAATGACATAAAATTTTTATCTTTTTGGATTTTTTAAGAGTAGCAGGTTGAAAAACAAAAAACAAACAAACCAAAAAAGTAGGAGATTGGATCCATTTTGTGAAGTATCAGTTAAGTCTATACAAAACTTTGAGGTCATACATTTCAGTGATGATAATAGTAATGAGTTATTAAGAGAAATTAGTAAAGCTTACTGTGTTTTAAGTATGAGGAAATGAGTTCATCCTTAAAAGTTCTGTTAAATGGCAAGATTAGAAAAAACTGTAGATATTTAAAAGGGGTGGATTACAGTTATCTATGAATTTGTTTTTAGAGAATACTTTAAGCTAGAAAATGAGTTGAGAAGAACAATAGAACAGTTTTGAGCTCTAGTGTGTGCCAGGTACTTTACACATATTATCCAACTTATTCCTCACAACAACCCTGGGAGGTAGATGTTACTATCCACATTTCAAAAATGAACACAGCCAAAGTTCAGAGAAGATAGGTAAATTCTGTAGGTTACATGGTTAGTGGTTGAACTGGGTTTTTAAACTAATCTTAAGTATCATGAAGAAAAGTTACAAATCAAAAAGGTGGGAAGAAAATTATAATAACATCTAAAGGCCAGACAAGTATAGTTTTTAGAAGGAAAGGATGATCAATAGTGTCAGATATTTGAAGACAGCTTATAACTAATAAAATTAAGAAAAGACCATTATAATTTATTGTTTTATTCCTGACATATGTAAGATAGATAAAAGTTTATAGGTAGAACTGTTCTGTTTTTATTTGAGGATAATATTTTACATAGTTTATATTTTGAACTGTAACACAATGTTTAAATGCACATGTTTTTTATTTGTTTCAGTTATATCAAGATTTCTTGATACAGAGCAACTTCTTTCTGTTTTAGTCCAAATTCCAAAGCAGGACACAGTATGTATATATGTATTATATTATTATAATTTATATGTTATAATTTGTCTTAATTTGATATAACATTTGGAATATATAAAAATATTTTGGAAGAGTATTTCATTATTAATATCTGGAGCATTTTTATGCCTTTTAAAGGAAATTTTTTTTTCCCGAATTTCCTATTCTTCCTAGGGGGAAAAAAAAAGTTTCCTAGTTGAGGAATTCGCATATTTTCATTAATCAAATATTTACTTAAAAAGTTTGTAATCTTTTTAAAACTTAGACTATAGTATTTGCTTCATAAATAACTAGATAAAAATTATGTTAGATCCAAAGATTATGGGTGCTTCTTAAAGTGAATATTATGTGAAGTTAGATTAGTCTTCAAATATGGTTAAACTTTAAGATGAAACAATGTCTTTGGATATTTTTTAAAATTAAATAGTGGTTATGGGTACATCCTATGAAGAAAGTGATAGGTGGCTTTCATTCTTCTCTTTAAGGTGAATTGAAAAATATTTACTTTAATGAAATACATGCATATTTTTGCTCATATGCTAAAAAGGAAAAGAGTTTTATACATAAGTAGAGTTTGATTTGAAATTTGTTTACTCTGGAAATCCATTGGAATCTAACTAATCTGTTTCAGAAGTGTTTCCTTATCGTAGAGATAACACTCTTGAGGTTCATTTATAATAAAAAAAAAAAAATAAAAACACCATCCAATGGATGGAAAAGCTTTGGCTGTTGGATAGGCACAGAACTAGAAGTTTTCTTAAATATTTGAAATACCTTATATACCTGTAAGAAGTAGCAAAAATGTACATGTAAGAAGTGTGTGTGACACACACACAATTCAATATATATATGTAAGAAGAAGCCAAAAACAACTGATGTCTGAACAAAATTAGTTATGTTTGTATCATGAGTTTCAAAGTATTCTCTCCTCTTTAACTTCCTACTACAGTTTGTGTGGAACTGGTATTATTTTTACCTTAAATGTTTGGTAAAATTCACAAATGAAGCCATTACAACTTGAGATTTTCTTTCTAGGAAGGTTTTTGACTATAAATTCAACTTATTAACAGATATGATACTATTCAGATTACCTGTTTCTTGTTGAATGACCTTTGGTTTGGTAGGTGTCTTTCAAAGAATTTGTCACTTCACCCAACTTGTGGAATTTATTGACATTACATTTTTCTTAATGACCTCTTTACTATCCTTTTATATTTGTACAGTCTGTGGTGATATACTTCTCTTATTCTTGATGTTGGTAATTGAATGTTCTCTCTTTTTTTTCTTAGTCATTCTGGCTAGAGGTTATCAATTTTTTTTGTGTTTTCAAGAGACCAATTTTTGAGGGGTGCCTGGGTGGTTCAGTGGGTTAAGCCTCTGCCTTCAGCTCGGGTCATGAACTCAGGATCCTGAGATCGAGCCCATCAGGCTCTCTGCTCAGTGGAGAGCCTGCTTCCTCCTCCTCTCTCTCTTCCTGCCTCTCTGCCTACTTGTGATCTCCCTCTCTCTGTCAAATAGATAAATAAGATCTTTAAAAAAACAAAAAAAAAGAGGGGTGCCTGGGTGGCTAAGTGGGTTAAAGCCTCTGCTTTCGGCTCAGGTCATGATCCCAGGATCCTGGGATCGAGCCCTGGGATCAAGCCCCATATCGGGCTCTCTGCTCCGCTGGGAGCCTGCTTCCTCCTCCTCTCTCTCTTCCTGCCTTTCTGCCTACTTGTGATCTCTGTCTGTCCAATAAATTAAAAAAAAAAAAAAAGAAAAAATATCTAAAAAAAAGAAAAAAAGAAACCACTTTTTGATTTAATTGATTTTTGTCTTTTTTCCTTTTTCTCCATTTCATGGATTTCTGCTTTTATCAGTCTTTTTTTTTTTTTTGAGCTAGTATTTATTTGTTTGCTTGTTTTCTTCCAAGTTTTTATTTCAATTCCAGTTGTTAATGTACAGTGTAATATTAGTTTCAGATGTGCAATATAATGATTCAGCACTTCTATTCAACACCTGGTGCTCATCACAAGTGCATTCCTTAATCCCCATCACCATTTAACCCATCCCCCATCAACCTCCCCTACAGTAATCCTCAGTAATCCTCAGTTCTCTATAGTTAAGAGTCTGTTTTATGCTGTTTTATGGTTTATTTTTCTTTCTCTTTTTCTTTCTTTTGTTTACTCTGTGCTCAATTTTCTCTTCTTTCTCAGGGTTCTGAAGGTAGAAGCTGAGATGGTCAATTTGAGACCTTTTTTCTTTCCTAATATGGTTATTTAGTGTGATAAATTTCCTTCTGAGTAATGCTTTAGCTATATTTCACAATTTTTTTTTTTTTTTTTTTTAAGAGAGCCAGGCAGAGAGAGAGGGGGAAGCAAGCTTCTTGCTGAGCAGAGCACCTGATTCGGGGCTCGATCTCAGGACCTGGAGATGATGACCTGAGCTGAAGGCAGAGGCTTAACCCACTGAGCTACCCAGGTGCCCCTATATTTCACAATTTTTAAAAAAGATTTTATTTATTTGAGAGGGACTGAGAAAGTGAAAGAGAGCACAAACAGGGGGAGAGGAAGAAGCAGACTCCCTACTAAGCAGGGAGTCTGATGTGGGACTATCCCAGAACCCTGGGATCATGACCTGATCTTCACCTTGAGGTGAAGGCAGACGCTTAACTGACTGAGCCACCCAGGTGCCCCTATATTTCACAGTTTTTGATACGTTGTGTTTTTTATTAAAAAAAGTTAAAATACCTTCTAATTTCCTTTTAAATTTCTTCTTTGACATGGGTTATTTAGAAGTGTGTTATTTAGTCTCCAATATTTGGGAATTTTCCAGATGTAATTCTGTTACAGATCTCTAATTTAATTCCATTGTGGTCAAGGATGTATGTTAGTCTGATATGGATCCTTTGCAGTCTATTGACTCTTGTTTTTATGGCCCAGAATATGATCCTTCTTGGAAATATTCCATGTATGCTTGACAACAATGTATACTTTACTGTTTTTGGGTGGAGTTTTCCATGAATGTCAGTCAGTTCAAGTTGATTGAAATATTGAGTCCTTTTAGTTCCTTTAAGATTTATTTATTTGTTTAATTTTTTAAAAAAGATTTGTTTATTTAGTTTAGAGAGGGAAGTAGAGAAGAGAGTGCATGAGTTGGAAAGGGAGAGAAGCAGACTCCCTACTGAGCACAGAGCCCTATGAGGGACTCAATCCCACGACCCCAAGACCATGACCTGAGCTGAAATCAAGAGTTGTTCACTTAACCAACTGAGCCATCCAGGAGCTCATCTATTTATTTTAGAGAGAGACAGCAAGAGAGTATGAATGGGAGGAGGGGCAGAAGGACAGGGAGAGAGAAGCTCAAGCAGACTTCCTGCTGAGCTCAGAACCCACTGTGGGGCTCAATTTGATGACCCTGAAATCATGACTTAGAGCCAAAATCAAGTCAGACATTTAACTGACTGAGCCATCCAGTCTCCCGTCTTTAAGTCTTCTATATTTTTATTGTATTTTTTGTCTATTTGTTCTATTAGTTATTGAAGGAGGGTGCTGACAACTCCAACTATAATTGTGGATGTGTCTATTTCTCTTAGAAGTTCTTTTTTGTTTTGTTTTGTTTTTTTAGTGGACACTCTGTATGTACTATTAATTTGCTTACATAAAGTTCAAAACCATTTCCTCCTCCGTCATTCATAATTTTTCTTTTTCAAGTTTTATTTAAATTCCAGTTAGTTAGCTTAGTCATTAAGCATCTGCCTTCAGCTCTGGTCGTGATCCCAGGGTTTTGGGATGGAGCCACACATCGGGCTCCCTGCTCAGCCGGGAGCCTGCTTCTCCCTCTCCCAGTCCCCCTGCTTGTGTTCCCTCTCTCGCTGTGTCCCTCTCTGTCAAATTAAAAAAAAATACCAAATAAAAAATAAATAAATTCCACTTAGCATACAGTGCAATTTTGTTTCAGGTGTAGAATTTAATGATTCATCATTTACACACAATACCTAATGCTTATCACAAGTGCCTTCCCTAATAACCACCACCCATTTAACTCATCCCCCTGCCCACCTCCCCTCTAATAACTCTAAACTTGTTCTCTATAGTTAAGAGTCTGTTTTATGGTTTGCCTCTTTTTTTTCACCCTCTAGGTTCATCTGTTTTGTTACATTTCACATAAGACTTAAATCATATGTGAAATTTGTAGAATTTGTCTTTCTTTGACTGTTTCACATAGCATAATACTCTCTAGCTCCAACTACGTTATTGAAAATGGCAAGATTTCATTCTTTTTTTGTGGCTGAGTAATATTATATTTTGTGTGTATATATATACACATGTATATACAACAACTCTTCTTTTTCCATTCTTCAGGTGATGGACATTTGGGCTCTTTCCATAATTTGGCTATTGTTGATAATGCTGCCATAAACATTGGGGTACATGTACCCCTTTGAATCAGTATCTTCATATACTTTGGGTAAATACCTAGCAGTTTAATTGCTGGGACATAGGATAACTCTATTTTTAACTTTTTGAGGAACCTCCATACTGTTCTCCAGAGTGGCTGCACCAATTTGCATTCCTACCAATAGTGAAAGAGATTTTCACTTTTTCCATATCCTCAGCAACACTTACTGCTTCTTCTGTGTTAACTTTAGCCATTCTAACTGGTATGAAGTGATACCTCATTTCATTTTAATTTGTCATTCCATGATGAAAACTTATCTTGAGAATCTTTCCATGTGTTTTTTAGCCATTTGTATGTCTTCTTTGGAAGAATGTCTATTCATGTCTTCTGCCCATTTCTTTTCTGGATTATTTGGTTTTTGGTTGCTGAGTTTGGTAAGTTCTTTATAGGTTTTGGATACTAAGCCTTTATCAGATATGTCATTTGCAAATATCTTCTTCCATTCTGAAAGTTACCTTTTAGTTTTGTTGATTGTTTCTTTTGCTGTGCAGAACCTTATCTTGATGAGGTTCCAGTAGTTTATTTCTGCTTTTGTTTCCCTTGCTTCAGGAGATAAGTCTAGCAAGAAGTTGCTATTGTGGAGGTGAAAGAGACTGCTGTCTGTGTTTTCCTCTAGGATTTTGATGGATTCCTGTCTCACATTTAGGTCTTTCATCCATTTTGAGTCTATTTTTATGTGTGGTGTTAGGAAGTTATTCAGTTTCATTCTTCTGCATGTGGCTGTCCAATTTTGCTAACACCATTTATTGAAGAGACTATCCTTTTTCCATTGGATATTCTTTCCTACTTTGTTGAAGATTAGTTGATCATAGGGTTCAGGGTCCATTTCTGGATTTTCTCTTCTGTTCCATTGATCTATGTGTTTGTTTTTGTGCCAGTTTCATACCATCTTAATCATTACAGCTTTGTAATATAACTTGAAGTCCACATTGTGATGCCTCTAGCTTTTTCTTTTTCAAGATTGCTTTGGCTATTTGGGATCTTTGGTAGTTCCATACAAATTTTAGAATTATTTGTTCCAACTCTGTGAAAAATGTTGGCAGTATTTTGATAGGAATTGCATTAAATGTGTAGATTGCTTTGGGTAGTATAGAGATCTTAACAGTATTTATTCTTCCAATCCATGAGCCGGCAAATGTTTTTCCAATTCTGTTTTGTTTTGTTTTGTTTTTCCAATTCTTTATGTCTTCCTCAACATCTTTCATCAGTGTTTTATAGTTTTCAGAGTACAGATCCTTTACCTCTTTTGTTAGGTTTACCCAGGTATCTTATGGTTTTTGGCGCAGTTGTAAATGGGATCAGTTCCTTGATTTCCCTTTCTTCTGTCTCATTGTTCGTATATAGAAATGCAGCTGACTTCTGTGCATTGATTTTATGTCCTTCCATGTTGTTGAATTCCTTTATGAGTTCTATCAGTTTTTGGGTAGAGTCTTGGGTTTTCTGCATAGAGTATCACATCATCTGTGAAGTGGGACAGTTAGTCTTATTTGCTGATTTGGATGCTTTTTATTTCATTTAGTTGTACAATTGCCGAGGCTAGGACTTCTAGTACTATGTTGAACAACAGTGGTGAGAGTGGACATCGCTGTCTTGTTCTTGATTGTCAAGGACAATCTCTTAGTTTTCCCCCATTGAGGATATTAGCTGTGGGTTTTTTGTATATGGCCTTTATTATGTTGAGGTATGTTCCCTCTATTCCTACTTTGTTAAGAGTTCTTATCATGAATGAATGTTGTTCTTTGTCAGATGCTTTTTCTGCATCAGTTGAGAGGATCATATAGTTCTTTTCCTTTTTTTTATTAATATGGTGTGTCATGTTGATTGATTTGTGAATATTGAACTACCCTTGCAGGCTAGGAGTAAATCCCATTTGATAGTAGTAAGTGATTCTTTTAATGTACTATTTTACTTGGTTTGGGAGTATTTTGTTGATGATTTTTGCGTCTCTGTTTATCAGGCATATTGGCATTTAGTTCTCCTTTTTAGTGGAGACTTTGTCTGGTTTTGGAATCAAGGTGATGCTGGCCTCAAAATAAGTTTGGAAGTTTTCCTTCCATTTCTATATTTTGGAATTGTTCCAGAAGAATAGGTATTAACTCTTCTTTAAGTGTTTGGTAGAATTCCTCTGTGAAGCCGTCTGGCTCTAGACTTTTGTTTGTTGGGAAATTTTTTATTGCTGACTCAGTTTCTTTGCTGGTTATTAGTCTGTTGAAGTTTTCTATTTGTTCCTGTTTCAGTTTTTGTAGTTTATCCATTTCTAGGAATTTATCCATTTCTTCCAGATTGTCTGATTTGTTGGCTTATAATTTTTTATAATTTTTTAAAATATTATAATTTCTGTGGTGTTAGTTGTGATCTCTCCTCATTCATTTGTGATTTTATTTATTTGGGTCTTTCTCTTTTCTTTTTGTATAACTTTTGTATACAACTTTTGTATACTTTTTGTATACAACTTTTGTATACAAAGTTTGTTTGTTTGTATACAAACAAAAAGATTTGTAACTTTTGTATAACTCTTTTCTTTTTGTATAACTCTTTTTGTATAACTTTCTTTCTGATAACTCTGGCTAAGTTTTTATCAATTTTATATTAATTCATTCAAAGAACTAGCTCTTAGCTTCATTGATCTGTTCTACTAGTTTTTTCTATATCATTTACTTCTGCTCTAATCTTTATTATTTCCCTTCTTCTGTTGGCTTTAGGCTTCATTTGTTGATCTTTGTCAACCTCCTTTAGGTATAAGTTTGGGTGGTTTTATTTGAAATGTTGCTTGCTTCTTGAGGTAGGCCTGTATTGCTATATACTTCCCTCCTATAACTACTTTTTTCCCCATATTTTGAAACATTTTAAATTTAAATTCAATTAGTTAACATGTAATGTATTATTGGTTTCAGAGGCCTGATTCATCAGTCTTATATAATATTCAGTACTCATTATATCATGCACCTTCCTTAACATCAATCACCCAGTTACCCCATCTCTCCACTCCCCTCCCGCAACCTTGTTTCTTCCTATGATTAAGACTCTGTTAGGGTTTGTCTCCCTCTCTGGTTTCATCTTGTTTTAGTTTTTTCTCTCTTCCCCTATGACCCTCTGCCTTGTTTCTTAAATTCCATTCATCAGTGAGATCATATGATAATTGTCTTTCTCTGATTGACTTATTTTGCTTAGCATAATACCCTCTGGTTCCATCCACTTAGTTGCAAATGGCAAGATTTCATTCTTTTTGATGGCTAATAGTCCATCATATACACATACACACATACAATCTTCTTTATCCATTCATCTGTTGATGGACATCTGGGCTCTTTCCATAGTTCAGCTATTGTGGACATTGCTGCTATGAACACTGGGGTGCAGGTTCCCCTTTTTTGTATCTTTGGGGTAAATCCAAGTAGTATGATTGCTGGGTCATAGGGTAACTCTATTTTCAACTTTTTGAGGAAGCTCCATACTGCTTTCCAGAGGGGCTGCACCAGCTTGCATTCCCACCAACAATGTAGGAGGGTTCCCCTTTTGCCACATCTTTGGCAACATCTCTCATTTCCTGACTTGTTAATTTTAGCCGTCTGATTGGTGTGAGGTGGTATCTCATTGTGGTTTTGATTTGTATTTCCCTGATGATGAGTGATTTTGAGCACATTTTCACATGAAATTGCTGTTGGCTGTTTGGATGTCTTCTTTGCAGAAATGTGTGTTCATGTCTTCTGCTCATTTCTTGTTTGGACTATTTGTTCTTTGGGTGTTGAGTTTGATTAAGTTCTTTATAGATTTTGGATACTTGCCCTTTGTCTGTTAATGTTATTTGCAAATACCCTCTCCCATTATGTCGGTGTCTTTTGGTTTTGCTGACTTTTTCCTTTGCTGTGCAAAAACTTTTGATCTTGATGAAGTCCCAATAGTTCATTTTTGCCTTTGTTTCCCTTGCCTTTGGAGACATGTCTAGCAAGAAGTTGCTGCAGCCAAGATTGAAGAGATTGCTTCCTGTGTTCTCCTCTAGGATTTTGAAGGATTCCTGTCTCACATTGAGGTCTTTCATCTGTTTTGAGTCTACTTCTGTGTATGGTGTAAGGAAATGGCCCAGTTTCATTATTCTGCATGTGGCTGTCCAATTTTTCCAACACTATTTGTTGAAGAGACTCTCTTTTTTCCACTGGACATTCTTTCCTGCTTTGTCAAAGATTAGTTGACCATAGAGTTGATAGTAATCATTTCTGGGCTCTTCATTCTGTACCATTAATCTATGTGTCTGTTTTTGTGCCAATACCATACTATCTTGATGATGACAGCTTTGTAATAGAGCTTGAAGTCTGGAATTGTGATGCCACCAGTTTTGGTCTTCTTTTTCAACATTCCTTTGCTTATCTGGGGTCTTTTGTGGTTCCATACAACTTTTAGGATTATTTGTTTCAGCTCTCTGATAAAAGTTGATGGTATTCTAATAGGGATTACACTGAATATGTATATTTCTTTAGGTAGCATAGACATTTTAATAATATTTGTTCTTACAATTCATGTCATAAAATGTTTTTCCATTTCTTTGTGTCTTCCTCAATTTCTTTCTTGAGAATTCTTTAGTTTTCTGAGTAGACATCCTTTGCCTCTATGGTTAGGTTTATTCCTAAGAATCTTATGTCTTTTGGTGCAGTTGCAAATGCACTCCTTAGTTTTTCTTTTTTCTGTCTCATTATAACCACATCTTTTTTTTTTTTTAAGATTTTATTTATTTTATTTGACAGACAGAGATCACAAGTAGGCAGAGAGGCAGGCAGAGAGAGAGAGAGAGAGAGAGAGAGAGGAGGAAGCAGGCTCCCCGCTGAGCAGAGAGCCCGATGCGGGACTCGATCCCAGGACCCCGAGATCACGACCTGAGCCGAAGGCAGCGGCTTAACCCACTGAGCCACCCAGGCGCCCCCCCTTTTTTTTTTTTTAAAGTAAACTCTACCCCCAACGTGGGGCTCACACTTACAACCTGAGATCAAGAATTGCATGGAGTGCTGGCTGAGCCAGCCGAGTACCCAATATCCACATTTTTTAGAAGTTGCTGAAACTAGAATAAAATCATTCTGGTTGTTTAAAGGAAAAACTAAAACAAAACAAAAACAAAAAGTCAATAACAAAATCACAACAGAATTGTTGAGACTAGATTCACTGGCTTAGTTTTGTCCACTATCTGAAACAAAGAAACAAACAACAGCAGCAGCAAAAACAAGAGTTTTACAATAATTCGTCATTCAGAATCTGTTACTGTATATATTTTAAGAGGTTTTGAGTCCATTTCAGTATAGAAATAAGGCCAAAGTGTTTCCATAAAATAATAGTTAAAAATACAGAGAAGGGATCAACCACTCAAATTATAAAAGGAAACCTCATACAATTCATAGTCTAAAAAAATGCCAATCTTTCTAGGTGTTATTTTTGGTAGAAGATTAATTTCTTTAGAGCCCAATGCAATCTAATTATTCTGACTACATTGTCCAACACCCCATAATCCATCCTGTGCTAAAATTGGTTGCATCTTATTCTTTCTCCTTCTGGGAAGAGTGTCTTTAAGATCACTCATGATCCATTCAGGCTTGTCTTTCAGTTTCACCTCCCAATACTACCTGCCAGAATTATAACTCCTAGAACTCAGAACAGCTGGACAGAGATAGAATCTCCTTGGGTTATGAGGTAATTTATGCCTTTTATTTACATATTGCAAATTATTTCTATCTTCTGAGACAATAAGCTTACTGTTTCAGGGTCTAGAATTAGATCCACTCAAAATCCGTTGATTATTTTATTTAGGCCAGAATATTGTGAAGAAAGATGGTAACCATATTCCTTTAATTGAAATGAAAAGGGTTTAGGGGGTTTTAAGATTTTATACCTATGGTAGCTACTTTTTAACATCTGTCAGTAATTCCAACTCTGACTTCATAGATTTGCCCTCTATCTCCTTTGATATTTTAATGTGGAATGATGACTTGAAAATGTTAGGTTTTCATTTAGTTTTGTTAAAATATCCATTTTTTCATCTTGTAATTGCTGAAGAACAATTTCTTGCTCGTTTTTGAGAAACAACAAAATTTGCTCAAATTCAGACTTGATTTCTTCTCTCCACATTGTATTTTCTTCTTCAGTTCCAATGATTTTCTGCTTTGCATAATTACCACCTTTTCTACTTGTTCTAGTCTCTCCCTCCATGGTTCAATGCAATTCTGCAGTCTTTTTTTAAAATAAGGAGCAGACTTCTCTAGGGCCAAATATAGTGATTCCAGTGATCAGTGGAGAAACCACACTGTAGAGATAAAACTTCTAGGTCCTTCTGGCAGAAAAAGGTCAAAACCTAATTGTGTTTTCACGTATAAGCTTCTCTTCCTTCCTCTTCCTCCTGCTTCTTCTTACCCAAAATCTTCTCTTCCTTCCTCTTCCTTTCTTCTTCTTATCCATAGTAGCTTAGCAATTTCAATTAAATTGCAAAGATACAGATGTAGTGAAAAGAAGGGCCACCTGTACCCCATTGTTCACAGCAGCAATGGCCACAGTTGGCCAACTGTGGAAAGAATTAAGATGCCCCTTGAACAGATGAATGGATAAAGAAGATATGGTCCACATACACAATGGAGTATTATGCCTCCATCAGAAAGGGTGAATACCCAACTTTTATATCAACATGGGCGGGACTGGAAGAGAGTATGCTGAGTGAAGTAAGTCAAGCAGAGAGAGTCAAGTATCATATGGTTTCACTTACTTGTGGAGCATAAGGAATAACACAGAGGACATTGGGAGATGGAGAGAAGTGAGATGGGGGAAATCGGAGTGGGAAACAAACCATGCGAGACTGTGGACTCCGAGAAACAAACTGAGGGTTTTGGAGAGGAGAGGCTTGGGTAGTTCAGTGAGCCTGGTGGTAGATATTATGGAGGGCACGTATTGCATGGAGCACTGGGTGTGGTGCATAAAAAATGAATTCTGGAACACTGAAAAGAAATAAAATAAAATGGGAAAAAAATTGCCCATTTGGGGATTGTTCACAAATTTCCTTTCTGGAGAGTGGTATGGCAAAAGGGGCAGGGGAAAGTATCATTTAGATCCTTCCAGAACATACTGATGCAGGAGAGACAGAAGTTATACCCACAGTTGATGGTCATTGGCTCTTTCAAGTAGTCCAGACAGATGGAACAGCTAGGTCCTGTTTGGAGACCTATCAGTACTGTCACAAACTCCACTGAACCATGAATAAAGGTGGTAGGTAAAGTCAAACCTGGCTCTCTACCACACAAAACCAGTGAACAGTGAATGATATCATCCCACAAACCTTGAAAAATGACCAGCTTTCAGTTTCACTGGTTGGCGTATTGATAGCCTATACAAAACTCTTTATCCCCCTACACCTTAGCTCTAGAGTCTGTTGCCAGAAATACTCCACAGGCTGAGGTCTCTTGCATCCTAGAACATATTAACTGGGCTGCTGTTCTTCCCACTCAATGTTGTAAAGTCAGGCTTAATGACTTTTCTGTTCAAGAAAGCAGCTGTAGCACCCCTGGAACCGATGACTCATTCAGCACCTCTCCAGCCAGAAACTCTGTGGCCCCTCTTAACCTCCCAAAGGTTTTGTATTTTCATTTTCATTTGTTTCCATGTATTTTTTAATTTATTCTTTAATTTCCTGGTTGAACCATTCATTCTTTAGTAGGATGTTCTTTAACCTCCATGTATTTGTGGTCTCCCAATATTTTCTTGTGGTTGACTTCAAGTTTCATAGCATTGTGGTTAGAAAACATGCATTGTATAGTCTCTGTCTTTTTGTATTGTTGAGGCCTCATTTGTGACCTAGTTTGTGATCTTATCTGGAGAATGTCCCATGTGTGCCTGAAAAGAATGTGTATTCTGCTGCTTTAGGATGAAATATTCTGAATATATTTGTTAAGTTCGTCTGGTTCAGTGTCTCATTCAAAGCCATTGTTTCCTTGTTGATTTTTTTTGCTTAAATGATCTGTCCACTGATATAAATGGTATATGAAAGTCCCCTACTATTATTGTGAATGAGTTCCTTTGTGTTTATTATTAATTGTTTTATATATTTGGGTGCTCCCAATTTGAGGGCATAAATATTTACAATTATCAGATATTCTTGTTGGATAGACTCCTTTACTATTATATAGTGCCCTTCTTCATCTCTTGTTACAGTTTTTGGTTTAAAATGTAGTTTGCCTGAGGGGCGCCTGGGTGGCTCAGTGGGTTAAAGCCTCTGCCTTCGGCTTAGGGTCTCAGAGTCCTGAGGTCTCAGAGATCTCATGATCTCAGGGTCCTGGAATTGAGCCGCGAGTCCGGCTCTCTGCTCAGCAGAGAGTCTGCTTCTCTTCCTCTCTCTGCCTGCCTCTCTGCCTACTTGTGATCTCTGTCTGTCAAATGAATAAATAAAATCTTTTTAAAAAATCTAGTTTGTCTGATATAAGTATGGCTACTCTGGCTTTCTTTTGATGTCTATTTGCATGGTAAATATTTCTCCATCCCCTCACTTTCAATATGCAGTTGTTTTTAGACTTAAATGAGTCTCTTACAGGCAACATGTAGGAGGATTTTTTTAATCCATTCTGACATGCTGTGTCTTCTGATTGGAGCATTTAGTCCATTTACATTCAGAGTCATTATTGACAGATATGTATTTAGTACCATTTTATTGTTTGTTTTATTGTTGTTCCTGGAGATCTTCTCTGTTCTTTTCTAGTCTTTGTTGCTTTTGGCCTTTCCTTCCCACTCAGAGACCCATTTAATATATTTTATGAGGCTAGTTTAGTGGTAATGAACTCCTTCAGTTTTTATTTGGGAAACCATTTATCCTTCTATTCTGAATGATAGACTTGTGAGATAGAGTATTCTTGGCTACATATTTTTCCCATTGAGCACATTGAATATATCGTGCTATTTTATGTGAAAGATCTGCTGCTAACCTTATTGGTCTTCCCTTGTAAGTTAGGGACTTCATTTCTTATGTCTTGCTGCTTTTAGGATTTTTTTTCTTAATTAGTATGTTTTGCAAATTTAACTACAATGTGTCTTGGTGTTGACCTGCTTTTGTTGATTTTGATAGAAATCTCTGTACCTCATGGATTTGGATGTCTGTTTCCTTCCCCAGATTAGGGAAAATTACAGCTATAATTTCCTCGAATAAACCTTCTGCTCCCTTCCCTCTCTCTTCTTCTTCTGGGACTCCTATGATATGAATGTTATTATGTTGGATGGAGTCACTGAGTTTCCTATATCTGCTTCCAAGATCCAAAATTTTTCTTTCCCTTTTGTTCAGCTTCATTATTTTACATAATTTTATGTCATATTCTATTTCCTCTAGAACTAAAGCTTTGTAGAACCTTGTAGTCAATAGACACAGTGTGTGTGGAGGATTGTGTTGGTCTTCTGGAGGAGGGTTGTTAGGCAAACTTGCCTGAGAAAGGCAGTTCCATGCAGGATGGTAGGACGGTATAAGCATGTTAGGCAGCCATTGTTGGTGCTATGCTGTTTACTGAAGTTGGTTTATGGTGAGGGGCGAGGGGTGGAAAATAGTGTCAGTCTGCCTCTTTGTCCCTGGAGAGGGGAGTCTATGCTTACTACTTTCAGAGGAGTGAGTAATTTCCTCTTGTGTGTCACAGATATTTTTCAGAGCACTGATTTCACACTGTCTGTCTTTGGGTCTCTTGCCTGCCTAGAGCAGCACAACACACCTCGGGCTCCACCCTAGCCAGGTCAGCTGAGTTTTAAAATTCCAAACTTTAGGGATATGGTGTGGCAGACATCTGCTCTTTTCCTGTGGGAAAAGGTCTCACCAAGCTAGGACTGATGCAGGTTTGACCCTGAAGAGCCATTGTCCAGAGTGCAGGACTGTGGATTTTGGAGTAAAAGCACAGTGAAGTCCCAATATCCAGGTTAGCCACCCTCAGCAGGTGTCTCTGCACCTATGCTGAAGGGTGAGAGAGGAAGATGGTCCCTGCTTGTTCTTTTGTCCCTGGGGAGGCAATGCTGCCTCTCACAGATGCTCTCCAAAAAGTACAGTCTTTCCCCTGGCCCTTAGGCATTCCTCAGATCATGCAGTTTGCCCCGGGGTTGTTTGCCTGCCTCCTCTCCAGGAGTAGTACAGCTTCCTCGGGTCTCTATCCCACTCAAAGCTGGGGACCTCTAAAACTGAAGTCTTTGAACCCTGCTAGGTGTAAAAATTTAGGAAATTCAGCCCCTTTGATTTTTTCCAGCCAATGGCTTTGGGGAAGTGTTCTCTTTGTGTTTATCCCTGTGCACTCCACTCTCTCTTGACTTTCTCTGTGACAAGGGCTCCCTCCCCTTCACAACACCTGCAATCATTTTCTCTCCCAAACCATGGCTCCATACTTGCTCTCTCCCTCCATTGTGCAGTATATTCTATCAGTCCTCAGATCAATTTCTTGAGTATTCAGAATGATTTGATAGTTATGTATCTGTCTTCAAAGGACAGGGCAATCCTAGGGCCCTCCTACTACACTGCCATCTTAACTCATTATCCCTTCTCTTTGAAATTATACCAGTTTTTATCTAAAGTGTTTTAGACTCACCCAGATACTAGCTAATAGGATCCAGCAGCACATTAAAGGGATTCTTCAGCACACCCAAGTGGGATTTATTCCTGGGATGCAAGGGTGGCTCCATATCCCCAAATCAATCAACGTGATACACCACATCAATAAAAGAAAGGACAATAGCCATATGATCCTCTCAATTGATATAGAAAAAGCATTTAAAAAGTACAACATCTTGGGCGCCTGGGTGGCTCAGTGGGTTAAGCCACTGCCTTCAGCTCAGGTCATGATCTCAGGGTCCTGGGATCGAGTTCTGCATCGGGCTCTCTGTTCAGCGGGGAGCCTGCTTCCCTCTCTCTTTCTCTCTGCCTGCCTCTCTGTCTACTTGTGATTTTTCTCTGTCAAATAAATAAATAAAATCTTAAAAAAAAAAAAAGTACAGAGGCCTCTGAGCTGACCCTGTCGTGGGCAGTGTCGTCCGGGCGGCGCTGCGGAGACCTCCACTCAGGACGGCTCCCCCTCCCCGGGCCTCTCCCCTCTTACCCGCGAGTCCCCTCACCTCGTGGGCCTATCAGATCTGATATCGTCGGGTGAGGTGAGAGCAGGCCCGGGGAGGGTGGTTACCGCTGAAGAGCCGTAGTCGCGGTCAAGATGATAGAGGTACTGACAACAACTGACTCTCAGAAACTGCTACACCAGCTGAATGCCCTGTTGGAACAGGAGTCGAGATGTCAGCCAAAGGTCTGCGGCTTGAGACTGAATCTGCACACGATAATGGCCTCAGAATGACTGCAAGGCTAAGGGACTTTGAAGTAAAAGATCTTCTCAGTCTAACTCAGTTCTTTGGCTTCGACATGGAGACATTTTCTCTAGCTGTGAATTTACTGGACAGATTCCTGTCCAAAATGAAGGTACAGCCCAAGCACCTTGGGTGTGTTGGGCTGAGCTGCTTCTATTTGGCTGTTAAATCAATAGAAGAGGAAAGGAATGTCCCATTGGCAACTGACTTGATCCGAATAAGCCAGTATAGGTTCACGGTTTCAGATTTGATGAGAATGGAAAAGATTGTATTGGAGAAGGTGTGTTGGAAAGTCAAAGCTACTACTGCCTTTCAGTTTCTGCACCTCTACTATTCACTCATTCAAGAGAACTTACCAATTGAAAGGAGGAATAGCCTTAATTTTGAAAGACTAGAAGCTCAACTTAAGGCATGCCACTGCAGGATCATATTTTCTAAAGCAAAGCCTTCTGTGTTGGCATTGTCTATCATTGCACTGGAGATCCAAGCACAGAAGTGTGTAGAGTTAACAGAAGGAATAGAATGTCTACAGACACATTCCAAGATAAATGGCAGAGATTTGACCTTCCGGCAAGAACTTGTATCCAAGTGTTTAACTGAATATTCTGAACCAAATGTTCAGAAGTTGAAATGGATTGTTTCTGGACATACTGCACGGCAACTGAAGCACAGTTACTACAGAATAACCCACCTTCCAACAATTCCCGAAATGGTCCCTTAATTGGATTGTTACGGCAACAAAAAGCTCTTCTCTGAAGCCTTTCTCCACAATCCTGAGCTATGGATTCCATAATGTTTTAACGGATTTAAGCTGTGAAGCCTCAGAACATCACAACTAGATTAGCATTGATGTTCTCAGATTTGGCAAAACTACCTAATTAATAAGCTATAGGGGAATTAAAATAAATTTGAATTCATCTGTGAGGCATACAATTCAAAGCTAAGAGCATAAATGTGAAATGTTAATAACAAGCCTGGGAAGGTGAACTGTGAATCTTCATTTCTAACATTGACCCAACCTTCTATATTGGGTCAGTATATTGTATTTAGATGGTATTAAAAGTGGTAACCTAATTAAATTCTAAATTAGGAGGTAGACATCAAAACCAACATTTCACAAATGCACTTTTAAGGCATAACAAGGGTCACTATTCGAGGCAGTGAAAATGGTTTCTTGGTACCTGTAGTGCAAGTAATAGATAATCCAGAGACTGAACTTTATTGATACGTGGGAATTATACTTAAATTTGAAGGCATTTTATAAAAGTAAAACTACAGGCCTAGTCATTTTGGCATACTAAATGTATGGTAAAAGGTTTAACTTTCAACTGTAAACTGAATAAGTTCTGAGAATCTAATGTAATACATGGTGACTATAGTTGGTAATACTATCTAGAGAGTAGAATAGTTAGATAGTTGGTAATACTATCTAGAGAGTAGAACCTAAAAGTTCTTACTCCCCTCCAAATTGAGGAGCTGGATGTGTTAAGTAACTAATTGTGGGAATCCTTGCAATGTATGTATCAAATCACCACAGCGTATCCTTTAAATATGTTATAATTTTATATGGAAATTGTTCCTCAATAAAGCTGAAATAAAAAGAAAAGAACTTTACAATAGTATGCAGCCATTCCCCATTCCTTCTCATTGGGCTATTGTCATATATTTTACTTCTGCAAATATTGCATAATCCATTATTTTTAAAAAATATAACAGCTTTATTAAGATAGAATTCACAAATATTTCACCCATTTAAAGCTTAACATTTGGTAATTTTTAGTGTGTTCACAGAGTTGTATCACAATTAGTACAGTTAATTTTAGAACATCTTCATCACCCTAAAATAGCAACACATTAACAGTTACTTCCCGTCCTCTCAGACTTCTTCCCTGCCTTGTTCTTGGCTTTTACTAATCTATCCGTCCCTATAGATTTGTTCATGCTGGATGTTTCATATAAATGGAATCCTACAATATGTAGTATTTTGTGACTGTCTATTTAATTTAGCATAATGTTTTTAGGGTAATTCATATTGTAACATATATTAATACTTGATTATTTTTATTGACATAATATTCTACATTGTATAGGTACAGCACATTTCTTTTATTCACCAGTTGAACATTTGAGTTTCTACTTTTGATTATCATGAATACATTTTTATGAATATTTATGTACAAGCTTCTGTTTGGATGTAAGTTTTCATTTATTGTGGGTATATATATAGGAGTGGAATTGCTGATATGATCATTCTATGTTTAATTGTTTGACCAACTGCCAGACTGTTTTCTAAAATGACTGATTTTGCAGTCCCACCAGCAGTCTGTGAGGTTTCTGATGTCTCCACATCCTTGTCCATACTTGTTATTATCTCACTTTTTGATTCCCAGGCATCCTAGTGTGTGTGAAGTAATATCTCTCATTTAAAAGTTTCATTTCTATGATGATTATTGATGTTGAGCCTCTTTCTGTGTGCTTGTTGGCTATTTGTGTATATTCTTTGGAGAACTGTTTATTCATACGCTTTTTCAGTTTTAAAAAAGATTTTATTAAAAAAAAAATTTTATTTATTTATCTATTTTATTTATTTATTTACTTATTTTAGAAAGAGAGTACAGGGAGGGGCAGGGGGAGAAAGAGAATTTCAAGCAGGCTCTGTGCCAAGCCTGGAGCCAGATTTGGGGCTCCATTTCATGACTCTGAGATCATGACCTGAGCCAAGATCATGACCTAAGCTGAAATCAAGAATTGGATGCTCAGCTGGATGAGCTATGCCGACACCCCACATTTTCCAAATTTTAATTGGGTTGTCTTTTTAGTATTGAGTTTTAAGAGTTCTTTATATATTATAGATATAAGTTCCTTATTTTGGATATATGATTTGCAAATATTTTCTGTTGTTCCTTAGGGTTTTTTTTTTTTCCTTTCTTGATGATATCTTTTGACATTCTGTGCTAATTACTTGGCAGGAGGATGAATATTTAGCTCTCTTTCTTCTCTTCTCCCCTAAACATGGACATTTCCTTACCTCTCCTTACCCTGTAGGGTTACAACATAATTTTAGTTCGATCAAAATTATTATGATTATCCATTCTACGCAGAGTTGAGCTTCCATAACTTTTTGTGTTTTTTTCTCCAGAATAAATAACTGTTCTTATATTTGTTTGGTTTACTGTGTACTTTCACTAATTCAGGCATATTTCCACCAGTTATCTAAATACCCTCTCAGTATTATGCTCTCAGTGTATTTATTCACTGTAGAAAATCAAATTCAACTTCTTGAAGATGCCTCCTCCATAAGCTTATGAACTGTTCCAATCTGTACTGGTTGCCCCTCTTTGTTTAGTATACAGCTGTGACCCCAAATTTCTTTTCAGCATTTTTCCTGACTTTCTTATGTTGGATCTCTTATTTTTTGTGGCCCTTCTAATCTTCTGTTTTGGCTTACTCTCTCCTTCTTGTGGAACACATTCTCTACTAACTTTCTGAGCAATAGTAAGACTGCATTGGGGTGCCTGGGTGGCTCAGTGGGTTAAAGCCTCTGCCTTCGGCTCAGGTGGTGATCCCAGAGTCCTGGGATTGAGCCCTGCATGGGGCTCTCTGCTCAGCAGGGAGCCTGCTTCCTTTCCTCTCTCTCTGCCTGCCTCTCTGCCTACCTGTGATCTCTCTCTGTCAAATAAATAAATAAAATCTTGAAAAAAAAAAAGTAAGACTGCATTTCTGAAATGTTTTATTATTCTCTCATAAGTTATTGATAGCTTACCTGAAAATAGAATTCTAGTCAGGAAAGAATTTTCCTTCAGAATTTGGAAGACACTTCTCCACTGTTTTGTAACTTATAATGTTCCTATTGAGAAGTTGAAACCATTGAGGTTTTCTGAATTTTAGATTAGACTGACATTCCTCACCTCCCGCCCCCCCACCATTCTCTGGAAACATGTAAGATTTTTTGGTTTCAACCTTTTTAAAAAGTGAAAATAAAATTTAAATAAAATCTCAAACCTTCAGAAAATTTGCAAGTATATTACAAATAACTTATTTTTTTTTTTATTTTAAGAGTAAGTTGCCAACATGATGCCCTATCACTCCCAAATAAATGAGGATTTCTTAGAAACAGGATATTCTTCTATTCAACCATAATAAACCTTGAAAGTAAGGAAATTAACAATGATAATACCATTTAATCCTCGGATCCCATTCAAGTTTTGCCAGTTGTGCCAATAGTCCTTTATAGAAAAGGTTTCAGTTTAGAATCAATTATTACCTTTAGTTTTTTGTCTATTTAGTCTTCAGTCATGATCTTGACATTTGAAAAGTATGGCTCTGTGTTGTTTTCTGTCAGTATGGGTTTATCTGATGTTTTTCCTCATTGTTATATTCTGGTAATATATCTTTGGTAGGAATACCACAGAAATGGGCAGTGTTTTTATTATATCTTATCAGATGGCTCATGATTTTGATTTGTCCCACTATGATGTTAACTTTGTGCACTTGATTAAAGTGGGGTCCTCTAGCCTTCTGCACTATAAAATTACCATTTTCCTTATATAATTTTAAGTATTCTCTGAGGAGGTTGAGACTCTGTAAATACACTGGTTCTTATCAAATTTTCATTTTATTTAATCTCTATGGACTCCTGGTTTCATATTTTATTCAATTGGTTATAATCCTTTACTACCAACATTTATTTTGATTCTCAAATTGTTTAGATTTGACCAATACAAGCCCTTTTTAATTGGTCTTTCAGTACTTTAGAAATACGCCCATCATTCCTTGAGAGCTTTATCACTTTTGGCTCAGAAAAATGAACCAGGCTTTCCTTTTACTTTCTCTGCCCAGCCTTTTAGTCAGCCATTTCTCTCAGGAGCCTTGGTTTGTTTCAAAGGCATATGGTATTTAGAAATCAAGATCTGGGCACTGGGCACACTCTTTGCTGTTGTCAGTGCTCCCAAACCTTCTCATGGCTAAGGAATAAGTGTATATCTATGAGTAAATGGATAAATATATACATATTTATCTCCATATTAAATTTAATTATATATATATATATATATATAATATTTATATCCATCTGTGCAGTTGAAAACTGAGTCCACACCAGTACCTTCTATTTCAGTTCAACATCCCAAGGTTCATTTTAGTCTTCTAACCTTCAATATTAGTATCTCCATTCTCTGACAATGAGAAACCTGGCTCTTAGTATCCTTAATATATTATCATGTTTGACCCCCCCCCATGTGACCAGTCTTTGACTACTACCACTCTCTATCTTATGCATATGTCATCCTCACCCTTGCCTGTGCTCCAGCATTCCCTGCTAAATCATCTTCCTATCCTCACCTGTACTAACGTGCCCTCCCACACACAGACTTTAGGGTTCTAAAACCTATACCAGACTACTGTCTCCTCTTGCCTGGATACCCTCTTGACCTTGTTCAGGTTCATATAATCTGTGCTGAGAAGCCCTCCATTATGGTACTTTCCTTATCCTTCTGTACTACCTCTCCATTCTCACCATGTTCTGATTTTGCTTCTCCCATTCCAGTGATGCTCTCTTCTTCCAGTTTGGACCCTGACAACTGATATTAAATCACAGTGTTCATATTAAATTAAAATTATTTCTGAATATATGGGAAGAGTTCTTCATTTTACTTTTGGATATACTTTTGCTAGTGTGTGTTATTAACCTTTCTTTTTTACATTGTTCTTGTTTAGCAGTCTTTTTGGAGCCATCCAATGTTTTAGGACTTTCAGAGGCTTAAAATGAATAATCATTTATGAATATAAACATAAGAGCCACACAGTTAGCCTTTATGATTTTTTGCCAAATTCCACTGACTTGAATGATGTTTTCAAGTGAAAAATATCTTAAATAGAAGAACAGTTTTACTTATGAATGACATATTCTACACAGAAAAATGCAATGTAGTATAGGAATGGGATGTGGCCACTTTATAGTGATAATTAGTATATATTATAGTTCCCTATTGTTTGTGAAACAAAATACTATATACACTGTGTGACTTAAAACAAGATAAATATATTGTCTCACAGTTCTGCATGCTTGAAGTCTGAAATCAAGATATTCATAGGGCCATATTTCCTCTGAAGCCCATCAGGGATTTTTTTTTTTTTCCTCTTCCTAGCTTTTGGTGGTTTATTGGCAGTCTTTAGTGTTCCCTGGCTTGCTGCTGCGTAACATGCAGTCTCCCTGTGTGTCTTTGTCTTCACATGGCTATCTTTTACATGACACTAGTCATATTGAATTAGGAGTCTGCCCTACTACAGTATGATATCATCTTAACCAATTACCTCTGCAATGATGCTATTGGTAAATAAGATCACATTTTGAAGTACTGAGTGTTTAGACTTCAACAAATATTTTTTGGGAGGATACAGTTCAACCCTTAGCAGTATGTCAAAACTTTGTTTCACTTTTATTATAGGAAGGAATCATGAGATTATACCTGAGAGTAGTCTCTTTGTTGTCAACTCATTAATGTTTAGTATTATTAGTATTAGTCATACAACTTCATAATTTAGTGTCATTAGCTGAAGAATTAGAAACATAATTTTTTTTGCATTAGATTTTTTCTGGTTATATTGAGAAGGAAACATCAGTTTGGCCAACTCGCTCTCTCAGAAATATCTGTGATAAGCCAGCTTCTATAATCAGTTTGACTCTCAGACTTGAGAAAAGTCGTCTTGGGCAGGTTTAAGATAATTCTGTAAGCTGAGAATCTGGAATCCTTTTTTCCTGTCCAGTAAAGGCAATCTATAGCTACTTCCATAAGATTCTTAAGGATCAGTCATAGCTGGTAGTCTGTTAACTTCCCATCCTTTTTAGTTTTGGAGGGACTAGTCTTAGCTGTAAATACTTCCCTACTTAGTACATCTGTCCTTTGTGGAGGCTTTTAAAATACTTTTCAGATTAACTAACTTTTGAAGAACCCTAAGCTATATATTGACTTCATACATGGTTCATGAATTTCAGAATTCCCTATACTGTTTCTTAGTTGCTGTTTTCTTAACCATCTGGAGATCTACTTTAAATTAGGCTCTTTCTCCATTTGATATAAGCATATATCTCTTAATTAAACACAGTATTTACTAAATTAGTTTAGATTTCTGCTGGTTAAATTGCATAATTTGCTAAAACTTGTGAATGAACTAAATGTTTTGTTCACTGAATTATATGATTATCTTAAACTTCTAAATGAACTAAATTTTCTCTGAAAATTTCTAGTATGGAATTGTTTGCTTAAGATGAATTCTTATACTTTCTTCTTTAGAATATTGATTTAAGAAAATGCTGTTTTCTAGGTCATAAATATTTTCTGAGAATAAAACTTAAATTTCTTATTTTTACTAACCTGAATGTCTTTTCCTTCTGTATAATATTTATAACCTTACTTTTTTTATACTACATTAAGAATGCTTATATTTTCTATTACAAACATTCAAAATACTTCCTTCAACATTATGAAATTTTTCATATTAAACAGGTTTTTCTGGGGCATCTAGCTGGTTCAGTCAGAGCATACTACTCTTGATCTCGAGGTTATAAGTTCAAGCCCCACACCACTGGGTATAGAGTTCACTTAATTAAAGAAAAGACTATTTAAACCTTTTTATTTTTTAAAAAAATATTTTATTTATTTATTTGAGAGAATAGAGAGAGAGCACAAGTAGGCAGAGCAGGAGGGAGAGGGAGAACCAGGCTCTCTGCCAAGCAAGGATCCTGATGTGGGGCTCAATCCCAGGACCCTGGGATCACAACCTGAGCCGAAGGCAACTGCTTAACCAACTGAGCCAGCGAGGCATCTGTCATGGGTGTTTTTAATACGTGGCTTCATCTCACCAACATTATTTGTGAGACTTAATTATATTATTGCTTTTAGCTGTAGCTCATTTATTTCTATTGGTATATAATGTTTCGCCATATGAATATACCATTATTCATTTAACTGTTAGACTTTTGAGTTGTTGACAGTTTCTAGAAATTAGAATTAATATTGCTGAACAATATTATAATTGTTTCTTAGTATAATTGTGCATACGTTTTTATTGGGCACATAGTTAGGAGTGGAATTTCCGGGTCATGGGGAATGAATATCTTCAACTTGAGTAGATAATGACAAAATATTTGTGAAAATGTTTTTCAGAATTATCATTTCAACTTATACTCCCATCAGCAGTGTATGAGAATTCCCATTACTCTTCCTCCAAACCTAATATTATCAGTTATAATATTATTATTATAAAATATTATCTTGGCAGAGAGCCATAATGTTTGGTAGCTAATGGTATTTCATTGTGGTCTTAATTATTTTGTTAATAATTAATGAGTTTGCAGTCCTTTTGTATATATATGTTGACTATTTGGATACCTTCTTTTGTGAAAGTGTTGTTCAACTCTCTTGCCCATTTTTCTATTGGGTTATAGTCTTTTTTGATTTGTAAAGCTTTTTTGGCTCCTCTTTTGATTTGTAGAGCTTTTTATGACTCCTTTATGGTTCTCTGTGTTGCACATATCTTTTCCCACATTGTAGTTGGATTTTTTACTCAGTATTGTGGACTAGATGCTTTTGCTGTGCCACCCACATCCCTTGGCATTCACTTTTGTACAGAGAAGTTTTACTGTAAGCAGCTGAAATTCTCTACCTGAGGACTTTATCTAGCCACATGAGAAACTGGAGGGAATTCAGGAAGTGACTGCCCAGTATTGCTGTGCATTACTGAACTGGAGTTGGTTAATAAATACACCATTTCCTTACCTCTGGAGATAGCTTCTGAAGCTTACTCTATACCATCTCTGAGAGGTCTCCAGCAGGAATGAGCCACAGTCCAAGTAGCAATATCTGGATCATCAGTGTATCTTTTTTTTTTTCATCTTTATTTTTTTATTTTTTTAATAAACATATAATGTATTTTTATCCTCAGGGTACAGGTCTGTGAATTGCCAGGTTTACACACTTCACAGCACTCACCATAGCACATACCCTCCCCAATGTCCATAACCCCGTCCCCCTCTACCGACCCCCCTGCCCCCGGCAACCCTCAGTTTGTTTTGTGAGATTAAGAGGCACTTATGTTTTCTCTCCCTCCCAATCCCATTTTGTTTCATTTATTCTTCTCCCACCCCCCAACCCCCCAAGTTGCATCTCCACTTCCTCATATCAGGGAGATCGTATGATAGTTGTCTTTCTCCGATTGACTTATTTCACTAAGCATGATACCCTCTGGTTCCATCCACGTTGTTGCAAATGGCAAGATTTCATTTCTTTTCTTTTCTTTTAATTTCATTCCTTTTGAGGGCTGCATAGTATTCCTATATATATATATATATATGGGGTGTGTGTGTGTGTGTATATATATATATATATATATATATAATTCCATTATATATATGTATATATACATAGTATATATGTATATATATTCTATATGTACAATAGTATTCCATTATGGAATACTATGCAGGAATATATGCAGATAAATATATATATATATATATATATATATACCACATCTTCTTTATCCATTCATCTGTTGATGGACATCCAGGTTCTTTCCAAAGTTTGGCTATTGTAGACATTGCTGCTATAAACATTCGGGTGCACGTGCCCCTTCGGATCACTACGTTTGTATCTTTAGGGTAAATACCCAGTAGTGCAATTGCTGGGTTATATGGTAGTTCTATTTTCAACTTTTTGAGGAACCTCCATGCTGTTTTCTGGAGTGGTTGCACCAGCTTGCATTCCCACCAACACTGCAGGAGGGTTCCCCTTTCTCCACATCCTCGCCAGCATCTGTCATTTCCTGACTTGTCAATTTTAGCCATTCTGACTGGTGTGAAGTGGTATCTCATTGTGGTTTTTATTTGTATTTCCCTGATGCCAAGTGATGTGGAGCACTTTTTCATGTGTCTATTGGCCATCTGGATGTCTTCTTTGCAAAAATGCCTGTTCATGTCTTCTGCCCATTTCTTGATTAGATTATTTGTTTTTGGATGTTGAGTTTGCTAAGTTCTTTATAGATTTTGGACACTAGCCCTTTATCTGATATGTCGTTTGCAAATATCTTCTTCCATTCTCTCAGTTGTCTGTTGGTTTTGTTAATTGTTTCCTTTGCTGTGCAAAAGTTTTGATCTTGATGAAATCCCAATAGTTCATTTTTGCCCTTGCTTCCATTGCCTTTGGCGATGTTCCTAGGAAGAAGTTGCTGCAGCTGAGGTTGAATAGGTTGCTGCCTGTGTTTTCCTCAAGGATTTTGATGGGTTCCTTTCTCACATTGAGGTCCTTCATCCATTTTGAGTCTATTTTCGTGTGTGGTGTAAGGAAATGGGCCAATTTCATTTTTCTGCATGTGGCCATCGAATTTTCCCAACACCATTTATTGAGAGGCTTTTTTCCATTGGACATTCTTTCCTGCTTTGTTGAAGATTAGTTGACCATAGAGTTGAGGGTCTATTTCTGGGCTCTCTATTCTGTTCCATTGATCTATGTGTCTGTTTTTGTGCCAGTACCTTGCTGTCTTGATGATGACAGCTTTGTAATAGAGCTTGAAGTCTGGAATTGTGATGTCCCCTGAACGCTTCCATAGAGTTCCAGAGGATGGAGGACGGGAATGAAATTGGTGGCTTCCCAGTCTCCCACCCGGAGGAGCTGAGAGCTCGGGGCCACACCCCTCAGTGTGCCCTCAGAGAAAAGAGCCCAATCACTCCTGTCTCCCTGGCCTCTGGCCACGCGCCGAGCTCACCCAGCCTGCGACTAGTTCAAGGTAACCGTGAGCTGAGAGCTCACTCCTCGCTCTGTCTCTGTTGCTGGCTTCCCTGGTCTAATACCTGTGAGCTCTGCAATACTAAGACACTCCAAATCCTTCTGTGACCCTGTGGGACCTAGGGCCATGCTGGCTCTGCATGGGCTTCACCTCTGGAGTGATGTCTTTCAGGGGAGCAGACTTTATTTATTTATTTATTTATTTATTTATTTATTTTTAATTTATTTTCAGCATAACAGTATTCATTATTTTTGTACCACACCCAGTGCTCCATGCAGTCCGTGCCCTCTCTAATACCCACCACCTGGTACCCCAACCTCCCACCCCCCGCCCCTTCAAAACCCTCATATTGTTTTTCAGAGTTCATAGTTTCTCATGGTTTACCTCCCCTTCCAATTTCCCCCAACTCCCTTCTCCTCTCTAACTCCCCATGTCCTCCATGCTATTTGGTATGCTCCACAAATAAGTGAAACCATATGATAATTGACTCTCTCTGCTTGACTTATTTCACTCAGCATAATCTCTTCCAGTCCCATCCATGTTGCTACAAAAGTTAGGTATTCGTCCTTTCTGATGGAGGCATAATACTCCATAGTGTATATGGACCACATCTTCCTTATCCATTCATCCGTTGAAGGGCATCTGGGTTCTTTCCACAGTTTGGCGACTGTGGTCATTGCTGCTATAAACATTGGGGTACAGATGGCCCTTCTTTTCACTACATCTGTATCTTTGGGGTAAATACCCAGGAGTGCAATGGCAGGGTCATAGGGAAGTTCTATTTTTACTTTCTTGAGGAATCTCCACACTGTTCTCCAAAGAGGCTGCACCAACTTACATTCCCACCAACAGTGGAAGAGGGTTCCCCTTTCTCCACATCCCCTCCAACACATATTGTTTCTTGTCTTGCTAATTTGGGCTATTCTAACTGGTGTAAGGTGATATTTCAATGTGGTTTTAATTTGAATCTCCCTGATGGCTAGTGATGATGAACATTTTTTCCTGTGTCTGATAGCCATTTGTATGTCTTCATTGGAGAAGTGTCTGTCCATATCTTCTGCCCATTTTTTGATATGATTGTCTGTTTGTGCGTGTTGAGTTTGAGGAGTTCTTTATAGATCCTGGATATCAACCTTTTGTCTGTACTGTCATTTGCAAATATCTTCTCCCATTCCGTGGGTTGCCTCTTTGTTTTCCTGTTTCCTTTGCTGTGCAGAAGCTTTTGATTTTGATGAAGTCTCAAAAGTTCATCTTCGCTTTTGTTTCCTTTGCCTTTGGAGACATATCTTGAAAGAAGTTGCTGTGGCTGATATCGAAGAGATTACTGCCTATGTTCTCCTTTAGGATTCTGATGGATTCCTGTCTCACATTGAGGTCTTTTATCCATTTTGAGTTTATCTTTGTGTATGGTGTAAGAGAATGGTCGAGTTTCATTCTTCTACACATAGCTGTCCAGTTTTCCCACCACCATTTATTTATTTTATTTATTTTTTTAAAGATTTTATTTATTCATTAGACACAGAAAGAGAGATCACAAGTAGACAGAGGGGGAAGCAGGCCCCCTGCTGAGCAGAGAGCCGGGACCCGATCCCAGGACCTGAGATCATGACCTGAGCAGAAGGCAGAGGCTTAACCCACTGAGCCACCCAGGCACCCCTTCCCAGCACCATTTACTGAAGAGACTGTCTTTTTTAGTGGAGCAGACTTTTAAAAGTCCTGATTTTGTGCTCCCATGCTTTGCCGTTTGCCGGAGCCAGCCCCTCCCCCCATCTTCTATCTTCCCGTTGATTTGGATTCAGTTCTCTGGTCCTACCTTTCAGAAAGTGGTCAATTTTATGTTTCTAGAATTTCTGTTCTTCTTCTCTTCAATCTCCCTTTGGATTTGTAGGTGTTTGCAATGGTTTGATAAGCTATCTAGCTGATCTCCTGCTACCTGATATAGGCTCAGCCTGCTACTTCTCCACCATCTTGACTCCTCCTCATCAGTGTATCTTGTATTGCTGCCCTGTCCTATTCTCTTGCCTGTACTTACTGGAATTACTTTTCAAATAAATAATTTGTCCTCAAATTCTGATTTCTCTGAGTTGGCTTTTGGAGAACCTATCCTAGATCAATGGTGCCTTTTGATAAATAGAAGTTCCTTTTTTTTTGGAAAGATTTTATTTATTTATTTGACAGACAGAGATCACAAGTAGGCAGAGAGGCAGACAGAGAGAGAGAGAGGGAAGCAGGCCCCTGCTGAGCAGAGAGCCCAATGTGGGCTTGATCCCAGGACCCTGGGATCATGACCTGAGCTGAAGGCAGAGGCTTTAACCCACTGAGCCACCCAGGCACCCCAGAAGTTCTTTTTTTTTTTTAATGATTTTTTATTTGTATGTATTGTAAAATGATTGCCACATTAAATCTACTTAACACCCATCCCCATATATGCTTAATTTTTTTTTTGTGAGGACTTTTAAGATCTATTCTCTCAGCAACTTTCAAATATGCAATATAGTATTATTAACTCTAGTCACCATGCTGTCCATTAAATCCTCATTACTTATTTATTTTATAACTGGAGGTTTGACCTCCTTCCATTTTACCCACCCCCTACTGCCTACTTCTGGCAGCCCCCATTGTGTTCTCTGCATTATGAGCTTGTTTTGTTGTTTTTAGATTCTACATATAAGTAAGATCCTCATTGTCTTTCTCTGCCTTATTAGAAGTTCTTAATCTAAATGTAGGCTAGTGTATGTTTTTTCTTTTATTGTGGTGGTTTTTATCCTGCATAAGAAGTCTTTACCTACCCCAGTGGCTTGATTGTACCCAGGGGATTTTAAGTTATGGAAATGACTAAGTGATGACATAGAGAGGCTGAGGCCATTAAAAGATTTTTATTACTTATAATTTTGAGAGGAGAAATCATGCCACATAGGGTCACATGGTCAGAAGTCAGAAGGAATGAGAGGAAAACATTACTACAGTAGTCGGTAGTTATTAGGCGGCAATGTCCCCTAGTGAGTAGGAAGCAAAACACAGACATTGGAGTTTGTGATTGCAGGGTTTGTAATATGATAATCTGTGCATTGACAAAAGCCAGACAATAGCAGAGATATAAATAACTTTGGCTATTAGTTTGGCCCTGTAATTCATTAGTTATCAAATTTATTAAAGTTGGTAAGAACACCCAGGATAGTGAAGATACTCTTGTTTGTTATATTCTAGATGTTTTATTGTTTTACCTCTTGTATTTAGACCTATAATCCATATGGAATTGGTATTTTGATTTGTATGAGGAAGGGACCACATTTCCTTTTTTTCCATACAGATTCATAATCTAACTGGCACCATTCGTCAAAAAAACACTGTCCTTTCTCCATTACTCTTTAGTCAACCGTTGTTATAAATGAAATGTTTGGCTGAAATCATATGTTTGAGTCTGTTTCTAGATTCCTTATTCTGTTGCATTGATTGTTCTGCCTGTCCTTATGCTGATACTACCATTTCTTAATTGGTCTAACTTTATTATAGGCTGATATTTATTAGAGTTAGTCCTTCTATCTTGTTCTTCTTCAAAGGTAAAATGGTATTTTTGTAAGATATTCTCCTTTGGTAACAGGAGTGATATTTGTCTTCTGTTTGGTGAATATTATTTATTTTTAATCTTCCAGTTTCAGAGATCCATTGTAAGAAAGTCTGCAGTAACTTGTTTTGGGGCTAGCAACATTCATTTTGGCATTTCTTCTAAATTGGTTGATGTAGTCACCAAACAGTCTAGGTATTGTGCAATAGGGATATAGGTCAGGAGACTGCAAAAAGAAAGAACACTGTATCAAATACATTATTATATCATAATGTAATATCCTAAAACTCCTTGTCAGCATTGGTAGGTTTGTCCATTCACAAAATATTCTTCATTTCCCAAGGTTTAATACCACTCTTTTGTTCTAGAGATACTACAATTTAATTTTTAAAAATTTATTTATTAAATTTTAAATGTTGATGTTGCTTTATTTTGAAAACCTAATTAATTTGGACAACTGGAACTCTGAAAATTGTTTTACTCATGCAAACAGGAACCAGTGAGAGAGCTTTGTGTTGTTCTGTAATTGCCTGGGAGTTTCAGATTAAGCTTTTCAAATATCATCTTTCACAAATACCCTTTGTGCCTTCTTCAATTAACGTTAGTCTCTTAGTACTGCTCAGGATTGAACTCTATCTCCTGTCACCACTGTAGGTTAAGCTGGACCCGAGGGGCTGAAGTAGAAATGGAAGTTGAATACAATGAGGTGAACTCTTCTCATTGTCAGACTTCCAGGAAAATAGTGCACTAGGCTTTTTGTGATGTATCAGTAACTGTAACTACTGTTTATGCTGGTGTACTGGGTATGTTGATAAATAAAAATATATGAGTATGGTAAGTGTAGAATGTTCAAGAGAAAATCCATTCTTGTATATTTATGGTGTCCACATTTGGATCTTTATTTTAATAGGTTAATGCAGCGGAATCAAAGATAACAAATCTAATATACCTAAAACATACCTTGGAACTTGTGGATCCTTTAAAGGTAATTTATATGGTGTATATTGTATAAAACATTGGTAGCCTTAATTTTTTAAAAAAACTTTTTTTTTTAAAAGATTTTATTTATTTATTTGACAGAGAGAAATCACAAGTACACTGAGAGGCAGGCAGAGAGAGAGAGAGAAGGAAGCAGGCTCCCTGCTGAGCAGAGAGCCCGATGCGGGACTTGATCCCAGGACCCTGAGATCATGACCTGAGCCGAAGGCAGAGGCTTAACCCACTGAGCCACCCAGGCGCCCCTTAAAAAAACTTTTTATTTAAAAAAATTTCAGGGCGCCTGGGTGGCTCAGTGGGTTGGGCCGCTGCCTTCGGCTCGGGTCATGATCTCAGGGTCCTGGGATCAAGTCCTGCGTCGGGCTCTCTGCTCAGCGGGGAGCCTGCTTCCTCCTCTCTCTCTCTCTGCCTGCCTCTCTGCCTACTTGTGATGTCTTTCTGTCAAATAAATAAATAAAATCTTTAAAAAAAAATTTCAAATTTAGATAAAGTTACAATAGAATAATGAATTCCCCAATTCTTTCCATATACACACAGCACTCACTACATATTATATTCTTATTATTACTCTTATTCAACCATTTGAAAATTGCAGTACCTAAATACTAACATGTGTATATCCTAAGATCAAAGGTGTTCTCTTACATAACCACAATATAATTTAAAAATTTAGGATATTTAAAATTGATCCAATATTATTATATATAGTCCATACTCAAAATTTCTAATTGTTTTACTAATTTTTTTAATAGGTTTTTTTCCTTGATACAGGGTCCAGTCCAGGACCATACATTGTATTTAATGTCATTTTTTTAAACATCTTAATTTAATTTTTTTTTTCAGTGATCCGAGATTCATTGTTTATACACCACACCTAGTGCTCCAGGCAGTACGTGCCCTCCTTAATACCCACCACCAGGCTCAACCATTCCCCCCTTCCAAAACCCTCAGTTTGTTTCTCAGAGTCCACAGTCTCTCATGCTTTGTCTCCCTCTCCAGTTTCTCCCAATTTACTTTTCCTTTCTTTCTCCTAATGTCCTCCATGTTAGTCCTTATGCACCACAAGTAAGTGAAACCATATGATAATTGACTCTCTCTGTTTGACTTATTTCACTCAGTATAATCTCCTCCAGTCCCGTCCATGTTGATAGAAAAGTTGGGTATTCATCCTTTTTGATGGCTGCATCATATCCCATTGTATATATGGACTACATCTTTATCCACTTGTCTGTTGAAGGACATCTGGGTTCTTTCCACAGTTTGGCAATTGTGGACATTGCTGTTTTTAATACATATGGCCCTTCTTTTCACTACATCTGTATCTTTGGGGGTAAATACCCAGTAGTGCAATTGCAGAGTCACAGGGTAACTCTATTTTTAATTTCTTGAGGAATCTCCACACTATTTTCCAAATTGGCTGCACCAAATTGCATTCCTACCAACAGTGTAAGAGGGTTCCCCTTTCTCTACATCCTCTCCAACACTTGTTGTTTCCAGTCCTATTGATTTTAGCCATTCTAAATGGTGTAAGGTTATATCGCAATGTGGTTTTGATTTGAATTTCCCTGATGGCTAATAAACTTTTGGGACTTCATCAAGATAAAAAGCTTCTGTACACCAAAGGAAACAGTCAGCAAAACAAAAAGGCAACCCATGAAATGGGAGAAGATACTTGCAAATGACACTACAGACAAAGGGCTGATATCCAAGATCTATAAAGAACTCCTCAAACTCAATACCCAAAAAACACATAATCATGTCAAAAAATGGGCAGAAGACGTGAACAGACACTTCTCCAAAGAAGACATACAAATGGCCAACAGGCAAATGAAAAAATGTTCATCATCACTACTTATCAGGGAAATTTAATGTCATTTAAAAAAAAGATTTTATTTATTTATTGAGGGAGAGTGAGTGAGCAGGAGAGCGCATGAGCAAGGGGAGGGGTAGAGAGAGAAGAAGAAGCAGACTCCCTGTTGAGCAGGAAGCCTGATGTGGGTCTAATCCCAGGATCCTGGGATTGGGACTTAATTGGAAGGCAGATGCTTAACTGACTGAGCCACCCTGGAGCCCCTAATGTCATGTTTCTTTATACTTCTTTTCAGCTTAAAGTTTCTCATCCTTTCTTTGTCTTTCATTATATTAACATCTTGAAAAGTATCTGTTATTTTATAGAATATTCCTCAATTTGTGTGGTTATTTTCTCACGATTAAATTCAGCTTATTATATTTAGCAGTAATACTCTATGAGCAATGTTGTATTTTTCTCAGTACCTCACATCAGGATGCACATGATGTCATTCCCCATACTGGTGATATTAACTTTGATCCATTTCTTCACTATAAAGTTATTAAGTAATCTGTGGAGAGATACTTTGAGACTATGTAAATATCCTGTTCCTCATTAAACTTTCACTCAGTGATTTCATTCATTGATTACTCTTACCTGAAATATTTCTGATGTGATTTCCTAATGTGTTTTTAAATATTCTACTGTGCAAAACTTTTTTTAAACATTTATTTATTTAAATAATCTCTTTACCCATCATGGGTCTATAACTCACAGCCCTGAGATCAAGAGTCCCTTGTTTTGCTGACTGAGCCAGCCAGGAACCCCTGTGCAAAACATTTTTTAAAACTTAAGGTGACAAGGAAGAACTGCTTTTTTAAAAGAAAAAATAATGAAAAATCTGGAAGAATTTGTTGTAGATTTCATTCTAAAAAATACATAATGAAAGCAGTTTGACAAAAGATGTAAAAAATGTCATCTTCCTTAGAATGAGAGAGGTATAATAAATCATCCCCCCAAACTGATAGATTCAATAAAACACAAATTTGAAGTTTTTTAACAAAAGATTTTATTTATTTATTTGACAGACAGATCACAAGTAGGCAGAGAGGCAGGCAGAGAGAGTGGAGGAAGCAGGCTCCCTGCTGAGCAGGGAGACTAATGTGCCCCAAGCCAAAGGCAGAGGATTAACCCACTGAGCCACCCAGGTGCCCCAAATTTGAAGAAGCTTTGATATGTAAAAGGAAAGTAAAGGCCAAAGAAAGTTAGGAAAAATTTGTAGCATTTGACAGATAAAATAGTAATTTCTGTCATAAAACTCATGTAATTTCATAAGAGAATACTGGAATACCAATAGAAATACAGAAAATGCCCCCAAAATGAAAATCAAAGAGGTTAATAAATAGTACCAAACATGTTCAACCTTACTATTAGTTAAAGAAATACAAATTAAAGTCATTAATATGCAAAAGAAGCAAAGTTTTAGTTTTTTTTGTTTGTTTGTTTTTCTCCTTAATGGATACAATTTACTGCTACTCAGAGAACAGTGAGACAGACTTCATAGACAGCTGGTAGGAGTACAAATTGTACATACTTCACAGGGAAGTTTTACAACATCTGTCTTTTGACAGTGTTACAATACTAGAAATCTGTCCAAAAGAACTCAAGAAATACTGACCACAATTTATGTTCAGTTATGGTCTTTGCAACATGATTTATATTAGAAATTCTAAGTAGTATAGACCTCTAATAATGAGGGGAAGAGACTGTTTTCTAAAGGGTAAAATATTATGATTTATTAAAATTTATGCTATTAAAAGTTTCTAATACTTGTGATAAAGTATTAACTAGGGGAGAAAAGCAATGTGCAATGACAAACTTTTTTTTATTTGAGGTAATGACAGGAAATATACCATAATATTTAAGTAATTTATTTGGAAGGGTGGTAGAATTATAAGCAATTTAAATATTTTTCTTTATGCTTTTATGAATTTTATAGCTTTCATTAGTATTTAAATATTTCCTGTTCATAAGCAAAAGAAAATTATTATTGCCATTGCCTAAAATAGCAGGTAAAAGTCAGGTTAATTGACTCTGGAAAACAGTATGGAGGGTCCTCAAAAGTTGAAAATAGAGCTACTCTATGACCTAGCCATTGCACTATTTTAATGTAGTTTTGTTTTGTTTTTACTACTGTAAAAAAAATTGCACTATTTTACTTTGAAAGATACAAATGTAATGAGCCAAAGTGGCACTTGAACCCCAATGCTTATAGCAGTGTCCACAATAGCCAAACTATGAAAAGAGGATAAATATCCATCAACAGATGAATGGATAAAGAAAATGTAGCGCGCGCGCGCGCGCACACACACACACACACACACACACACACGATGGAATATTGCGCAGCCATCAAAAATGAAATCTTGCCATTTGCAAGACGTGGATGGAACTAGAGCTAAGTGAAATAAGCCAATCAGAAAAAGACAATTATTATATGATCTCACTGACATGATGAATTTGGGAAATAAGACAGGATCATAGGGGAAGTGAGGGAAAAATGAAACAAGATAAAGCCAGAGAGGGAGACAAACCATAAGAGATTCTTAATCTCAGGGAAAAATCTGAGGGTTGCTGGAGTGGAGGGGGTTGGTGGAGGGATGGGGTGACTGGGCGATGGATATTGGGAAGAGTATGTGCTATGGTGAGTGCTGTGAACTGTGTAAGACTGATGAATCACAGATCTGTGCCCCTGAAACAAATAATATGTTAATTACATGTTAATTAAAAATGCCAGGTTAACTATATATGAAAAACCCACAGTGAATATCATTCTCAGCAGGAAAAACCTGAGAGCTTTTCCCCTAAGGTCAGCAACATGACAGGGATGTCCTGTCCAGTAACTCTCATTACTGTTATTCAGCATTGTACTGGAAGTCCTAGCCTGAGCTAGGACAACAAAAAGAAGTAAAAAGTATCCAAATCAGCAAAGAAGAAGTCAAACTTTCACTCTTTGTAGATGACATGATACTCTGTTGAAAACCCAAAGACCACCTAAAAATTACTAGAACTCATATAGGAATTCAGCAACATGGTAGGATATAAAATCAATGCACAGAAGTCAGCTGCATTTCTATACACTAACAATGAGAAAGAAGAAAGAGAAATCAAGGAGCTGATCCCATTTACAATTGCACCAAAAACCGTAAGATAATTTAGGAATAAACCTAACCAAAGAGGTAAAGAATCTGTACTCTGAGAACTATAGAATGCTTATAAAAGAAATTGAAGAAGATACAAAGAAATGGAAAACCTCCCATGCTCATGGATTGGAAGAATTGGAAGACACCACAGCTGGTGTCATCACAGTGCTGGACTTCAAGCTGTATTACAAAGCTGTAGTGATCAAGATGGTATGGTACTGGCAGAAGAACATACACATAGATCAATGAAACAGAAAACAAAACCCAGGAGTGGACTGTGAACTTTATGGTCAACTAATCTTCAACAAAGCAGGAAAGAATGTCCAATGGAAAAAGACAGTCTCTTTAACAAATGGTGTTGGGAAAATTGGACAGCCACATGCAAAAGAATGAAACTCAGCAACTTTTTTATGCCTTACACAAAAATAAGCTCAAAATGGATGAAAGACCTAGGAATCCATGAGATGGATGAGATGAGAACACAGGCAGCAGTCTCTTTGGCCTCGGTTGCAGGAACTTCTTGCTAGACATGTCTTAAAGACAAGGGAAACAAAGACAAAAATGAATTATTGGGACTTCAAGACAAAAAGCTATTGCACACCAAAGGAAGCAGTCAACAAAACTAAAAGACAGCCTATGGAATGGAAGAAAATACTTGCAAATGACAAATCAGATAAAGGGCTAGTAACCAAGGCCTATAAATCCAAGAACTTATCAAACGCAACACCCATAAACCAAAAAATCCAGTCAAGAAGTGGGCAGAAGACATGAATAGGCATTTCTCCAAGAAGACTTCCAAATGGCCAACGGACATAGGAAAAGATGTTCAGCATCACTCATCATCAGGGAAATACAAATCAAAACCACAATGAGATACCACCTCATACCAGTCAGGATGACAGAAATTAACAAGTGAGGAAACAACAAATGGTGGTGAGAATGCAGAGAAAGGGGAATCTTCTTAAACCGATGGTAGGAATGCAAGCTGGTGCAGCCACTCTGGAAAACAGTATGGAGGTTCCTCAAAAAGTTAAAAATAGAGCTACCCTATTACCCAGCAATTGTACTACTAGGTATTTTTTCCAGACCAAACAGTGATTCAAAAGGATACATGAACCCTGATGTTTATAGCAGTAATGTCCACAATAGCCAAACTATGAAAGGAACCCAGATACCCACCAACAAATGAATGGATAAAGAAGATGCAGCGTATATATACAATGAAATTTACTCAGCCATCAGAAACAATTAAATCTTGTCATTTGCAACCATGTAAATGGAATTAGAGGTTATTACCCTGAATGAAATAAGTCAGTCAGAGAAGGACAAATATCATATAATTTCATTCGTGTGGAATTTATAAAACAAAACAGATGAACCTAGGGGAAGGGAAGGAAAAGTAAAATAAGATGAAAAAGGAGAGTGAAGCAAACAATAAGAGACTCTTAACTACAGGGAACAAACTGGGGGTTACTGGAGTGGAGTGGATGTGGGGAAGGGATAATTGGGTGGTCATTAAGGAGGACACTTGATGTAATGAGCACTGGGTGTTACATGCCAACTGATGAATCATGAAACTCTACCTCTGAAGCTAATAATACACTGTATATTAATTAATTGACTTTAAATACATGAAAAATATTTTTAAGTTAAAAAAAGTTAACTGTTTTCCTCTTGTTTCTAGTTATTTAAATAGTGACCACTTATAGTTTCCATTAAGCAAAATTAAACTTCTACTTTTGCCATATAAGAATGGAGAAATTGCTCTATTTATAAATATGCAAAGCACTTTTTCGTTTAATGCATATTTAAAACCCACATTTTGGAATGATATGCAGAGTACTCTAAATGTACAATGATAGCTGTTTAAATTCCTAACTTTAATAAGTAGTTGAATGCTAAAAATTAGTTGAAAGACAAGAAAAACTAAAGTCATAAGAGTAAAGCACTGGATGCCCTTTATTAGTCAGATGCTCTTTATCTGGAAAATGGGAAAGGTACCATCTGTCCTCACCTACATACCTAAAATATCTTTTATGAGTATACAAATGAGATGAAGCAAGAAAACTCTTGGTAAGCTGCAAGTATTAAATGTAAAATGTTATATTTGAATAGTGTTATAATTTATTATTTTTAACCAATTTTATTTTATTTTTTAACAGATTGCTTTGAGAAACTGTAGCACACCTTTATTAAGAGCTTACTGTGGTTCCTTGGAAGATAAGAGGTCTTTGTCACTCAACTGTTAATTAAATATCCATGCTAATTATTCCTTTCTTCCAGATCATGAATGATTTTAAGGACTCTAACTGTAATCAATAGAACAATTACTTGAACTCTGGTTAACAATCTTTAAACTATTCATCAAAGTCCTAATTATACATTACATCTTATAAGTACCCATAAATAGGGTAACAGCACATTGAGTTTTTGTGTTAATAGGCAATTAGAATAATATTAAAAATTGAAATCATACACAGTTTTGATATTTCTTCTTTTAGCCATTCCCCATGGAAAGACTTGCAAATATGAAAGTACATATTTCTCTTGTAAATCATAAAGGGCTTGATGTAACCAAAATTAGTAGGTATAAATATTGAATAAGAGATCTAAATACAGTTTAATATTGTTTTTAGCAATGACATCTAGCTTCTTGACCAAAAAGACATGTGATGCTTAAGAACTGCTATTTTACCGATTTTATGAGCCACAAACTGAGGTTAATAATAAAACAGGATTACAAATAACATACAGAACAGGATAAAACAGAAGAGTTTTGGTTTGCATGATCCCTGTACTTAATTACTGATTATTGTGAGGTTTCTCTTACACTGTCTTACAATATGTGTTTAGTTTGTCTGGCCCCACCTGAAGGCAAGAACCAAACACTTAATTCTTCTTTGGATCTGTGCACCAAACACAGTGGTCATACATGCTATAAGTAAATGTTGACTGAGTTAATGAACACAAAGCCATAATTTTTATAACAGTTCTTCAGGGATATATTTTATACTCATAGGGACAGTCAGGGGTTTAATTTGGGAGATTTTTAAAAAAAGATTTTATTTATTTGTCAGAGAAAGAGAAAGGGAGAGAGCACCAGCAAGGGGAGCAGCAGGCAGAGGGAGAAGCAGGCTCCCTGCTGAGCAAGGAGCCTAATGCTAGACTTGATTCCAGGACTCTGGGATCATGACCTGAGCCAAAGGCAGACGCTTAACTGACTGGGCCACCCAGGCATCCTTGGGAGAGCTTTTTATTAGCAGTTATAGAATTGTTCCTGGTGACTTCATGTTACTTTAAGAGACTAGTCCTGACTGACAGCATATTTTAAAATTTTTATAGTCACGGTTCTAGTTTATGTAATGTAACATACATATATTGTTAAATTATTTAAATAATTTTCAATAGATTTCAAGAAAGAGTTGTTATATTTAAGATTGTTTATTCCAAGAAAATATGTCATTAACTGTGACTCAAATTACAAATTAAAATAATCATTTGCCTTATTGCCTATAATGTTCTTTTTTAGGTTTGGAATCATACTTGAAAAAATTAAAACCATAATTAATGATGATGCAAGATACATGAAAGGATGCCTGAACATGAGGACTCAGAAGTGCTACGCAGTGAGATCCAACATAAATGAATTTCTTGACATAGCTAGAAGAACATATACAGAGATTGTAGATGACATAGCAGGTAATTTAATTGCTTCACTGTATTTTTCTGTTTTTTCTTAAATTAAACCTTTTTAGAACATGTGCTTTTCTGCTGGTGATAACAGGCCATGCATATTTTTAAAATTTTGTTACCAAAAGAGATAAGGTTAACACTGTCATTTAAAATATATTAAAATACGATTTTGAAAATAAGTATCTCTAAGTGTTAGAATGTGTCTGTTTTTTTCTCCAAACTTAAATATAGAGTTTCTTCAAACTTAGAGTTACCTGAAGACCAGGACATGTTTGTCTACCTTCATATAACATTGTATACAAATTATATGAAAAATGCAGGCTGTCAGTACTAAGTGATTTCAGAGGAAGAGATGTATTTGTCTAGAAGAGGTAGCATTTGAGCAACTACCACTTTATTTAATTTCTAGTTAAGTACTACTTCATTTAACAAATTTATGGAATTTCTTATAAATATAGACACTGTTTAGGGTACTAGGACTATATTGTGAACAGGATAAAGTCCCTGTCCTCATGGAGTTTATGATATAGTAGGGAAGACAGACAAGAAAGAAATGCCTGTGTGTGGAATGTATATGTGTGAGTGTTTGTGCATGTGTATGTGTGTGTTCATATGTATAGATAGGTAGATAGATCAGTATATCAGTCACATAGACCATATACTATAATGGGTATAAATATATGATGAAAAATATAGCAGGTTATAGGGGTCCAAGATTGATTGGGTGTGGAAGCATAGAGGATGGGAATGTTTTTAGTAGACAGAATAGCCTAGAAAGGAATCCCATATACTGGCAATGGTACAAACCAAAGCACAAAGGTTAATGAAACCTCAGTGGATGAGAAAAGAAATTGGTTAGGATGGAATGGGGTATTCCCTGATAGAACTTGCAAGAGATAAGATTAGAAATGTAGGCTGGGGACCAGAATTTGTCTTTGAAGGCTGGGTGTTTGGGGTTTTTTTCTTCCCCTTAGAGAATGCAGAGGCACTGAGACATTTTTTCTCTGTAGAGTGAAATTAATCAAGAAGATTGGTTGAATGGGGCACCTGGGTGGCTCAGTGGGTTAAAGCCTCTGCCTTTGGTTCAGGTTGTGCTCCAAGGGTCCTGCGATCGAACCCTGCATCAGGCTCTCTGCGCGGCGGGGAGCCTGCTTCCTCCTCTCTCTCTGCCTGCTTCTCTGCCTACTTGTGATCTCCATCTCTCAAATAAATAAATAAAATCTTTAAAATAAATAAATAAATAAAAATTTAGAACTCTGTGGTAAGTTTGAAGTTGATAGGAAAATTTGGATATTTTAAGTATTTGTTGTACCACCATTTCCTTTTTGGAATATTTTGTTTTACAAAATATGTTTTGTAGAGAGAATTTCTTATTCTGAACTAATGATTATAATAATTTACATGACTATTCACTTTTTAAAAAGTTAAGTGAAAACATATTCTAATAGAGTATGAAATAGTCTTAGTTTAATTTTTAACAGTTTTTTTTTTTTACTTTCAAACTACCTACCTATAAAATGACTATCTTTGTACTACCAATTTTTTTCTTAAAAGAGTACTTGACCACCATATGTATTAGACATTAAAAATCTTTATAGTGGATAAAGAAGATATGGTCCATATATACAACGGAGTATTATGCCTCCATCAGGAAGGATATATACCCAACTTTTGTATCAACATGGACGGGACTGGAAGAGATTATGCTGAGTGAAATAAGTCAAGCAGAGAGAGTCAATTATCATAATGGCTTCTCTTACTTGTGGAGCATAAGGAGTAACACAGAGGACATTGAGAGAAGGAGAGGAGAAGGGAGTGGGGGGAAATTGGAGGGGGAGATGAACCATGAGAGACTGTGGACTCTGAGAAACAAACTGAGAGTTTTGGAAGGGAGGGGGGGGTGGGCGGTTAGGTGAGCCTGGTGGTGGGTATTAAGGAGGGCACATATTGCATGGAGCAGTGGGTGTGGTGCATAAACAATAAATACTGGAATGCTGAAAAAAAGAAAATAAAGTTAAAAATGTGTAAATAAAGAAAAAAAACTTTACAGTTTAAAAGAGTAGCAAGACCTTCCTATTTACATATAAAAAACCAAAAAAAGTGATTTTTTAAAAACAGTAATATTCTCATTAAAATTCTTTCTGTTTTTCTTGTTTCTGGCCACTAGGAATGATATCACAGCTTGCAGAAAAATATAGTCTTCCTTTAAGGACAAGTTTTAGCTCTGCTCGAGGATTTTTCATTCAGATGACTACCGACTATACAGCTCTACCCAATAATCGACTTCCTTCAGAATTTATTAAGGTTCATTTTAGAGTTTTGGTTTGGGAATTATTTTTTCTGAAATACATTTTACATTTTTTCAGACATTCCTTGAATTTTACATGCCAAATATTTCAAATGTTCTGTATATTGCTTTCCTATTCCTGTAAATCTAACAGTTATACTAATGTAAGAGTTGAGTTAGAAACTTCTAATTTTCTTATTTTGGGGGAGAAACACCAAACAGTGCATCCCACAGTTCTGGAAGCTTGGTATGTATTAAAAAAAAAAAAAAAGGAAATTTAAAAAGTCCAAAAGATAATTTGATCAAAGGAGTTTGGAAAATATTGTACCATCTTCTGTCTTAGGTAGTTCTCAATGCACATTTGCCTATTAAAGGTTTAAAAATCCTGAAATAAAGAAATCTGCTAACTTTTTAAAATCCAATATTGCCATACCTTTGAACCAGGGAAATATTTATTCTTAATACATACTCACATCTTCATGATATACCAGTTTGGGAAAAGTCTAACCCACTCTAATTTTGTTTTCTGTGCTCTCAGGGGGTACCTTTTTTTTTTTTTTTTTTTTGACAAAAACAAACCATTTAACACATTGTATTAACAGGTAATGGGGGATAGAAAAAGCAAAGAATTGGTTGAGATATGGTAATGGGATTAGAAATTGAGTGAGGTTCAGATATGGGGCAAGGGCTAAGATGGGTCAGAGTTGGAGTGAATATTACTGATATCTGTCATGCATATTACTGGGTAATAAGATGTACTGTCTGACATTTCTGCAGAGCTATTTTAAGATCTGTTCAAATAGTTGTGCCAAAATAATGTAGGTTAACTTTAAGGGCTTTAACTTTGAAAGTGTTCTTTTCTTTTTTGCAGACATTATTTGAGACATTATTTGTGATGCTTTATCTCCAAAATTAATTAACCTAAATATCTATACTGTTTAAAATGTGTATGTTTTATTTTATAGGAGTGTACACACATCTTGATAGTTTTTTAATTTTGTTTTTTAATTTCCTAGCAGATATCTAAAGTGAAAAGTTCTTATACCTTTACATCAGCAGACTTAATTAAAATGAATGAAAGATGTCAAGAATCTTTGAGAGAAATCTATCATATGACTTATATGTAAGCCCATTTGAAATTTTTGAATATTAAGTTGGTTCAACTTGAAACATTATAATAAATTTTCATTAATTGACTTTTTGTTTGATAGTAGAAAATTATAAAATTATGATTGTTAACAAAGAAAGAACATTTCCTGGAAGAACAGTTAAAACTTTTAAAGTCTGTCATTGTGTTTGGGATTGCTCAGCCTTACAGAAGATTTAGGGCAAATCTATTGCAAAAACAAAAACAAAAAAAATCATTATACTTAATACTTCCATAGTACGCATTCTACCATGATGCAGAATTTGACACATGATGGGCTTATCTTGGGCTTCATTCAGTTATTCATTTCCTATGGTATGCAAGCCCTGAACTTCATTTATATATAAAATTACAATAGTGCCAGTCTTTTGCTGATCATGAAACAGTAGCAGTACAGCTAGAAATAAGAATAGATCATTCATGGGTGGGGTGAGGGAGGGCCTAGCAAAATAAAAAATGATCATTCATAATCAATGAGCTAAGTTGATAAAGACAAATGTTGGACTTTCAAAACAATTTCAAGGCATAGACCACAGAGATTATGAGATCTAATAGGTTCGGGGAACATATTTCTCCTCATAAGGGAAAAACCAAGACCTTGAGCTAGTATCAAGAGTCAGATGCATAACCAGCTGAGCCACCCAGGCACCCCTTAAGATTTGTTTGTTTGTTTGTTTTAAGTAATCTCTACACTCTTTCTCTTGAATTCATAACCAGACCAAGAACAGAGCCAGTCAGGTGCTCCAAGGAAAACCTTTTATATTATGTCACAGTGTAACACCTCTGCTACATAAAAGCTTAAATAATTATGCTGTTAGGGTGTGTCTGTGTGTGTGTGTGTGTTATGAAAGAGAGAGAATTTAGTAATTTTTATGTTGAATTTAACATTAAAAAAAACCAAAATAATTAGCAGGTGGGGTCTGTTGAAGTATATTAAGGTCTTGTTTGACCTATAAAATAATTTTATTAATGAAAATTAATTTTATTAGTATTTAATAACAGCAGTCATTTCTAAAACATGATGTTAACATACCGGAAGATGCATTCTTGCTACAAATTTCTTGAACTCAAGGAACTTCAATTTCCTAATCTCTAAAATGAGGCAAAAGAACAATAGATTTACCTGTGGAATACAACTGAACTCTGAATGGTATTTTACCCTAGGCAATACATTTGATATTGTTTTATAATTATATTGTATGTCTCTCTTTAAAATCAATACCTGACTTCCAAATGTATACTTTCAGGATAGTGTGCAAACTGCTTAGTGAGGTTTATGAGCATATTCATTGCTTATATAAACTATCTGATACTGTGTCAATGCTGGATATGCTACTGTCATTTGCTCATGCCTGCACTCTTTCTGACTATGGTAAGTTACTTTCTTTGGAATAAATATGTTGTGTACTGGGGTGCCTGGGTGGCTCAGTGGGTTAAGCCTCTGCCTTCAGCTCAGGTCATGGTCCCAGGGTCCCATGGTTCTGGGATCAAGCCCTGCATGGGGCTCTTTGCTCAGCAGGGAGCATGCTTCCCCATCTCTCTCTGCCTGCCTCTTGGCCTACTTGTGATCTCTCTCTCTCTCTATATCAAATAAATAAACAAAATCTTTTAAATAAATAAATAAATAAATAATTATGTTGTGTACTGAAATTTGTATTCCATCCAAGTAATTTTATATAACAATTATGAATGCTTTATTTTTTTACCTGAAATATAGCCTCTTGCCTATGGTCTTAGACTAAGACTTAAAGTAGAGGAAGTAAAATTACTCTTAAAATTTATTTTTAAAAGTAAGAAAATTGTTTACTGAGAAATTGACAAGTGAGAAAGAAAATACTGCAAGAAACTTTAAAAAGTTTCCCCAAATAGGAAAGACTGAAAAACTTCCTCCTTGGTGAAAATAACAGTGATCCAAAATGATAAAGTTCAAGTCGGAGTGAGACTCCTGAGAAGCAGTGTGACAGAAGCAGATGAGAGAAATGAATCTCCAAGTGAACATTTTCTAAACTAGCTCTTTAGATGTGAGCATCTTAAGATCAGGGATTATATCATATATTTTTAATAGTTTTCTTAGCTATTAAGATATTTGATGTTGCTCCATTTTAATTTGAGAGGGATCATCCTGAAACTCCAAACTTATAAATAATAACTTCTGGTGTTAAAAATTATTTTCTAACCAACCTCTCTCTCTTATAATGAATGCTTTTGAGTTTATCCATGTGTTTCCTGTAGAAGCATATAGGATTTTTTTTTTTTAGAAGCATATAGGATTTTAGTGTTTCCTTGTCCCCATGTCCTGTCTTCCTCCCTTTACCTTAGAAGGTATTCATAGAAACCTGATCCTTATATATTTCTATAAATTAATATATTTTGTGTCTGTTTTGCCTATCATCTGGGTATTCTTTTTAGACAAAATTTGTGTAAGTTTCTGGACATAAAATTATATTTACATTTGGTTCTACTTTATATCCATACATCACTTGAAAAGCTAAGTATGCCAAATTTGAAAAAAAGCCTAAGATGGGATTAAGTAAATGTGCAATTTTGTAGTACTGGTAATTAATTGTTATTTTAAAAGTATTATCAGGATACTTGGGTGGTTCAGTTGTTAAGCGTCTGACTCTTGATTTCAGCTCAGACCATGATCCTATGGTCATAAGATTGAGTCCCATGTTGGGCTCCACAGTCAGTGGGGAGTCTGCTTGAGATTCTCCTTCTGCCCACCCCCCAGCTCACACTCTCTCTCTTTCTCTCCAAAAAAAAAAAAAAAAAAGTATTATCAGGGTGCCTGGGTGGCTCAGTCAGTTAAATGGCTGCCTTCAGCTGAAGTCTTTCATCCCAGAGTCCTGGAATCAAGCCCCACATTGGGCTTCCTGTTTGGAAGGAAGCCTGCTTCTCCCTCTTCTGCTCCCCCTGCTTATGCCCACACTTTCTTTCTTTCTCTCTCTCTCTCTATGTCAAATAAATAAATAAAACCTTTTAAAAAAGGTATTATCAATGGCTAATTGACTCTTTTTAATCTATATAAATCTGGAAATGTTACACAGACTATTTTTGAGCTCAGGACAATGACAAAGAACTAAATCCTAGGGTTCCCTGGAAGTGAATAAAAGTTGTGATGGTGATTAGAATGCGTCAGTTACAATCTAAAGGAATTTTGGTAGAGATTTAAGATAAAAAAGTACCTTAATGCTTTGTCCCAAATTGACCCTAGTAAAATCACACATACACACCATACAGAACATTAAACATAAATATTTTAATCTTATGAAACCGTTCTTTTTCTTTTTTTTTTTAGTTCGGCCAGAATTTACTGATACTTTAGCAATCAAACAGGGATGGCATCCCATTCTTGAAAAAATATCTGTGGAAAAACCTATTGCAAACAATACTTATATAACAGAAGGAAGTAATTTTTTGATCATAACTGGACCTAATATGAGCGGGAAATCCACATATTTAAAACAGATTGCCCTTTGTCAGATTATGGCCCAGATTGGTAAGTTATGGTTTTACTTCATACTTAGCAATTCTGTTTCCCATTTGAAATGCTTTGTGCCTAATATTTTAGATCCAGGTGCCTTAATTAGTTTGGAGTAGGTTTTCTTACCTAAAAATACAATAGTGCCTATTATGTAGATCATAACTTTTACTATTTGGTATATTAAGCTCCATCCAATTTGGATTGCATTGTACTAAAAATTCTATAAGGTGTAACAGAAGTAAAAACTACCTTACTTATAACTGTTAATGTTGTATCAGTTATTACTAAACTGAATCATATCTTTATTTCTAATTCAAAACCAAACTTTGTGTGAGAAAAAGTAAAATAAGTAGAACAAGCTGTTGCCTTTAATAACTCATTTAAGATTTTTCCAAATTATAACATTGGGGAAAGAAACTTACTTAAGGGATACCAGTAACTTGGGCACAACACTTGATACACATTATGTGTGCATACATACACAATGAATTAGCTGTCATTGGTGCCACAATGTCATATATTTTCTTGGTGTAGGGGTATAACTTAGCTCTGAAAACAAGGTTTCCTTGAGAACTCTATGAATCAGAAATGAGATGATTTGTTCTAATGCAGTGGTTCTCAACCAGGGATGATTTTGGTTCCTCCTCCCACTGCACTCCTGGCCCCCAAACTTGGCAGTGTCTGGAGACATTTTTCGTTCTTAATGCTGAGGGAAGTATAGAGTCCAGAGATATTGCTGAACATCCTACAATGTACAAGACATTACTCCTTCCTCTGACATATGTAAGAAAGATTATCTAGCCCAAGTTGTTAGTAGTGTGGTGGTTGAGAAACCCTGGCCTAATGTAATAAATTGTAAGTGGAATACAACAGTAATAATATTGGTGATACAGTGCAGATTTACCCTTACTACTGGGAAAGAAAATCAGAAGTAAATGGGTGAAGAGTAACTATTTTATTGGGTTTATAGTTGTATTGGAATGAAAAGGACATCTAATTTCCTTCCTCTTATAAAGAAACTGATTCATATGTGATAATAATCTTATTTCTATTTTAATAGTTATAAGGAGCTCTGTCCTTTAAAAAAAAAAAACAAGCTATGCAATTGTTGACATCTGTAATTGTTAGAGCATTCATTATACTGACTTGAAATCTGACCTTCTATAACTTCTGCTCAATAGTCCTAATTTTTATCTTCTATGCATCACAGAATAACCCAATCTCTTTTGATAATAGCCCCTCAAATATTCAAAGAAAATTATTCTACTTCTCTTGTCACTCATTTTAAACTTTTAAAATACCTAAAAGTATATACAGTATCCCATATAATGTGATCATAAAGGAAACAGTAGAATTTGAAAGGCATGGAAATTAAGACCATAGGCTTTGGAGCTAGACCTTGTTTGTCTAGTTACTAACTCTGTGATCTAAGGCAAATAACTTAACTTCCTTGGTATTCTTATCTGTAAATGAAAATTATAATAGTACTCAATTCTAAGAATTGTTGTAAAGACAATGAGATAAGGTGCCCTTTGCCTCAGGTCATGACCCCAGGATCTTGGGATCAAGCCCCCCATCGAGCTGCATCTGGCTCCCTGCTCAGCGGGAAGCCTGCTTCTCCCTCTCCCACTCCCCCCTGCCTGTGTTCCTCTCTTGCTGTCTCTCTCTCTCTCTCTCTCTCTCTGTCAAATAAATAAATAAATAAAATCTTTTTAAAAAAATGATTAAGTGAGATAATTATATAAAATACTATGAATGTAGGGAAGGGTATAGGAAAGAAGGAGATTTTCCAGGCAGAGGTAAGAACATATTCTTTTTTTTTTAAATAATTTTTAGAGATTATGCTGAGTGAAATAAGTCAAGCAGAGAGAGTCAACTATCATATGGTTTCACTTATTTGTGGAGCATAACAAATAGCATGGAGGACATGGGGACTTAGAGTGGAGAAGGGAGTTGGGGGAAATTGGAAGGGGAGGTGAACCATGAGAGACTATGGACTCTGAAAAACAATCTGAGGGTTTTGAAGGGACAGGGGGTGGGAGGTTGGGGTACCAGGTGGTGGGTATTATAGAGGGCACGGATTGCATGGAGCACGGGGTGTGGTGCAAAAATAATGAATACTGTTATGCTGGAAATAAAAATAAATAAATAAATAAAAATAATAATAATTTTTAAAAATTTTTTATAAACATATAATGTATTATTAGCCCCAGGGGTACAGGTCTGTGAATCACCATGTTTACACACTTCACAGCACTCACCATAGCACATACCGTCCCCAATGTCCATAACTTCACCACCCTTTCCCTCCCCACCCCACCCTCAGTTTGTTTTGTGACATTAAGAGTCTGTAAGAACAGGGGTGCCTGGGTGGCTCAGTGGGTTAAGCCTCTGCCTTCAGCTCAGGTCATGATCTCAGTCCTGGGATCGAGCCCCACATCGGGCTCTCTGCTGAGCAGGGAGCCCGCTTCCCCTTCTCTCTCTGCCTGCCTCTCTGTCTACTTGTGATCTCTGTGTCAAATAAATAAATAAAATCTTTAAAAAAAAAAAAAGAGTCTGTAAGAACATATTCTAAAGCAAAAACAAAGACAAACCAAAAAAACCCCAGTGTGATGTGCCCACAGAAGTACAAGAAGTCCAGATTCCTTTGTAGAGCAAACAGTGTCTGAAGCCAGAGACATGGGCAAAAGCCAGATCATGAAGGGCCTTAGGTACTTCACTGAAGAGATATAAACTTTATCCAAAAATCTGTAGGGAGCTGTTGAAATTTAAGTAAGAGAATCACATGATTTGTATTTGCCTTTCACATAGATCATTCTGGCTGATATATTGTTAGAGGAGAGCCAGACCAGAAGCAAAATATCAGTGTGTGTGTGGCAGGGGTGCGGGTGGGGGGTGCTTCTGCAATAATTTTTAGATTTAAAAATGTCAGAGGGCCTTTTTAGTGGCGGTAAATACAAATGAACTAAAGAAAAATTACGAACATCTACGATATATGCTATATCCTCTCCTTGGTACTTTCACATTTATTTTCCCATTTAATCCTTCCAGAAATCCTGTGAGAAAGTTGTATTTAAGAGATCTGCTTGTGAGGTTACTATTGCTATTATTGTTACTTTTATTTTTGTTAACATTATCCTGACTTTTGCTTTCTTTTCCTGCTATTTCCTTAGATGTTGATGCTACTCTTCATCCTTATCTTGGTTTTAAATCCTGGAATAATCAGGGGTTTGTTTCCTTTATTCCCATTATTTCACCATTTTGTTCTATATGATTGATAATTTTCCCATTCAACTATTTGTATATTTTTATCCTTATGATTTTAGAATGCCTTTTATGTCCCATTCCATATAGAGATAGTTGTATTAATCAGATTGATTTGCTTTCAAAAGGTGAATATTTTAGATTATTTAGTATGATAACTTCTCAAGCAGAAAAATCCCGAGAGATGAAAACTCACCTTTTAAAGAAATTCAGTGTTTCGCTTTCATTCTAATTCTGAGTATTTCTACACATTTCTTTTTTTTTAATAATTAAAAAAATTTTTTTATAAACATATAATGTATTATTAGCCTCAGGGGTACAGGTCTGTGAATCACCATGTTTACACACTTCACAGTACTCACCATAGCACATTTTCTACACATTTCTAATAGATATTTCCTAATACATCATTCTGTAACTGTTTTATCAACTTGAGCTTCATAAGCATTTCCTTCAAATTTTCCTATTTTGAGTTTTTTATCTAACCATATTATTTAACATTTTTGTGACGTTTTTAGTAAATCTTTCTAATGTACTTGGATTATACTGTCTTTCTTGAACTTCCAGATAACTTTGTACAATAGTAAAGTCAAGTATTTCCATTTATATGTGAGAAAGACGAGACTGAGAGAATCTAATTACCACCCAAGGATATATGATAAGTGACAGAGCTGGCGCCATGTTGTCTGACTGTATATCCAGTGATCTTTCCACTATGTAATCCTTAGCAAGGCTAATAAAAAATCTAAGTTGGTGAAAAGTACAAAATATTAGTACTTATATTTTATAAAAGCATTTCAGTTTACATTGACCTTATATTTTACAGGATCATATGTTCCAGCAGAATATTCTTCCTTTAGAATTGCTGAACAGATTTTTACAAGAATCAGTACTGATGATGAAATTGAAACAAATTCATCAACATTCATGAAGGAAATGAAAGAGGTACCCAAACTAAACTTTTCCTTATGTAAAATACACATTAAATTCCTCCACTAATGGTCAATTATTACGTAAGAAAGTATCCTTATATTAAAACATGCAGATGTGCTTATGTTCCTCTACAAGAGCCAGAGGGCAGTCAAAGACAGCTTCTAATTTCTTTCTTATGTGGAAATGGAAGAGATGGTTTTATTGAAAAATACAGTTTTAAGGAAAAAGCTAGTATTATTGAACAAAAAACCATGATTTCATGTTTTTGTATGGGATATATAAAAGACTTTCTGAAAACAAAGACCTGTTCAGGACCATTGCATTGTATCTATTGTTCCTGTTAGGTTTGATTTTAAAATAATAGATTACTGTGTTAGAATGCTTTTAAAAATCACCCTTTTGTGTGCCCCTTTAGAATCTTCACTTTGTATAACAAGGCATGTGTCATCATCTTTTTCTGATCTGAGCAAATATCAAATAGACTTGAAGGACTAAATGTATTGAATATAGTTCTTGGGCTGTCTTCAGTAGGTAGGAATTAATGGATCACTGTGAAGTTGGATAACTTTTTGTAGAAGGGCAAGAATAGTTTTTATTTGTGCTACCATATGTGACTTTTACATTATTATTTAGTATGTATTGCAGATTTTGGCTCTCTGAGGTGTACTGGGGTAGCTGTGGGAGAATATAGCAATGTACTAGGTGCTCAAGGTATATTTTTAAATGGTCCTAGATCTCAGGAAGCTTAGTCATATAGAAAGGTAAAAAGCCATGAAATTTACTGTTGTGTCAGTACATAATGGGTGTAATTATAATTTTTGAGAAAGAAGTTAATACTCTTCAGTGGAGAAGGAACATTTCTGTCAATTAAAGTCTTTGTCTTTGTTGAGTATGGATTTATATTTACTTGTTTAAATAGGAATCAATGGACTTGGATACTTTTTCCTCAATTTTTCTTTCTTTACTGGCTATCGAGATATTAAAATAAACTTGAGAAAAAGTTTTGAGTATAATATGACAATTGATAAGTCATTTGTGAAGAAGAAAATGACAATCTTTGTGCATTATTTAAACATTTAATTCATTGCTTAGTTTTATTTCACTATATCTAAAACATTAATATTTTAGATAATGGTTATTTACTCTTTGTTGTCTCGTACGCATATGCATGTGTCTATTACATACATATCAGCTGTTCTATTGAAATTATTACTCATGAGATTTTTTAAAAGAAAAGCAATGTGCTAGTTTCTACCTAGCTGGATAGCTTTATAAAAATAAGTTTCAGGTGAAGTAATTAAGAGACTGGATTTTTCCTCATTTTTTAAGTTGGTAGTGACAGCTGTTTGGTTACAGTGAATAATATTAAAATTATATTTTTCAGATAGCTTACATTCTACATAATGCTAATAACAAATCACTCATATTAATTGATGAACTTGGCAGAGGTACTAATACAGAAGAAGGTATTGGCATTTGTTATGCTGTCTGTGAATATCTGCTGAGCTTAAAGGTATTCTTCTTTGTTTCTTTAAAGTGTATTAATTTTGAGCGCTTTTTAAAAAAAAGATTTATTTATTTGAGAGAGAGAGAGCAAGAGAGAGCTCACACATCCCTGAGCAGGAGGAAGGGCAGAGGGAAAGGGAAAGGGAGAGAGAAATTTTCTGCAGACTCCCCACTGAGCACAGAACTTATATATGGGGCTTGATTTCACAACTGTGAGATCATGACCTAAGTGGAAACCAAGAGTCTAGTGCTCAACTAACTGAGCTACGCAAGCGCCCCCTTCACATATCCTTTATGTATTTATCATGATTGGATTTTATTGGCACCTACAAATAGTTCTTTAAACAATTTTAGGTAATAAAAGTATACCATAGTATTTATATTTTTATTAGCTGCAAGAACAGCTAGTATGATAGCTATGTAGACAGCTGAAGGAGGAAATCAAGAAATACAAATAATATCAAGACTAGTCACTTGGCTTTAATTTAGTCAAATTAAAAGGCAAAACATGAAAGCACTTCAATAATTGTCTCCGTGGATAATAACATTGACTATGATTTTACAACATGAAGTGAAAAACTAGGCATCTGAGGTCACTTTGTGGAAAATTATTTTACTTACCCACCTAAGATTCATTCCTTTAAAGAAAACAGGTTTTCACAAGTCAAGTAAAAGAGACTATGATTTTTGCTGTTTTATTAAGCTGATTTGTAAAATATCTTTTTAGATAATCTCTCAGAATATATGCAGGTGTGAAAAAACTTAAAATTTTTTTCCATATTTAAAGAACTTTGAGATAGGGCCCTGGGATTGAGCCCCACATTGGGCTGTCTGCTCAGCAGGGAGCCTGCTTCCCCACTCTCTCTCTGCCTGCCTCTCTCCCTACTTGTGATCTCTCTCTGTCAAATAAATAAATAAAATCTTTAAAAAAAAGTACCTTGAAATATCCCTAAGATGATCTTCTTTACCGTAATTGACAGTCTATAATGATTTATTATAAAGAATGAGAAAAATTTTATTTTTGTGATAGATATGTGATAAATCAAAAGTAATATTAAGAGATAACATTACTCTTTGTAATAGTGAATCTACGTCAGTTGATCTGTGTCAGTTGATCAAAATTTCTCATAAAAATAAGATATATGTATTAAGTGTTAGGATTAAAATCTAATTAGTGTCTGTGATGGTTAATTTTGTATGTCAGCCTGACTGTACTACAGAATACTGGATATTTTGTCAAGTAAGATTTTGGGTGTATCTATCAGGGTTTCTGAATGAGATTTGTATTTGAACTGGTAGACCCTCCCTAGAGTGAGTGGGTCCCATCCAGTCAGGTTTCTTATATGTTTTTTGTTTGCTTTTTTTCATGGGCTTGGTAAATATCAGTTCTTTTTATTTCCTCTATTCCATTCCACCTCTAACATAAGGAGGGTTAAGAGTAGTTAATCCTATAAATTATCATTTAAATTAGAGTGCAAAGGAGACACTGCAAAAGAAAATGTCCCAGGAGCAGAAACACAACATATGAGAACTGGGGTCTACACCTGGACGAGAGAAGTCTGTATCACAGGGGCAAAAGCTTAGTGCTCTGTTTTTTTGCATAAGACTTTAGTTTAAGTGGCTCAGTGGGTTAAGTCTCTGCCTTCGGCTCAGGTCATGATCCCGGGGTCCTGGGATCCAGCCCCGCATCGGACTCTCTGCTCAGCAGGGAGCCTGTTTCCCTTCCTCTCTCTCTGCCTGCCTCTCTGCCTACTTGTGGTCTCTCTCTGTCAAATAAATAAATAAAAATCTTTATTAAAAAAAAAAAAGAGTTTAGTTTAAAAGGGGCGGTGGGTATTGAGTTGGCAAAGGGATGGATAGAGTGAGCTAGAATGTCCATCATTGCACAGAACCACTCCTTCCCTTTGAGGTCTCCTTGGCACTATTCTCTGACAGCAGAGAAGCCGGAAACACATATGGTGAATGGCCTTCCTTGGAGAGTTGTGGGCTAGAACCTGCCAGGGAGGTTTGGAAGGTGGAGAAGGGGCTGTAATTCACAGTGTGCAGCCTAGCGCATACACAGACCTGGGGTGCAGGACAGCATCAGAGGGGTTCCTGAGAGCTTCTGGCTATGCTGCTGCCCCTGAGAGAGATGTCAGGGGCTTTCCAGCTGTTCCAGACAATTGCAGTAGCCCAGTGAGCTCTTGAGAATTGCAGATTTTGGTTCTCTGGGGTGTACTGGGGTAGCTGCAACCCTGACCCTTGCTCCGCTCACTTTCCCTGCTCCTTTAACAAAACCCTCCATACCCAGACACATGCCAGGGCTCCTGTTTTCCTGGCTACAAACGGACCAGCAAACCTGCTGCCTGGTACCACATCTGACCACCATACCTTCCAGGAACTGTTCCTCTTCTGCTCTGTCCTATGGGATCTGGATCTTCTAACCTTATTCTCAGCTCCAGGGATGAGGCCAGACTGACTCAAGCTTTTTCTCCGTGCCTCAGTGATGGCTCAGGAGTGGATGCCTACCCAGCCTGGCCAGTGAGTATAGGAGGAGGGTCCTGGCCACAATGACAGTTTCCAAGAGATTTCTGGGTGACATCTCGGTAAAAAGTTCCCCCTCCTCTGGACACTGTGTCATGGTGGAGGGACCAAGCTGCTGTGGCCGCTTGGTTCCAAGAGAGCATGCAACCGGAGGTTCACACAAACTCAGGAACAGCAAATGAGAAGGCAATAGAGAAAGAGAACTTGATCCTTAGTCAAACAGACCTTGCAATCCACCCTACCACTGGATTTTCAATTTCCATGTTGGTAAAGCCTGTTCAGCCTGGGTTTTTTGATGTAGCCAAAAACGTTTTTGACTTATTATTTTCAGAAGACACCTTTACTTGTGGATTTCTTGGCTAAATGTATTTGTTTCTTCTCACTAAAGGTCAAATTTTCAACAGGGCCATCCAATTAAGATTGATAGTTTTGTTCCATTTGTTCTTCTGTTGGCTGGTGTAAGCCACCAGGTTCTCCATGTGCTGCAAGAACAGCTTTAAGAACTTTAGATACTCTTAAGAATTTTTTCCATGAACCATATGAAGTTGCAATCAGCAATAAAATTGGGCAAAGCACAGGATACAGAAGCTTAATATTACTTCTTTTGCCTGGAACACAACCTTCTTTCTACCCACTGCTGATGTCTCAATTCCGTGGAGGCAGTAACTTGACATGGTGTGCAGTGTGTGCTGATGTTTCAAAGCATGATGAGCACTTCCAGAATGGTTCTAGAACTGAAAAGAGTTAGGATGGGGATGCCACAGAGTTCACAGATTACTTGGGCCACTTCTCAGCAGGAAGACTATCCAAGTCACCAACAGCACAGTGATTCTCAGACATGTGGTAATGCAACTTGTATATGATTTTTGTATTTAAAGAGCTGTGGGCATTTGTTTCAGAATTCCTTCTAATCTGGCTGCCTCCCAAGTTCTTCAGGCAAAGGCAAGAAAGGCCAAATACTTATGATGCTCTTCTCACAGCTTAGCACATTTTTAAAAAAAGACTTTATTTATTTATTTGACAGACAGAGATCACAAGTAGGCAGAGAAGCTGGCAGAGAGAGAGAGGAGGAAGCAGGTTCCCCACTGAGCCGGATGAGGGGCTCAATCCCAGGACCCCGGGATCATGACCCAAGCTGAAGGCAGAGGCTTTAACCCCCTGAGCCAACCAGGTGCCCCAGCACATTTTTTTTTTTTTAAGCTGAGAAACTGGACGGAAGGAAACACTCTAGCCTGCAAGGCCAACTAATGATTTTATTACTGCTTTTTCCTTAAACCTTGGTAGTGGATCTTCATCAATGAAGATGAATGAATGAGTAAAAGTACAATGGAAGATGCAAGCAATTGATTTGTTGCTTCTTTTGGAAATTTGGATAAGTTGATGTCCCCATGGCTTAAATGGCCTCTTCTATGGAGACTCTCCCGATGGATCAGGAAATCCCAAAGAAATTCTGTTGTAGGAATTTGACTTTTACCATCATTCAAGTGTTTTGCCAGTGTTTCCTCACAGGTGGTATAAAAAGCTGTTGACTCAGCAGTGAGAAGTCTTTGCAGACATTTGTTAATGGCAAAACTCTCCTAAGTCTTGTCTCTAGCTATGTCAGTAACAACATGGGCACAGTTGGCAAAGCTGTGTAGCTTGAACTTGATTCATGTGACTAATCAGTATAGGAAGAGGACTTTTAATATAAGAGTGTATTTCTTCATCACTTCTGCTATTACTGAAAGTACCTCAGAAGTAGCAGCAGAAAAAACAGCCAAATCCTCCAGGTTTATAAGAGCTAGAAAAGGTCAGTGTGCCAGTGCAAGTTTAGTTTGTTGCAGGTAACTCTTCAGCAGCTGACCCAGTTCTGCTGTCAACAGTGTCATTACTGAACAGTAGTTTGGAGGGATTTCTTGAGGGGACACAGACCCATGCCACAAGACGTTATGTAGGAGATCCAATGAAGACTCTTAGTATATCTGCTATGTATTAGCAAGCTCCTCAGATGCAAGCAGATCTCTTAAAAGGGTTTTCTTGTGGTACCTGTTTCATTGAGCATCTGACTTGATTTTGGCTCAGGTCATGATCTTAAGGTCTGGGATAAAGCCCTGCATGGGGCTCTGCACCCAGCGCAGAGTCTGCTTGGAATTCTCTCCCCCCCCCACACCCCGCTGCATGCCCTTTCTCTCTTAAAGGGGGGACATTCCTTCCTGTTCAGTAAAAATATATCACCTGAAGCCTGTTGTAGACATGCTGTCAGTTTCATTAAGCTAAAAGAATTAGCAGGAGATTCAAAGCTTTCCAAAGCATCAGATATTTCAGGAAATAACTCTACAAAGGCTGTCCACCTCAACCATGGTGTATATTGAATTTCAAACTGCCCCTTGGTCAGAGATAACAAATATGAGTGGACAGCCTCACACAGGGCCCAGCAGCCTCACACTTCCCCAGTAATCCAGAATCTGGGCTGATTCTCTGTAAACCACATAGTCTGTGATTGTCTTCTAACATACTTCACCTCTCTTACAGGGCCATTGATAATCACAGTTTTCTCTGACTTCAAACCTGAGTTTACAGATCATATCATAGGACTGAGGGAGAAAGATAAGTGGTAATAGGATCCTCTGTTAGCATACTATATGTTTGGGAATTACAACCTGGGACCTGGGAGTTAAGGGAACTGGCCCCTGAACAATCTGGGGGTAGGTACAGCACCAAGGAGAGGGAGGGCAAGGGGTATGTCTTTGGGGTCAGGGTCAGGTGCCTTCTTTAGTTGCCCACTAGGGGGCTGGTAGGCCTACCTGCTTCTGGACTGATGCAGTGATAGTGGAGGTCCGGGAGTGGTGGCCTAGAGCCCGAATCAGGGCCTGCCTTCCAGCTCAGTGCCAGGGCCATCCTGCCAGAAGGATGTGGCCAATGCTGCACCTCCTCCTGCCCTTACCGTACTGGGCCTGAACATACTAGGTGAGTGCTCATGTGTGCATAGGCACCCTGGCTCCCATCTGCTCTACCTCTGTAACTTCTAGCTCCTCCCATCCAATCAGTTTTGCGTGGATTCCAGTTGAATACCTGAATAAAACAAAAAGGCTGACCTTTCTGGGAATGAGAGGGTTACTTCCTATCTGACTGCCTTCAATCTAGAGTCATTTTTCCTGCCTTTGGAATAGAATTGAAACATCAACTTTTTCTGGATCTTGAGCCTGCCAGCATTTGGATTGGAACTATACCATTTGCTCTCCAGTTCTCATGTCTTAAAGACTCAGACTGGAATTATAGCATCAGCTCTCCTGGGTCTCCAGCTTGCTGATTGCAGATCTGGAGATTCGTAAGTCTCCATAATCATATGAACCAATTCCTAATAGTTAAGCTCTCTCTCTTTCTCTCTCTCTCCACACACACACACACACACACACTCACACACACATACATACACACACAGAGTATTCTATATTTCTGGAGAAGACTGACTATTACAGATTTTGGTATTGAAAGTAGTTCTAGAGCAACAGAATTTTTTTAATAATTAAAAAAAAATTAATAAACATATAATGTAATATTAGCCCCAGGGGTACAGGTCTGTGAATCGCCAGGTTTACACACTTCACAGCACTCACCATAGCACATACCCTCCCCAGTGTCCATAACTCCACCATCCTCTCCCTACCCACCGCCCGGACCCAGCAACCCTCAATTTGTTTTGTGAGATTAAGAGTCTCTTATGGTTTGTCTCCCTCCTGATCCCATCTTGTTTCATTTATTTCTTTTCCTACCCTCCAAACCCCCCATGTTGCATCTCCACTTCCTCATATCAGGGAGATCATATGATAGTTGTCTTTCGCCGATTGACTTATTTTGTTAAGCATAATACCCTCTAGTTCCATCCATGTCATCGCAAATGGCAAGATTTCATTTATTTATCTATTTATTTATTTATTTTCAGCATAACAGTATTCGCACCACACCCAGAGCTCCATGCAATCCGTGCCCTCTCTAATACCCACCACCTGGTTCCCCCAACCTCGCACCCTCCGCCCCTTCAAATCCCTCAGATTGTTTTTCAGAGTCCATAGTCTCTCATGGTTCACCTCCCCTTCCAATTTCTCCCAAGATTTCATTTCTTTTGATGGCTGCATTATATATATATATATATATATATAGATGCGCCACATCTTCTTTATCCATTCATCTGTTGATGGACATCTAGGTTCTTTCCATAGTTTGGCTATTGTGGACATTGCTGCTATAAACATTCGGGTGCACGTGCTCCTTCAGATCACTCCATTTGCATCTTTAGGGTAAATACCCAATAGTGCAATTGTTGGGTCATAGGATAGCTCTATTTTCAACATTTTGAGGAACCTCCATGCTGTTTTCTGGAGTGGTTGCACTAGCTTGCATTCCCACCAACAGTGCAGGAGAGTTCCCCTTTCTCCATATCCTCACCAGCATCTGTCACTTCCTAACTTATTAATTTTAGCCATTCTGACTGGTGTGAGGTGGTATCTCATTGTGGTTTTTATTTGTATTTCCCTGATGCCAAATGATGTGGAGCACTTTTTCATGTGTCTGTTGGCCATCTGGATGTCTTCTTTGCAGAATGTCTGTTCATGTCCTTTGCCCATTTCTTGATTGGATTATTTATTCTTTGGTTGTAGAGTTTGATAAGTTTTTAATAGATTTTGGATACTAGCCCTTTATCTGATATGTCGTTTGCAAATATCTTCTCCCATTCTGTCAGTTGTCTTTTGGTTTTGTTAACTCTTTCCTTTGCTGTGCAAAAGCTTTTGATCTTGATGAAGTCCCAATAGTTCATTTTTTGCCCTGCTTCCCTTGCCTTTGACGGCATTCCTAGGAAGAAGTTGCTGCGACTGAGGTTGAAGAGGTTGCTGCCTGTGTTTTCCTCAAGGATTTTGATGGATTCCTTTCTCACATTGAGGTCCTTCATCCATTTTGAGTCTATTTTCATGTGTGGTGTAAAGAAATGGTCCAATTTCATTTTTCTGCATGTGGCTGTCCATAGAGCAACAGAATTTTAACGATTAGTTTTCTGAATTAGTTCTGGAGTTTCTGGAATTGACTCTTTAGTCTGATTAGATTTACATTATTTTATTTTTATTATTTAACTCAAAGACTTGTTTTATTATAGTACATGGGTTGGGACAAATGGGAAGGGGTAGATACAGTGGGCAACTATGGCCCTAATTAGTATTGGTGCCCATCCTGATGGCCGTGAATGTGCTAAAGATGCCACCACTCTGCATTATGGTTTTCCTGATGCCACCCATCAGCTCCCAACTCCACATTCCAACCCTGATTGAAAAAAAAGTACCCAAGAGCACCCCAGCTGCCATGCCCATTGCATAGCCCATCATAAAACCCATCTATACGTGGCTGAAGCAGCTTGGCTTGGTGTGTCTGTAGGGCCCTATAGTCACTGGCATCCTCTTAGTGTTCAGGTCCCTGTACCATAAAGATACTAATGACTCTATTTCTAGTAGTAGAGTGTAGTAGTTTTGTTTGATACATAAATTTTGAGGACATTAATGTTATTATGAACATAGGCCTTACTAGTTTACTGAATTTCTGAATTTTTTCTGTTGCTTTATAAATTTGGTTTTATACCCCTTTTGATTTATTAAGTAGTTGAATCTTTTCATTTTTCTGTCCTGTACCTCTTGCCACACCCCCTTAATGATTGATGCCATTTGCCAGCCCAAATATTTTCCTTTTAATGTCTTAAGACTTTCTTTTTCCACCAATCGCATCTTTATAGTTTCTTTTTTCTGGTAATATCTTAAAACATAACCAATTATGCAAATCTCTAGTTTAGTAACTCAAGACTGGAAACCATGTGCTGGTCATCTCATTTGAACCATCTGCATCAATACCTAAAATACTTCTGGAAAATGGAGTTTTCTGGGATTCCACATTACAATAAGTACCAAGAATTTGCATCTTTAACAAGCTCCCCAGGGGATTACTGAAGTTTGAGAATCATTGTCCTAAGCATTATTCTCCACCTTTTCTTTCTTTTAAGTACCTAACCTAAACACAATGCAAATCTAAAACCTAAAAATCTTTGTGATTTTGAATACCTAAGACAAACCATTGATTCCACTTTCCAAAAAATAGTTAAATGGAGGAAAGCTACTTTTAAAGTAAAGTTTTTTTTAAAGTTGAGAGAAATTTTATGATTTTACTTGTAGAATATTTTTCTAATAAATGATTACCTCACTTAGCAGCTTTATTTCTGGTAAATCTCATCTTTTGAATATATTCAGATTTTTTTTAGGATTTTATTTTTAAATTTGTTCTCTTTTTTGTAATATAACATATGTGTGATGTGTAAACATAATAAAATGTCTCTTTCATTGAATATAAATTTGCAAAATATTTTGAATTGAGTTGACCAGTATTAGTTTCATTCCTACACTTTTCCCAAACTACCTGGAAAATCAAACTAATTCTTTTTCTAGTTCATTTAAAAAATACATTTATTGTTATATATTCTAGGCATTTACACTGTTTGCTACGCATTTCCTGGAACTATGTCATATAGAGGTCCTGTATCCTAATGTAGAAAACATGCATTTTGAAGTTCAGCATGTGAAGAACACTTCAAGGGATAAAGAAGCAATCTTGTATACCTACAAACTTTGTAAGGGACTCACAGAAGAAAAAAATTATGGTATTGCATATGGAAATTATATCTATATAATATCTATTGAAACACTACATATCCTCATAATTCTTTTCCCCTTTACTTGGCTCTTAATCTAAGCCAATTTTCCTGTCATTCTTTTGAGTGTTTATGCTCTAAGACTGTATTTTCTATATCAAGCTTATATTTTATGTATGTTAAGTTTATATTTAAATTTATATTAATCAGTACTTATGTAGAATTACAACACATTAAATTTCCAGAAGTATTAGTTTCTATTCTGAGGAAAGTATAATTTAGCTTGTATTTGCAAGTTATAAATGAATTGAAAATTGTATATTTCTTATACATTTTTTCAGTAACATCTGTTTTCTTCAGATGTTGGGAACTTAATCATCTAAAGTCTTAAAAGGGAATGTATTACCAAACCATATGATGCTTGTAAACTTGATTAGATATTTTCTACCTAAATCATTATATGACATGTAAAATCTCATGGATTCAGAAATTTTTTAATTTATCCATAAATATAAATTTCCTAAAATAATTTTAGCTATGAATGTGACCCTCTGTGGGGCGGGAAGCATCTTTGTTTTGCTATTTGAAATGAGAAATCAACTGCATAACTTAATTTGTGTCAGATACTCTATTTTTATAAGCTTAAATTTCATCTATTACATGGGGATAATTTTCCATGTATGTAGGGCTTATGAAGATTAAATGAATTATCAAACATCTGTTTAATATAGTACCTAGCAATTAGTAACTTCTCAGTAAATGTGCTTGCGTTGTTTCTATTGCCTCTAAAGAAGTACATACAATTAACTGTTACCACACAGTAGAAAGCCTTTGTGGCATTTATACAACAAAATTAGGCTCAGGGAACATGAGAATACTAGGTAGTACTTTGAATTGCATGAAGAATAGTCATCTATGGTTATATCTTGTGAGAAATCCCCCTCTCAGTGATCTGCTAGACAGATGAATATTCAGCTTTAGGGTTATCTCTGTGACTAGGGTTATCTCTCCTCCCTTGCAAAGCACATATTCTTTGACCTTCTATTAACCAACTGCATTTGTAGTTGGAATTTCATTGTTATTATTCAGTTTTCTAGTTACCCCTTTTCTTTTCCCTATTATGTTTTCCTGTCTCAGATATATGTTGAGAGGTAATTGATATTCTAACTTGTCATACATCTTGGACAAACAATTTAAATCTTATGATTGGCAAATTGTCATTTAGAACTTTGGAAAACTTAATTTTGAGAATGGCTAAGTTCTTCATAAATCCCTGTAGGATGGAAGTTTAAATCTGTGAAGAAAAGATTACTGCTTAAAATAAACATAATACCTGCCATAACAACAACAACATATAGCCCATTGTCTATAATTTTAGGATTAAAAGCTGCAGAGGTGTCATCACTCCCATCATCAATTGTCTTGGATGCCAAAGAAATCACAACTCAAATTACGAGACAAACTTTGGTAAGAAACTTTTTAGCGATAAGAATTGGTTTTCTAATTCAGGAAAATACTTTTAGTGTATATTATTATAATGGTGTTGTACCTAAGTATATGATAATATTAATGATTAAAGCATTTAAAATAAAACCTAATTTTTTTAAAAAAAAGATTTTATTTATTTATTTGACAGAGATAGCATAAGTAGGCAGAGAGCAGCGGGCAGGGAGAGACAGAGAAGCAGGGTCTCCACTGAGCAGGGATCCCGATGTGGGGCTCAATCATGGGACTTTGGGATCATGACCTGAGTCAAAGGCAGCCACTTAACTGACTGAGCCACCCAAGCCCCTAAAAACCTAATTCTAAATAAGGCAAATCTTTTTTTACTTCTCACAATTTTTTTGGTTTGGTCTATTTCAACCTTTCCCAACAAATCAACCAGTAAGTTAGTAGACAAAAGTTAAAACAGTTTGGTTCCTATAATACTTACTGCTACACTAACTTTATGATGAAAAAATAAGTCTATATAAAGTAAGCATTAAAAATAAAAATCCCTCTGATGAATCACAGACCTATACCCCTGAAACAAATAATACATTATATGTTAATAAAAAATAAAAGAAAAAAATAAAAATCACAGGTTGCCTGGGTGGCTCAGTCAATTAAGTATCTGACTCTTGATCGGCTCATGTCATGATCTCAGGGTTGTGAGATTAAGCCCCAAGTTGGCCTCTGCGCTGGGTGTAGAGCCTGCTTAAGATTCTCTCTCTCCCTCTCTCCAACCCCCACTCATATTTGTTCTCTCTAAAAAATAAATAAAAATTAAAAATAAAAATTACTATGCACCATACTTTAGCATCTTTTTTTTTTTTAAGATTTTATTTATTTGACAGACAGAGATCACAAGCAGATCACAAGAGATCCCTCTGCCTGCCTCTCTTGGGAGGCAGGCAGAGGGAGAGGGAGAAGCAGGCTCCCTGCTGAGCAGAGAGTCTGACGTGGGGCTTGATTCCAGGACTCTGGGATCATGACCTGAGCTGAAGGCAGAGGCTTTAACCCACTGAGCCACCCAGGCGCCCCACTTTAGCATCTTTTAAAATAGTATTTAAGACTCTTATCCATTATCATATATAAGCCTCCTGACCCTTCATGAAGCGGTTAGGTCTTTCTAGTATAAGATTAATAAGCTGTTACTTTTACTCATTTTTTTGCAACTGAGATTCACAGAGGTTAAGTGTTTTGCTATTGAACTCACATCTATTGCCTCAAAATTTGGATATCTTTTTTTTAATATCAGCTTGCTTTATGTTTTAAGAATACAGTGTGTTCAGTAAACTATGTGCATTATGAAATTTTCTTCAGTAGTAATGGTTTCCTTTGTCTTTCTGTCTTAACCTGCTTTTAATTTTTATTGTATCCCTTTAGTCTCTTGAGTTTCTAGACTATCTTCATGACTTTACTTACCTAATCCTCCATTTGAATCTCTTCAACAATTTTGGCAGTGTTGGCTTCTGAAGAATCTCTCATTATCTAGTTCCTTGGTCTTCATCTTGCAAGATTCCGCCTTCTTGAGTTGCCTTCTAGGCTTTGGCTTTCCTGATAATGATTCTCAAAATATATTCTAGACAAACTAATCTTGTGCACATTGATATATTCTACAGCAAATTGATATATTCTACCTTTAGTCAAATATTTTATTAGATAGTTTTTTCCCCTTTTATTGTTCTGTATAGTTTCTTTAACTCTCAAAACATTTCTCCTCTTCCCAAACTTTACCCTCGATGTCCTCACTCTACAGAAAATTCACTTCCTATATTTTTTGAGAGACTTGCAGTTATCTTGATGAATCCTTGAACTTCTTGAAAACTCTAATTTGGAATATCTGTTTTTCACCCAGTTCTCTTCTTTTCTATCTCAGAGAAAAAGATTATCTTTCAATTTATTCAAGGCGAACTTTTCCACCCTTTTTCCATATCCAATAAGATATAACTTCATCAGATTCCTTTCTTCTCGCTCTCTTTTTAAAGATTTTATTTTTAAATAATTTCTATACCCAACATGGGGCTCGAACTCACAATCCTGAGAGCAATAGTCACGTGTTCTACTGACTGAGCCAGTGAGGTGCCACATTTTTTAAAAAAGATTTTTTAAAAGTAATTTCTGTACCAAATATGGGGCTTGAGCTTACAATCCTGAGATCAAGAGCCATATGTTCTCCCAACTGAGCCAGCCAGGTATCCTTTGTTCCCCTTCTCTTTGCATCCTTAGTGTTTGTTCACTGGCTTTTCCTTTTCCTATGAATATGCTTAGGTAGGTTTTTCCTAAGAAATCCTTCTTTATTACCTTACTTCTCAAGATATTTCTCTTTTTTTTTTTAACTGCCAACTTCTTAAGAGATGATAATAATGATTTACTTCCGTTTTCCACTTGCAAACTAGATCTTGTCATCATGCCACTGAAACTTTCTTTGTGAAATACCAGCTAATGATTAATGATTAACTCTTATGGCATTTTTTTTTTTCACTTCTCATCTTCCCTGGTCTCTCTGTGGTGTTTGATACTACCCTTCTTTCCCTTTTCAGAATTCTTTTCTGTCTTGGCTACTGTGAAATGGTCTTCTCCTGGATGTCTTCATTTTCTTACCTCTGATTACCCCTTTTTTTCTTTTTTCACCAGTGCTTTTTTTGTTGTTGTTCAATTTTTACTTAAATTCTAGTTAATTATACAGCGCAATATTGGTTTCAGGAGTAGAATTCAGTGATTCACCACTTACTTACAATATCCAGTGCTCATCACAACAAACACCCTCCTAATACCCATCACCTATCTAGCCCACCCTCCCTACCTCCTTCTATCAACTGTCAGTTTGTACTCTTTTGTGAAGAGTCCCTTATGGTTTGTTTCCTTCTCTCTTTTTTTCCCTCCCTCCTATATATTCATCTGCTTTCTTTCTTAAATTCCACAAATGAGTAAAATCATATCGTATTTGTCTTTCTCTGACTGATTTATTTTGCTTTAGCATAATATACTCTAGCTCCATCCATCCATCTGTCTTGCAAATGGCAAGATTTCATTTTTGGCTGAGTAATATTCCATTATATATATATATATATAAATATACCACCTCATCTTTATCTGTTCATCTGTCGATAGACATCTGGGCTCTTTCCATATTTGGCTATTGTTGATAATGCACCTAGCCCTACAAGTCTGTATTTTTGTATCCTTTGGGTAAATACCTACTAGTGTAATTCCTGGGTCATCAGGTAGTTCTATTTTTAACTTTTTGAGGAATCTCCATACCGTTTTCTAGAGTGATTGCACCAGTTTGCATTCCCACCAACAGTGCAAGAGGGTTCCCCTTTCTCTTCATCCTCACTAACATCTGTTGTTTCCTGTGTTGTTAATTTTAGCCTTTCTGACAAGTGTGAGGTGGTATCTTGTGGTTTTGACTTGTATTTCCCTAATAATGAGTCTTTTTACGTGTCTGTTAGCCATCTGGATGTCGTCTTTGGAGAAATGTCTATCTCATGTCTTCTGCCCATTTCTTAACTGTATTACTTGTTTTTTATGTGTTGAGTTTAATAAGTTCTTTATAGATTTTGGATACTAACCCATTATCAGATATGTTATTAGCAGATATCTTCTCCCATTCTGTAGGCTGCCTTTTAGTTTTGTTGATTGTTTCCTTTGCTGTGCAGAAGCTTTTTATCTTAATAAAGTCCCAATAGCTCATTTTTGCCTTTGTTTTCCTTGCCTTTGAAAACATATCTAGCAAAAAGTTGCTGCAGCCGAGGTCAAAGAGACTGCTGCCTGTGTTCTCATCTAGGATTTTGATAGTTTCCTGTCTCACATTTAGGTCTTTCATCCATTTTGATTTTATTTTTGTGTATTTTACCAGTGCTTTTTATCATTCTACTTATTAAATGGAAGTTTCCCTAAGATTTTGCCCTTCCTTCTGTGTTTGAAACTATATTCTTGGCGAGCTCATCCATTTCTCAGCTTTCATTTTCACTTCTTTTTTACTTTGAATCCATATATTTTTCTTTGTATTTCTTCTTGAAATCTGTTTATGTTTTCATTCTTTAATAGGACCAAAATTAAATTTATAATATGAAAAAAATCTCATTTTTTTGCTCCTAAATTTCTGTGACCCATTATAATCATCTTTGAATCCTTCTTAATCACCTCTCATTAACACTATGCAATAGATTCTCTTTTTCAATCCAGCATGTATACATATACCAGATTATCTCCTAAGCATGACTTTTATTATGTTTTCCTGTTCAGAAACTTTTGGTTGTTTCTTATGAAATTAAAGTGAAATTCCTTAGCCAGGGACTATCCTAAATTTTTGAGGATTTCCTGTGGCTTAGGAATTTACATTTTTAACCAGTCTTCAGATGATTCTTAAACACACTAAGGTTTGTTAACTACAAACTTTTTTAAGCTTTATGATTTCCCTTTGTTTACTACCCCAACCTTAGATAACATTTCTCAATTTAACTAAAACCTACATTTCTGCCACATTGAGTTACTGGTCATTTCATCATTTTGACCTGTGTACCAGGATTTCTAATGTGTCTGCTCTCGCTGTTTCCTCCATCTAGAATGCCCTTACTTCTCTGTTCTTTTGTCCATCAAGAGTCATTCCAAATATTCCATCCTACTTAAGCTTTTCTTGACCTGAGCTGGGAATGAGTTCTCCTTCCTCTAAACTTTGAATCTCTCTCCTGAGACTTATCATAATTACCTAAATCAGCTGCTTATGAATATGTCTCTTTCACTATAATAATATGTCTCTTCTTTGAGCCTCTTAAGTTCCAGTGGCATGTCAGACAGACATTTTTGTATCCCCAGTAGACATAAACACAAGGTTGGGGGCCTGGAATATAGATGATAATAGATATTCAGTAAATGTGTATTATTTAGATAATAAACTGATAGTTGATCATTCAATATATCAGATAGATGGGTGAATATATGATAATCTTATTTTACTTCATGGAGTTGGATTCATTTTACTTACAGTGAGAGAAGAAAAATATCTTGAATTGCTTTCTATTGAGAAGAGTTTTTGAGAAGAGGGATTTTATTTTCCATAGTAAAAGGAAACCAACTAACTTTACATTAACAGTTAAGGCTGAAAATGGTAATTCTTCTATCTAGCTCAGGAAACAAGGTGGATGAAGAATTTTCCAGCTGTACTCCTATCCCTTTGAATAGTAATTCAAAGAATTACTATTCCCCTTATAAACAGTATTTCTTGGGCATCCTAACTATAGGTTGTTAAGAATTGGCATAATTTCAAGTAGCTATTTATAGCACTTATTTTCAAAATGTAATCTACTCCTCAGGCAATATATTTTCTTAGACTCTAGCAGTTTCTATACATTAAATCTCTCAGAGGGACAAGCAACTTACTGTTGACCCATTCTGTCTACCAGTTTTATCTATTGGGGAATTAAAGTAGGAGATAGCAGAGTTGTACTTTGGGTGACATTTAAAATGAATACTGAATAGCAATGAGCAATTATATTGAGTGAGAAATTTGACCTATTTAGCAGATCTTTTTTCATTGAAAAGTGATTTTCAAGAATATAGGAATCTATGATAAAGTAAATACTCATGAAAAATTTTATTCTTTCAAAACAATATTTCTTCATTTTTTCTGGTATGTTCTTTGCTAGTTGAATGGAATTGATGTATCCAAAGAAATTAGTTACCTTTGAGTTCTGCATTTCTATGAAAGGAAAGAGAAAATTGCCAAAATTTTAAAACAAAGTCATACTAATCATATTTTAATTTTTATCTATATTTTTTCAATAACAGCAAAACCAAAGGAGTACCCCTGAGATGGAAAGACAGAGAGCTGTGTACCATCTAGCTACTAGGCTTGTTCAAACTGCTCGAAACTCTCAGTTGGATCCAGACAGTTTACGAATGTATTTAAGTAATCTCAAAAAGAAGTATGAAATAGATTTTTCCAGGGCTGAACAAGTTTCAGGAAAGACTGAAGAATAGTAACAATTTATATCATGTACAAATCAAATAGTATATGTTAATATAGGGAAACTAGGATTCATTTTTCCTAAGAGCAAAAGAAAATATTTGCTTAATTTTATATCTGAATGGAAAACTACATTACATTATACTAACCTCGGAATTATCATCTATCTATTGTATATAAAATTTTGTTATAACTTAAAATATGAAAACCATTGAAAGGATTTTTTATGTTAGAAAAATTTCAGTATAACATTACAGTTTTTCTCATTGATGAAAATTCATGTTATTAATTCTTAAGTGTATTTATATCAAGTTATGGTTTAAAATGTTATTGTAAATGCCTTAGTTTTTGGAAAAGAAAAAACCACCTTTTTCTTTTTTTCTAGTCTGGAAACTTAGATGAGTTATTTTACACTCTCTTTTGAAGTAATAAGACCCTATGGCTCAATAATTGCTTAATTAGTACCCCCAAATTCCAACACTGGATACTTATGGGGTTTGTTAAAATGATATTGGAAGTTTTAAAGTGTTTGTTTGTTTGTTTGTTTTTTTGACATTGAGTATAGTTCTAAAGGGTGAAAATAAACAAATAGATATTTTGTAATGCAGAGAATGTTTTTGGAAGGGGGAGTTGCCATAACTCACTCTTTCAGTTTTCCAAATATAAGGCATTCCATTTTCTACTCACCAACCTCTTTTCCAAGTTTCAGTTTTGGCCATCTTTATTAGGTGAGTAACCAAAGCAGCAAAAAGGTAATATTGATTCATTTGCCTCAAGGAGCATTTTATAGAACTGTTTTTCCATAGGCATGTGGCTTACACCATCATTTCAGAGCTTACCTGAAGGTCATTCTTGTTTCATAAAATAACTGTAAGAGCAGGGCTATTGTCTTCTCAAATACCTTATTTCTACAATTCCATCGCATTAGATGACTTATTTATATAATCTTATCACAAAGGCCCAAAATGGGGAAGTTATTCTTTCCTTGGATAATTAAGTATCTGGAACTCAGGGTGTACATTCAATAAGCTGCAGATTTCTTACTAATTTGGCCAAAAAAATATATTCACATACTGGTTAGGGCCCTATTTTTTTGTTAATGTATTTGTATTTTATAAAATCTAATATTTTTTACTTTATTAAATTCTAATAGATATATTGAAAAAGTTTTATTTAAATGACATACGGTTTGAAATGTGAATGTAAATTGGTGTTCATATATTAATTTGATACTTGTTAAACATCCCATTAGACTACTTATATTCCCTATTGTCATGTTTTAGAGAGTACCACAATATCTGAATTTGACCATTAACCATGTTTTAATTCACAGTCTTTAAAATGAATTATATTGTATGTAGTCATTCCTAAAAGCAGTTTGATATCTTAGGTTTGCCCCAAATTTTTAAAAGGGACTGAGGATGAAAAGGGCGTGGCAGATTAGGAAGAAAAGGGAAGAAGCAATAAAAGGCAGAAGGGGAGTATGCAGTGGGAGAAAAACAGGCAAGCAGAGATAAGAGCAAAGTATTAAATATGCAGAATATCATTTCCTTAAATATATTAATTTCCCTTTAGGTTTATCCCTAATATTAGATTCTACCAGACTTTTAAGAAATTTTTCATGATTTAGAACTTTTGATGCAGAAACTGTAGCCAACTGATTAATTCCTTTTGTTTAGTTTAGAATACTGAAATAAAAATAGGTTTATATCTTCTTAAAATTAAATTTTTTTCTTCAGTTGTTTTGTGTGTAGCCAAAACACAAAAAAGCAAATTAAATGAAGATATAATTATTATTCTATGGCACTATAGAATAGAAATGAATACTAGGGAGATAATCCATTCTTTAATTTTAAGATCTACTTGGTCTCCTCTTCAGTACCTTTTTGCTTTGCTTTTCTCTAAAATTATAGATCATTATCTCATAATCCAGCCTTTTAAGATAAATGTTCATTATGCTATAAAAAACTCCTTTAATTTCCACCTCAAAGCCATTTTTTTAATCTGTTCCATCTTTCTCTTCACATAAAGTAGTATTTTTCAAGTCTAGGGTTAAGGTATGTGGGAATAGAAGAAAAAGGCAGCTTATACTCATGCTTAGGAAGTAGTGCATTTGTTTGTTTTAAAATTTGCATATAATACAATTAACTCTTTTTTGATGTAAAATTTTATGAATTTAGCACATTTTTGGATTCAGGGAACCACTAGGACAATCAGTTTGTTCACCCAACGGTTCCTTCCCCTTCACATCATTCCCTTAGCACTGTCCCTTTGTTGTGAAATCCATCCCTGACCCCTAACTTTAACCCAGCAATCACTGGAAATTAAGCATTCCATCCCTATAGTTTTGTTTTTTTCCATAATGTTCAACAAAAGATATCATATAGCATGGGATCTTTTGAAACTGGCTTCTTTTACTCAGCATAATACTTTGTAGAATTTGTCCATGTTGTTGTGTCCTTTTATTGCTGACTGTTTCATTTTTTGTATGTGCCTTAGTTTACCCATACACTCTTTGAAAGACAATTGGGGTTCCATTTTTGGTGATTAAGAATGGAGCTGCTATAAACATTCTTGTATAGATTTTTGCATATTAAGTTTTAATTTACCTAGGTTAAATAGGAGTAGAATGGCTTTGTCATCTTGTAAGTATGTGTTTAACTTCATAAGAATTTGCCAAACTGTTTTCTAAAGTGGTTCTTAAATTTTGCATTCCCATCAGCCATGGCTGAGAATGTTCCACATGTTCTCTAACACTTGGTATTATCAGTTTTTTTTTTTTTTTTAATTTTAGCCATTCCAATATGTATATAGTGAGTAATGCATTTTTAAATTTTAAAGCTGTTCTGCTAATTCTTTAGCAAACAAAAACTATTCTGACTTTTTAAAAAAGACTTTTGTTTAATTATTTGACAGAGACATAGCAAGAGAGGGAACACAAACAGGGGGAGTGGGAGAGAGAGAACAGGCTTCCCACGGAGCAGGGAGCTCAATTCCAGGACCCTGGGATTGTGACCTGAGCCAAAGGCAGATGCTTAATGACTGAGCCACCCAGGCACCCCACCATTCTGACCTTTTTAAGCAAATTATATCACTATCTTATATGCTAGTGTTAAAAAATATTCAAATGTCAATAAATTGTGTGTAGTATGGACTTCCTACATGCTTATTTATGAGCTTAAAATATGCTCAATTGTAATTAAATATACTTTAGTTAAATGTATGAATTCAATTCTATAATGCATTTCTACCTCACAGGAATGAAAATGGAAGGAAAGGAAAAGTAAATGATCTAGTTATATTGCTGCTTTGCTATTTCCATTCTATTATTTAGAAATTTAAATCACACAATTGTTTATCTTACTATAGGCCCAGAATGAAAACCCATTTCGTATAAATTGTCAGAGTTTTGAATAGTCCCCAGAATGCAAGTAGAGAGTGAAAATGGCTACTAAGTGCCATAATCTACCAAAATTGATCCTAGAATAGACAGCAATGGGTGAGAAACAGATTTTATTGTCAAGAACTGTGAAGGTGGAACTATGTATGGTGATGAATGTTAACTAGACTTATTGTGGTGATCATTTTGCAATACATGCAAATGTTGAATAACTATGTTGTATACCTGAAACTAAAATAATGTATGTCAGTTATACCTCAATTAAAAGAAAAAAAAAAAAAAAAAACATGTGAAGGGTCTGGGATTTTTACCTTACTTGCAAACTAGCAGTTTAGCATACCACAGTTTAATGTGTGCTGTCAGAAGACAAAAGATTCTTGGGTCAGAAACAAAAGATTTTCTTGCTAATGGCACATCATGCAGTGTGAGTTTCATGTTTGTGTTGATTTCAGATATCCCCATCCTCTAAGATATGGAGTGGTCCAGTTAGATATGTACACAGTGGATTTACACTATAGCTGAGGAACCCAAAGCTAGGGGAACCCTTTTATTATAATGAGCTTCTAGCAAACCTGCTTGACTTTTCTTTCAGAGGAAGACATAAGCTTTATTATATTGGGCCCTGAAGAAACTTGCCACTGCTCAGAGGGAGACACTATCTCTGTCTTGCAAGGCTGTTCATTATACAAACATCCTTAAAAAGGTAGTCAAATATAAGACAGTGCCTCTACTCAAAAGACAGACAGAAAAGTGAGACATCTGTGGAAAATTGTCTCCCAGTTCTCTTCTGGGTATTGCAGCAGCTTGACCACCTTGTTATGTAGAGAAGTCTAGTACCCTACAACTCGAAAAGAGCTAAAAGATTGCAGTAGAATAAATTTTATTTTTTAAGATAATAAATTTCTTTGCAACTAAACATACAGATTTAATTAATATTTTCATTTTGATGTTATGTTGGATCAAAACTATTCTTTGCTTTCTTTGTATCAAAATCCATATAGTTTAGGCACAGGTGAAATGGGTAAAGGCAGTAAACAGGTACAAATTTCCAGTTATAAAATAAATAAGTTCTGGGGATGTAATGCACAGCATGGTGACTATAGTTAATAATACTGTGTTGCATATTTGAAAGTGGCTGAAATTAGATTTTAAATGTTCTCATCACAAGAAAAATATTTTAACTATGTATGTTGATGGATGTTAACTAGACTTATTGTGCTGATCATCTTGCAATCTATACATATATTGAATCATGTTATGATTGAATATATGTATATATATTGGAAAGTAATATATATGTCAATTATATCTCAACTTAAAAAGCACTACTGATCTAGTATTTAGAAGTATCACACACCAAAACACTAAAGCTCCATATTGTTTTGGGGGCTAATTAGTTCCAAATATTATCCATTTCTGTCCTTTTACTACTGACCCCCACCCTTTAGTTGACTAATTCTTCACCTTGTATTTGTGACTTTGGCTTCTTGGGGAAGGGATTGCATCTTAATTTCCTTGGCTATTCCTTACCACCAAGCACAATATTTTATTTGCAAAAGAATTCAATAAATACTTGTTAATAGGAATACACAATGTAAAATAATATTTACCTAGCTTAGAACATATAAATAAAAGGAACTTCAGAACATCAATATGACCAAAATTTCCACAGGTAACAATTATGCTCTAACACAAAACAACTTTTAAGAGCAGAGTAAAATGGTAAATCTCAAATATAACAAAAATCTCATAATTTGTCTCAGAAAGGTAATGGGCAGAGTCATATATTGATTTAAAATGGATTCATTTAGGGCGTCATGTGAAATTATATATATTTTTTAAGATTTACTTATTAATTTTAGGGAGAGAGCATGAGGGGGAGGACCAGAGAGAGAGGGAGAGAGAATCTCAAGCAGACTCCTGCTGAGCGTGGAGTCCAGTGCAGGGCTCAATCTCATGACCCTGAGATCAAGACCTGAGCTAAAACCAAGATTCAGACACTTAAATGACTGTGCTACACAGGCACCCCTGAAATTATATTTTCTAATGAAATATCCAATGCAATGAAAATTTGCATGAAGTTAATAGTTTATTAACTTCTAAACCATACAATGGTGAGTATCCTTAACTCAGGACAAAGATGTATATTAATTTTCTAAATTCAGGTAGTTCTGTAGGCGAACCGGTATTAAAAGTGAAAATATTCCATTTGGGAGCATATTGTTGGTCAGTAGTTGAGCCCTGATGGTTATTCTGCAAAGATGTAATAGTTCACATGGATCTTTGTATCTTGTTGAAGGAATGTAGTCCAGCCAATTAGAAATAATTGGACGTCTTCCTAAACTTAGCTGCGTCTGAAGAAAGGGGAAATATTTTAATTTTGTAATACTAATCACTGGTTAGTCCAAATTATTAGCATTTTTATTTTGTATTTAAATTCAGAAAATAGATCTTAAATTTATATAACCCTTATAATATTTTTTTACAAAGCTTTTTAACGAGCCAAGTGTTTTTATTCCCCCTTTTATTCTCACAGTGATACATAAATTTTAAATATGTCTAAGGAAAAACATTATTTCTTACAACTACGAATCTGTATATGTTTTTCATTTTAGACAGATCACGCACTTATGTTTTATCAGCTTCTCCTTCCAGAGTAGTGTTGTCAACTTGGCTATACACCAGAATTATCCAGGGGACTTTAAAATATACAAATGCTGAGGTTTTACTCCAGAAATTTTGATTCGTCTGAGGTTGGGTACAACAACATAAATCTTAAAAGTCCTCCCAGGTGATTCCAAACATTGTAGAACAAAATTTCATACTGCTAAACTGTGAGAAGTCTTGATAGGAACCTATCTATATGAAAAGATAAATTTTCAAGTTTTAGTTATGATACCCTTTTAAAGACTTAATTCTAGAAGCTGAATGTTAATTAAATTGATTTAAGAATAAAGAATACAGACATTTCTATATTATAGAGATACTTCTCTTGTAGAACCTGTAATCTATAGACTATATGGTACTTTTGCTTAAATGATATATAAGTTTATTATTTATTTCATATTTAGCTATTCAAAGAATATCTGGTATTTGCCTTAGCACCTTAGCACCAAGCATTTAGCTCATTGCTAGGGTATAAGAAATAGTCTCTGCTCACAGAACTGAGGGATATATATATATATATATATTTTTTTTTTTTTAAGATTTCATTTATTTATTTGACAGAGAGAGACACAGCAAGAGAGGGAACACAAGCAGGGGGAGTGGGAAAGGCAGAAGCAGGCCTTCGCTGAGCAGAGAGCCCGATGCGCGGCTCGATTCCAGGACTCTGGGATCATGACCTAAGCCGAAGGCAGACACTTAACTGACTAAGCCACGCAGGTGCCCTGAGGGATAGATATTTTTTTTTTTAAAGATTTTTTTCTTTATCTATCTGACAGAGATCACAAGTAGGCAGAGAGGCAGGTAGAGAGAGAGGAGGAAGCAGGCTCCCTGCAGAGCAGAGAGCCCGATGTGGGGCTCGATCCCAGGACCCTGGGATCATGACCTGAGCCGAAGGCAGAGGCTTAACCCACTGAGCCACCCAGGTGCCCCAGGGATAGATATTTTTAATCACACAAATATTTTAAGCCCTTATATTTTTATTTCCTGGCATGTGATTATATTTGTGAGGAGAAATGTAACTCATTTTCAAATATTCTGTAAAGAATCCTGTTAAATTTTTAGTTTATGATGTTCTTAAGACATAGAAATCCTAATAAACACTATTGTGTAATTAGAATATAATAATGACATACATCTACTTAATTACTACTTAAAAAACTATAACTTTCTAAATATTTAGAAGACAAAGTCATAAAATAAAGGACTAATGTTCAACATAATTTAGATTTTACCTGTTTTAATTTGTAAGCCTACACTTGATTTTTAATTTTTCACTGGATATAATTCATAGATAAAAAACCAAATTTAATCTTGTTTCACAATTTTATCTTAAAATTATTGATCAATATTTGAGCCCAAACCCAAAGAACTATTTTGCTTACCTCTATTTCCCTGATTGAAATGGCAGCAAGCACTCTGGAACATAGCACTAAACATGTTTTGGCATCTTCCTGGATGTCTACCAATTCATGATCAACCATTATTCTCACTCTTGAAGGGTAGAGCAATATTGTTATCACAATGTTGATGGGGTTTTTTTCTCTTTCTAAGATTCCATATTGCAGGAGTATTTTCAAGATATTAGATTGTCTTGTCTGAGCTACATAGAGTAGAGGTGTGATGCCACTTAGTGGACTTGGACAATATACTGGTGTGAAAGTTCTGTAAATCAAACAAATGAAAGCTTCATTGAATACAGAATTAAGAATTGTGGTAAGCACTTTGTCTTAATAGTAATGGGGACATAATAGCATTATCTTAAATATTAAATGTTTTAAATGACTTTCAATGTAACTTTACCTTTATGTATATCTTAAAAAGATTTTTCTATTCTGTGAATCTAGACCAAACTGAAAGTTAAAAAACATAAGAAAATTCCTATTACACATTTAAACTTTGCACTTGTAAAAACAAACAAAGATTTAGATGTATGGAAAGTTTACTTTTACTTTTTTTCCAGAAATTTTTTGTCATGTTATGTTAGTCACCATACAGTACATCATTATTTTTTGATGTAGTGCTACACGATTCATTATTTGCGTACAACACCCAGTGCTCCATGCAATCCGTGCCCTCCTGAATACCCATCAGGCTCACTCATCCCCCTACCCCATCTCCCTTCTAAAACCCTTCGTTTGTTTCCCAGAGTCCATAGTCTCTCATGATTCGTCTTCCCCTCTGATTTCTCCCCGCTTCATTTATCCTTTCTCCTAATGTCCTCCATGCTATTCCTTTTGTTCCACAAATAAGTAAAACCATATTTCTCAATTTACTTTTACTAATAGCAAGTATGCTTCTCACTGGAGAAATCTTATTGTTATCAGAACCAGTATTATAAAACTGAGGTAGCTCTGGAAAATTTAAAACAGAAAAGGTAAAAAGGCTCTTTTAAATTTCACTTTATTAGTAGAATAGTTATGTGACCATTTTGATACCTTTTTATTTGTTTTCTTCTTGGTCAATCATGAATTGAGTTTGGAAATTAGATGAGAAAGGAATAAGTGCAACTAATGGAATTTTATTTTTTTCACTTAAATAAAGTTAGAATTGGTATTTTTAGGTTTAAGCAATGAAAATTTTATTTTTTTCTAATTTTATGTAGTCCTTTCAATTGAAATAGATATGTTTGCTAATGAATTGGTCTCTATATGTAGATAGGACATGGTATAACCAACCACAGGGGTTTTATATTATCAAGAAATCTCGATTTGGCCAAATAAAAATGTATTTCAGTACTAAAGAAAGGGAAGTTTTATTCATAATCCTTTGTTTCTGGAATTCTCTTGATTGGTCTAATAAAATACTAACATGTTTTGTAGAACATGATACAAACTATAAATACTGGTTTTGGACAACTAGGAGAGCAAGGAGAGCATTATTCAAAAAGAGGAATTTTAAGATTGCATATATTTAATTAATGAGGGAGGCAACACAGTATAATGCTACAAACAATGGAGACTTAGGGGTTCTAGATTCGAGGTTTGGTTTTTCCTAACTCGCTCTGTGATGTTGGGTTAGTCAGCCTCTTTTGAGTCTTAGTTTCTTTATGCATTTGTGTTTTCATTTGCTGATTAATTAATTAATTGAACACTTGCTTGCACAGAGTGTACTGAGTACTAGATACAGAGAGATGAAGGATACAGTCCTTTATATCAAGATGCTTTGCTGCTGCCCCTCGGAACAATTTGTTACTTAACCTGTAACCCCTGGAGGATTTTACTAGTTGCCAAGCACATTTAGGCCTTAAGAAATACATATACTGACAACAGGTGTTTGGGGAGAAGGACGATGTACGACCGTGAAGCTGGGCAGCTGGGGATGCCTGGCTCGCTCAGGGCGGAACGCTGCCCCTACACAGAAGCCGGGCAGCCGGGAATGCCCGGTCAGCTCAGGGTGGAACGAAAACCGCCTGCTTCCCTTTTTCGTTATCGCTCCTTTCTCTTCCCAGAAGTGCTCGTTGTTAGTTAGATGAGTCCTTTGAATGTGCTTGGTTAACTATAAACTTTATCCTCCTTCTTGCCTGTCTGCAAGACAGAATTAACGTTTGACCTTCATCGATCCTTCTGTTGGCTATTGTTTTCTATCCAATAAAAGTGAGACTGTGGAGTTGCTCATGGCAGCAGTCCTGTTCGACTGTTGTCCCCTGCTCCCAGTCTTTTGCGCCTGACTTGTTTGTGCCTAATTCTTCTCTCGTCGCCGACTCGTCGCCGACTGGAAGCGGCAATGCTTATTATAGTCTAGTAAATGTAATGGACAAATAATTCAATAATACAGTACAAAACTATAATTGCTATGATAGAAACATGCTTGGTGTACTGTAGAAGCACTAAAGAGAACACTTAACTCTACCTGGAATAACCATTGTTCAGAGGTTATCTTGGAGCTAAGATTTGAAGGGTTAGTAGGTTTTTATCAATAAAAAAAGTTAGAAGTAATGTCTCATTTACAAGCATATAGCAGCATTGGAGGATTGTTGAACTACCTATATAAAAAGAATGTTTTGTATTATATATGTTCTCTGTTGAAGTGTATTTAGAAGTCCTAAAAGCCTCCCCTGTAGTGTGATTCCCTTGTCAGAAGCTCCAAAGAGAACAGTTTGAAAATCCTTAGACCAACTAGTTTATCTCCAAAGCTTCATTGAGGGTTGAAATGCCAAGAGTTAGTGATTAAAAAAAAAAAAAAAAGTGTGGTGTAGTAAAGAGTAGCATCTTAGAAATTAAGAAGTTTAGTTTTTGTTGTAACTCTGCCGGCGTTACTATATATATCTTTCTAAATTCTGTGTATAAATATATACATTCTCTGTTGGAATAATCTCCAGATCAGTATTTCCCCAGACATCTCATCTTTTTCATACATACTTCCAATATATATCCCAAATTGAACTCCTAAACTACTTCTCCTTCTGCATTCCCTGTCCTGCTTATTGGTATTCACTTTCCCAAACCACATTGCTTCCAACTTTTTCACAGTTTTTGATTTGTATATGTCCTTTCCTTGTCTTTTCAGTTCTGGCAAGTCTTGCTTATCATATAAGACTTCAATAAAACACTGCTTTTGACCTGATCTTTCTTTTCTCATGATACTTTGTACAATGTTCTAGTAAGCCCATACCATTTTGGACAACTTAAAGTCTCTAATCTTTCATTTTCTTATCTTCAAAATAAATGGGTAAGCAATATGTGCAATTAAAATTAAAGCTCCAAACATGCTTTAAAAAAAAATTTAAGCTCCACAAGGACAACAATTTTCGTCTGTTTAATCTACTATTATATCCTTAAATGCCTGGAATAATGCTTAGCCCAGAGCAGACACTCAAGTATTTGTTGATTTTTTTACTATTTCCAGAAAAAAAAATATACATAATTAAATTTATTCTGTGGCTTTTGGACCTAACAAGACTGTTAGTGAAGTGCAATCATTTAAATTTTTCAAAGGCAATCTAATTTATTCATCTTGCTCATTCTTTTTTTAAAATCAGATATGTCTTTTATTGAAGTATAACTGATATAACATTATATTAGTTTCAGGTCTGCAACATAATGATTCAATATTTATATACATTGTGAAGTGATTAATGTAAGTCTCATTACCATCTGTACTCATAAAAAGTTAGGAAAAAAATTTTTCTTGTGTTGAGAACTTTCAAGATCTACTCTCAGCACCTTTCAAACATGCAATAAAATATTATTGACTATAGAAATCATGCTGTAATTACATTACTATGAGTTATTTGTTTTACAACTGGAAGTTGGTACTTCTTGACCCCTCTTATCCATTTGACTTAGCCTCAACCCACCTTCACTCTGGCAACCATCTTTTCTCTGTGTCTATGAGTTTTTTGCTTGTTTGTTTTGTTTTTTAGATTCCATATGTAAGTGAAACCATGTTATTTGTCCTTCTGTGACTTAGTCCACTTAGAATAATACTCTCAAGATCATTCCCTGTTGTCACAAATGGCAGAGCTTCATTCTTTTTTCATGTCTGAAATATGTATATACACTGTGTGTATGTGTATAAAATCACATCTTCTTTATCCATTCTTCCATTGCTGGACATTAGGTTGTTTCCATATGTTGACGATCATAGATAATGCTGTAGTGAACAGTAGGGTGCATGTATTTTTATATTAACATTATTTTTTTTTCAGATAAGTAATCAGAAGTAGAATTGCTGGATCATATGGCAGTTCTGTTTTTAATCTTTCAAAGAAATTCCGTATTGTTTTCCATCGTGGTTGCACCAATTTGCATTCTCACCAATATTGCATAAGGGGTTTCCTTTTCTTTATACCATTGACACAACTTGGTTTTTTTTTTTTTTTTGTCTTTTTTTTTTTAAGATTTTATTTATTTGACACAGAGAGAGAGAGAGATCACAAGTAGGCAGAGAGAGAGAGGGAGAAGCAGGCTCCCAGCTGAGCAGAGAGCCCGATGCAGGGCTCAATGCCAGGACCCTAAAATCACAACCTGAGCTGAAGGCAGAGGCTTAACCCACTGAGCCAGGCTGGCATCCCTATTTTTTTGTCTTTTTTATAACAGCCATCCTGACAGATGTGAAATGATATATTGTGGTTTTGATTTGCATTTCCTCGATTACTGACGTTTAGCATCTTTTCTTTTTTTTTTACCTTTTTAAATTTTGTTAATTTTTTTTTAGAGAGAGAGTATAGAGGGGGAAGGGGCAAAGGAAGAGGATGAGAGTATCTTAGCAGGCTCCATCTCACAACCCTGAGATCATGACCTGAACCAAATTCAAAAGTTGAATGCTTAACCAACAGAGCCACCTAAGTGTCCCCTTTTCTAAATTTTTAATTTTTAATTAATTTTTAAAGTAGGTTCCATGCTGGGCATGGATCCCAATGTGGGGCTTGAACTCACAAACAAGCCATCCAGGGCACCCTCAAAACATCTTTTACATGCCTGTTAGCCATCTAGAGATCTTTTGAAAAATATCCATTCAGATCCTCTGCCAATTTTTTAATAGGATGTTTTTATTGAGCTGATGAGTTCTTTATATGTATTTTGGGTATTAGCCCCTTATTAGATATATCATTTGCAAATATTTTTTTCCCATTCAGTACCTTGCCTTTTCATTCTGTTGATGGTTTCCTTTACTGTGCAGAAACTTTTTAGTTTATTTTTGCTTTTGTTGCCATTTCTTTGGAGTCAGATCCAAAAAATACTGCCAAGAACAATGTCAGGGAGCTTACTGCCTATGTTTTCTTCTAAGAGTTTCATGGTTTCTGTCTTGCATTCACGTCTTTAATCAATTTAGAGTTAATTTTGGTGTGTGGTACAAGATAGTGGTCTAGTTTCATTCTTTTGCATCTGACCAGTTTTCCCAACATCACTTACTAAAGAGACTATCCTTTCCCCATTGTATATTCTTGCCTTTTTTATTTTTTTAAAGATTTTTATTTATTTATTTGATAGAGAGAGATCACAAGTAGGCAGAGAGGCAGGCAGAGAGAGAGGGGGAAGCAGGATCTCCGCTGAGCAGAGAGCCCGATGTGGGGATTGATCCCAGGACCCTGAGATCATGACCTGAGCGGAACGCAGAGGCTTAAACCACTGAGCCACCCAGGTGCCCCTATTCTTCTCTTTTTAAAAAATAATACTAATTAACCATATATGCATGAGTTTATTTCTGGGCTCTCAATTTTGTTCCATTGATCTGTGTGTCTGTTTTTATGTCATACTGTTGTGATTACTATCTTTTTAATATAGTTTGAAATCTGGGAGCATGATGCCTCCAGCTTTGTTCTTCTTTGTCAAGACTGCTTTTGTTATTCAAGATCTTTTCTGTTTCAACACAAATTTTAGGATTGTTCTAATTCTGTGGAAAATGCCATTCAAATTTTGATAGAGATTGCATTGAGTCTGTAGATTGCTTGGGTGATATGGACATTTTAATAATGATTCTTTTATGCTGGCGAGGATGAGGAGAAAGGGGAACCCTCCTACACTTTTGGTGGGAATGCAAGCTGGTGCAACCTCTCTGGAAAACAGCATGGAGGTTCCTCAAAATGTTGAAAATAGAGCTACCTTATGACCCAGCAGTTGCACTACTGGGTATTTACCCTAAAGATACAAACGAAGTGATCTGAAGAGGCACGTGCACCTGAATGTTTATAGCAGCAATGTCCACAATAGCCAAACTATGGAAAGAACCTAAATGTCCATCAACAGATGAATGGATAAAGAAGAAGAGGTATATACATACAATGGAATACTATGCAGCCATCAAAAGAAATGAAATCTTGCCATTTGTGACAACGTGGATGGAACTAGAGGGTATTATGCTCAGTGAAATAAGTTAATCAGAGAAAGACAATTCTCATATGATCTCCCTGATATGAGGAAGTAGAGATGTAATGTGGGGGGTTTGGGGGGTAAGAAAAGAATAAATGAAACAAGATGGGATCAGGAGGGAGACAAACCATAAGAGACTCTTAATGTCACAAAACAAACTGAGGGTTACTGGGGGGAGGGGGGAAGGAGAGGGTGGTGGGGTTATGGACATTGGGGAGGGTATGTGCTATGGTGAGTGCTGTGAAGTATGTAAACCTGGTGATTCACAGACCTGTACCCCTGGGTCTAATAATACATTATATGTTTATTAACAAAATTAAAAAATTATTAAAAAATGATTCTTTTAATCCATGAGGACAAAATATCTTTCCATTTGTGTCTTCTTCAATTTCTTTCATCAGTGTCTTATAGTTTTCAGAGTACAGATCTATCACCCCCTTGGTTAAATTTATTTTAGGTATTTTATTCTTTTTGATGCAGTTATAAATGAGATTGTTTTCTTCATTTATTTTGCCAATATTTCATTGTTAATATATAAAAACACAACAGATTTTTGTATATTGATTTTTTTAGCCTGCAACTTTCCTGAATTTATTTAACTATTTTGATGGAGTCTTTAGAACTTTCTATATATAAAATAATGTCATCTGTATATAGTGACAGTTTTCCAATTTGGATGTATTTTATTTTATTTTTTAATTTATTTCAATTTATATTTTATTTGACTAATTGCTTTGTCTAAGACTTCTAATACTATGTTGAATAAAAGTGGTGAGAGTGGGCATCCTTGTGTTGTTCCTGATCTTAAAGTAGTGGTTATATTGTTAGTTGTGGGTTTGTCATATATAGTATTTTTGATGTGAGGTACCTTTCATCTATACCCTTCAATTGATGGTTTTTATCATAAATGGATGTTGAATTTTGTCAAATACATTATCTTCATCTATTAAAAAGATCATAATATTTTTATCCTTCATTTTTTAAATGTGGTATATTATGTTGATTGATTTGCAGGTATTAAGCTATCCTTACATCCCTGTAATAAATCCTATCATGGTGTATGATCCTTTTGATGTATTGCTGAATTTGGCTTCCTAATACTTTGTTGAGGATTTTTTCATACATGTTCACCTAGGATATTAGCCTGTAATTTTATTTTAGTTATTTTTTGCAGTGTCCACATCTGGATTTGCCATTAGGGTAATTATGGCCTTATAAAATGAGTTTGGAAGTGTTCCCTCCTTTTCAGTTTTTGGAAGGGTTTGATAAGGATGGGTATTAAGTCTTCTTGAATATTTGGTAAAACTCACAAGTGAAGCTGTCTGGGCCTGGACTTTTGTTTGTTGGAGAGTTTTTGATTATTACTGATTCAATCTCTTTACAAGTAATTGGTTTATTCAGACTTTGTATTTCTTCACAGATCAGTCTTGGAGGATTGTATGTTTCTGGGAACTTATTTCTTTTAGGTTGTTGAATTTTTGGTGTATAATTGTTTATAATTGTCTCTAATGATCCTTTTGTATTTTTTTGGTATCAGTTGTAATTTTTCTTTCATTTCTGATTTTATTTGGACTCTTTCTTGATGACTCTGGTTAAAGGCTTGTTAGTTTTATCTTTTCAGAGAATCAGTTCTTAATCTCATTGATCTATTCTATTTGATCTTTTGTTTGTATTTCATTTATTTCTGCTCTGATCTTATTTCATTCTTTCTACTAACTGAGCTTCATTTGTTTTTCTAGCTCCTTTCAGTGTAGTTTCTTTTGTTTGTTTGTTTTAAAGATTTTATTTATTTATTTATTTATTTAATTGAGAGGAAGAGGGAGCACAAGCAGGGGGAAGGGTGGAAGGAGAAGCAGACTCCTGGCTGAGCAGGGGGCCAGATGGGAGGCTCTATCCCAGACCCCCCGGGATCATGACCTGAGCCAAAGGCGGACACTTAACCAACTGAGACAGGCAGGCATTTGTAATTTTCCAGTATTATTCTTATTCATTTCTAGTGTCATACTATTGTGTTTGGAAAAGATAGTTGATATGATTTCAGTCTTGGATTTATTGTGAGTTGTTTTGTGGTCTAACATATAATCTGTCCTGGAGAATATTCAGTGTGCACTTGAGAAGAATGTATACTTTGCTGTTGTTATATGTAGTGTTCCACATATTATATATAATAAGTCCATCTGGTCTAATGTATCCACTAGGGTTAATATTTTCTTACTGATTTTCTGCCTGAAGTATTAATCCATTGATGTAAGTAACATATTAAAGCCCCTTTCTATTGTTTTATTGTTGTCAATTTCTCCCTTTAAGTCTGTTAATACTTGCTTTATATATTTAGATGGTTCTATGTTGGGTGCATAAGTATTTACAAGTGTTATATCTTATTATTTTATTGACTTTTATTTTTATATAATACCCATTTTTTGTCTTTTATTACAGTCTATTTTTTTAAAGATTTTATTTATTTATTTGACAGAGAGATAGAGATTACAAGTAAGCATAGAGGCAGACAGAGGGAGAGGGAGGGAGAGAGAGAAGCAGGCTTTCTGCTGAGCAAGGAGCCCAATGTGGGGCTCGATCCCAGGATCTGAGGCCATGACCTGAGCCGAAGACATAAATCCACTGAGCCACCCAGGTACCCCACAGTCTTTATTTTAAAGTCTGTTTTATCTGGTGTAAGTGTAACTACTGTAGCTTTTCAGGGTAGGAGGTTCCCATTTGCATGAAGCATCTTCTTCTATCACTTTACTTTCAGTCTGTGTGTGTCCTTACATATGAAGTAAGTTTCTTGTAGGCATTGGAGGGGTAGTGCAAAAATGGTACGTATCATGCCAGCACTAGCAAAGTAGAGGGAGAATGCTGAAAAGATGTCCACTGGTGCCTTGTTACTGGAAAGTCTCAAAAGGATCTGTCCCTCCAGCAGATACCTCAAGGTTAGCAATGATTCTCTTTCACATATGGTCTAAACACTTTTCAATCTGCTGCTTTTGTACTTGGTCCCAAAGTGAATGTGTTTTCTTGCAAATCCTCTAAGAGTGGGGTCTCCATTTCCTATAGCACTATTTTTTCTGAATGTAAGTCCTGTTGGTTTTAAAGCCAGGTGTTTTGGGGGTTTATCTCTCCAGTGCAGGTCCCAAGGGTTGGAGTGGCTGATGTGGGGTACAAAACCCTTGCTTCTCAGCAAGAAGCTCTGTATTTGTGAGATCACTCTCAGCTCCTTCTGTTTGTGGGCTGGCATGCCAGGGGTGTGGTTTTTGGCAAGACCACATCTTTGCTTCCCCTACCCATTTAATATGGTTTGTTAATTTTTTTTTAATTTGATTTTTTGAGTGAGGCTGGAGAGGGGCAGAGGATGAGGGAGGGAGAGAATCATAAGCAGGATCCAGGCCTAGCATGGAGCCCAATGCAGGGCTCTGATCTCACAGCTTGGAGATCATAACCTGAACCAAAATCAAGAGATGGGTGCTTAACCAACTGAACCACCCAGGGACACCAGTCTTTCAATATTTTGCTCTGGATGATCTGTTCAGCTAATTTTTGGAGGGTTTTATACAAATTTGCTGTATGCATTGGAGGAGGTGAGTTCAGGATTCTTCTATACTACTGTCTTGAACCACCTCTGATCTTGTTCACTCTTAAGATATTTGACTAAGAATATTGTTAAGTATAGGCATTCAGGAGACTTGGGGGATAAAGATACCACAAATGGTCCTTCGTAAGATTTGGGGGTATTAGTTGATTTTAAAATATTAAGATTGATACTACCTTTAGAAGTAATTTTGGACCAAAAATGTTGAAAAACATAACTAAAAGTCAAATAGGCTTAAAATGAGATTTAAAAGTCTAATCTGTACCCAAATGACATGATTAATCCTCATGTTTAAAGAGCATGTTACTGTAAACCAAAATTTGCTTAATCTGTACTGACAGTTAATTATAATGGTACTTATATGGATGGAGTAAGGCAAGCACAGCAAGAATTAGTTTTTAAATGTGAAGTTAATGAACTGAACCCTCTGTATCTGAAAACCTGTCATATATGCTTATGAATTGGGGCATAATATTTCCATATAGACATGCAGAGAATGATTCAGTTTTATAGCTGTACTAATTATTTCTATTTTTTTCTACTCCCCTTTTAATTTTTAGCCACCAAATTTAAGGGATGCTTCTCTATAATTTTATTTCTGATATTTAAGACAGTTGACTTTCTTGGAACCATGTTTTATGCTAACTTAGTAAGGCTATTTTCTCTGTTATCCACCTACCTCTTTGGCTGTTCCTTTTCAACCATCTTTTACTGGTTTCTCTTTCTCTGCCCTTAACATCTAAGTAGAGAAGATTTGGCCTTTTGACTAATTTTCTTTTGACTTACTGTTCTCAGGCAATTTCATCCATGACCATAACTTCCATTACTGTCTATTAATTTATTCAACAAATATTTATTGAATGCATACTGTATACCAGGCTCTGTTTTAAGGTACTTGGGATATGTGAATGAACATAACAAAGATGGCTGTTCAAATTTTAGCAAGGGAAAACAGCACAGAATGAAAATAGGGGAAAAAAAGCAAATTTTATAATATGTTAGAAGATTTGCTAAAAAAAAAAAAAGAAAAAGTAGAGCAGTATAAGAAGTATGGAAATGCTAGGGGTGTATATGAGGGCATTTTCCAATTTTAAATAGGATTATAAGAGAGGACATTACTGAAATAAATAAAATCTTTTAAAAAAAAAGTCCCTAACCTTTAATGCCTGGTCTTTAGCTCTGGGGAAGTGTGAATCAGACTACAGCTTATTCCTTGCTTATTCTTCTGGCAAGTGCTTGTTGGGGAGGGGGTCTGGGGCAGAGACTCAGATACTATCCATGGCCCCCCTGGGAACTCAAGATGGCAAAGTCATAAGGGTGAGAATAACTCTGAAACATCAAGTGTGAAAGGGCCAGAGAAGGCACCAAAATGTTACATAGTGAGTAAGGAAAGATTTGGCACAGCTGGTGGACTGGGCGGGCTTCCTGGAGGAAGGGGCATTTGACGGAGACTTGAAAGAATGGCTTTTTTAAAATCTTGAGTTTTGGAAGGGGAGCGAGGCCAGGGGAAGCCCCTGACAACACAGGAGAGGCGAAGCGGGAGGAGGCAGGGACTGCGTCAAGAAGGACTAAGTAAAGAAGAAGGAGATGAAGAAGTTAGCTATTTAGATATTTAAGGATCCTAAGGCAGGAGTGTTCCTGGAGTGGTGAAAGAGAAGAGTGAGGGAGCCATTGTGGCTGAAAGAGTGAAAAGGGTGAGGAGCAGCAAGAAACAAGGACAAAGATAATGGGATGCCACATCATGTAGATCCTTGTAGATCACTGAAAAGACTTCCATCTTTTACTCTAAATGGAATGGAGAAGCTATTGGAGATTTTGAATAGAAAAGCAGTGTGATCTTACCTCTGCTGAGAATTTGTTATGGGATAGGAGGAAGAAAATTACTTAGTACAAGGCAATAACAGTAGAGATGGTTGGATTCTGTATATTGTTTGAAGGTAGAAACAACAGATATCCTGACAGATAAGATGGGAATGTAAGAGAAAGACACATCAAGGATGATGGTATCTAGGTATCTACTGTACATGGCTATCCCTTAGGCAGTGTAAACTCTTATGTCCCAAACTGAATTTTTAGGTCCTTCGTAACAATCTTGATAGATTTGTGGCATGACCATTGTGGTAGGCTGGATAATGGCCTCTCAAATTGGCAAAAGGGATTTTGCATATGTAATTAATAAAGGTAATGATGTTGAAATGGGAGATTATGCAGGTGGACCCAGTATAATCACAAGGACCCTTATATGATGTGTCAGAGAAAAATAGAATTAGGGTCAGTGAAGGAGCTATGACTCTACAATGCTGGCTTTGAAGATGAGGAAGAGGTCATGAAACAAGGAATGCAGGAAGCTTCCAGAAGCTGGTAAGGAAACCCATTCTCCCATACAGGCTCTAGAAAGAACCAGGCCTGCTGACCTCTTGATTTTAGCCCAGTAGCTTCATTTTGGACTTCTGACTTCCAGAACTAAAAAATAATACATCTCTATCATTTCAAGCCACTAAGTTTGTGGCAATTTGTTACAACAAGAGGAAACTAATATAACTACCAATCAGTCTTAAATTTAGAAATTCGAAATTAACTTTCTCTTATGCTCTGCTTCTAATCACTCACTGTTTTGTTATTCTATTTAATAATATCTCTTCCTTCTCCTATTGTTATTTAGTTTTTTAAAAAAGATTTTTATTTATTTATTTGACAGACAGAGATCACAAGTAGGCAGAGACAGGCAAAGAGAGAAGAGGAAGCAGGCTCCCTGCTGAGCAGAGAGCCCAATGCGGGGCTCAATCCCAGGACCCTGAGACCATGACCTGAGCTGAAGGCAGACGTTTAACCCACTGAGCCACCCAGGCGCCCTGCTATTCAGTTTAAGTTCTCATTATGTCTTACCTGAACAGTAGTGCTATCAAAGAATAGTCAGAAGTAGGAGAAGATAGTGGCATAGAAGAATTAGTTCTTTCTCTTAAAACTATTATAGATATACATGGAAGCTAAGTTAGCAAGGAGTGCCTACTATGCAAATTCAATTTCAAGCAACTTCTCCAGTCACCTACCTCTTTTCTTTTTTTTTTTTTTTAAGATTTTATTTATTTATTCAACAGAGAGAGATCACAAGTAGGCAGAGAGGCAGGCAGAGAGAGAGAGAGGAGGAAGCAGGCTCCCTGCTGAGCACAGAGCCCGATGCAGGACTTGATCCCAGGACCTTGAGATCATGACCTGAGCCGAAGGCAGCGGCTTAACCCACTGAGCCACCCAGGCGCCCCACACCTACCTCTTTTCAATAAAAAATTTTCCATAACCCTTTTTCTGTGGAAGTTCTGGACTTGCTAATGTACCTGGAGTGTTTGAGCTGTCTACTGACTGGTCTCCTTGCTTCTAGTCCCAGCCTCCCTTTCCGGTGTAATCTTCAAATGGGAGCTGATGAATCTTTTCATACTACAAATCTGACTTTCACTGGTTAGGCATCACTTATGGTGTAAATTTTAAATTGCTTAGCATGGCCTACTAAGTATTTCAAGATTTCACTTCTAGGCTTCATCTTTAACTACTACCCAATTTCCTATCTTACTTTTTAGCAATTGCAGAATTATCTAGACAATTATTATTATAGACAATTCTGGTAATCACTGGATGCAACATGTTGTTTCTATCTCCTTTGGTTTTAGTCATCTGCCTCTGCCTAGATTACTTCAGGAGCTAAAGGGAGAGAAAATTTCATTTCATCTTTTAAAAATCAATTTAAGACATCTTCTGTTCTGAGAGCTTTCTTAGGTGTCTGCTCCTTTCCAATAGTGTTAACTTCTTTCTCTGTTCTACGTGCACCTGCTTCTAATTTTGCATTTATATAATATAAATAATTTTTATGGTTCACTTACTAGTCTGTGAACTTTCCAAAATCAGGAAATATGGCTATTTGGCTATTTGGCTTTGTATTCCCCCAAAACAACACAATGTTTGGCACTTAAGAAAATGCTTAGTAAATGATTATTGTTATTTTAGCTGAATGGTATCATCTCTCTTTAACAACTTATGGTCTGTCATACAGTGGCATTTAGATTATTATTGCAGTTTTGTCGTAAAAATGAACAAACTTAAGTTCCTTTCCCTCATTAGTTCTATCTCCTCTCCTCCAGGGATCTATTTACACATTTCATTATTATAATGGCTAAATCATCATGTTGGAGTGTATCCCGAAGATGGTGACCAAAAGATGCTGCTGCTGTAAGAATAAAGAACAGCAGATAATAGGAAACTTAAGGTATTCATTATGGGGACATAATAGCTGTGTTCAAATATTTGAAAGGTTTTCATGTAGGAGAGAAAATAGACTTTGTTCTCCATAGCTCTGGGGGCAGAATTGGAGAAATGGAGACAGATTTCTGTGCATGATGAGTAAGAAGAATCTAATAAAGCTACATAAAAATCCACTTTCTATTTCAACAAAATCTTGATTGAACTCTTGCAATGGATCTATATAGTTCTAGACACTGAGGATCCAATGTTGAGGAAGTAATCAGGGTTTTTCCCTTCATGGACCTTACTTTTAATGACAATGGATAGTGAGCAAACCAATGGGAAAAAAAAAAAAACCAGCAGCAAATGAACATATAGTGATCGATGCTGTGCAGAGAATTAAAATAGTGTTGTGATAATGAATGAGTGGCTTCTTTAGATGAGACCAGAGAAGGCCTCTTTGAAAAGATGACATTTATACTGTATTCCACCTGATTAAAAGGAACTAGTTACAGGAAGATCTGAGTGAAGAGATTTCTAGGTAGAGAGACCAGTTATTATTATGTTATTATTTCTTAATTTTAATTTAAAAAATTTGAGTATAGTTGGCACACAATATTTCATTAGTTTCAGGTGTACCACCCAATGACTTGACAAGTTTATACACTATGCTGTGCTAACAAGTATAGCTACCATCTGTCACCATACAATGCCGTTACAGTATCATTAACTATATTCCCTATCCTGTGCCTTTTATTCGTGTGCTTATTCATTCCATAACTGGAGGCTTCTATCTCCCATTACCCTTCACTCATTTTACCCATCCCCTTAACCCCCTTCCCTCTGCATCCATCAGTTTTTTCTCTGTATTTATGGGTCTGTTTCTGCTTTTTCTCTATTTATTCGTTTATTTTGCTCTTGAGATTCCACATGTGAATGAAATCATATGTTATTTATCTTTCTCAGTCTGACTTATTTTGCTTGTAGGTAATTGTCATTACAGGACCTTCAGGCAGGAATAAAATTGAAAATATTCGAGAAACAGAAAGGTCTGGGTGGCTGGAATATAGTGTTCAAGGGGAAGAAAGACAAGAGATTGGATTTGGTTGATATAGTGAGAGAGCAGATTATGTAGGACTTTTAAAAAAACGGGTGTTGAGTTTTATTTCACTTATAGTGGGAAAGATTTGGAGGATTTTAAGCCTGGGTGATATAATGTATTTCACATTTTTATAAGGCTTTTTAGGCTTCTGAGTCAAGAATAGATTATAGGGGCTGAGAGTGAAGAGTGGAAGATGAAAGACTCTTATAGTCTATAGCAGTTGTGCAGGTAAGAGATGAATGTAGCTTCATCTAGGTTAAGAATGGAGGAAAGAAAAGTGTAACTGGGGTGTGTTTTAGAGACAAAGTCAAAAGGACTTGCTAATATGTTGATGAAAGAAAGAGAAGAATCAAGAATTAATCCTGGATTTCTGTCTTGAGCGAAGGATAGAAAAAAGGGACTATTAGGTAGGGAATCCAGGAGAAGGAGCAGTTTGACAGGGAGAGAGTGAGTTAGATTAATATTCTGTTTTATTTCTGTTAAATTTGAGATGCTTTGGGGAGATGTTGAGTAGACAACTTTATATAGAAGGAATCTGGGGCTCAGAGGAAAGGTCAGGGCTGGAGAGAGAGACTGGGGAGTCATTGGCATACACATACTATTTAAAGTCACGGGACTGGGTAAAATCTTTGAAGGAAATGGAACAGGCATAGCTGGGAAACAGAAGGATCCCTGGGCAAAGGAATGGTTTACCTCACAAAATAGGTAATTAACCGCTAGAATTATTCAAGTAGAGACCATATTAGCATCAGACAGAGATGTTCAACATAGAGATGCTGCCCGGGGTGGAAGTTTGCTAATGAATTCATAGATCCCATTTGAATCTAAGTAAGATTCTATGATTCTGAAAGATTCAGATGCTGTTGTCGTCCATAGAACTGGATAGTAATGTATTTTACTGTGTGGATGTATCTAAGTCAAGATTTCTTGATTTTTAAAAAACTGTCACTGAAGACAGTTGTTAATGGCACTGTATCATATCCCTCTGTGTGTTTCTCTTCATTTTGTTTTCCTTCCACTCCTTTCAGTTTTCCCCTTTTGCTTCCCATTTAAAAGTTATAAAAATGTATCTTCTCTTCCTCTGTTTTACCCCATTTTTCTTTTCCTTGGGCCTGCCAGAGACACACGTAGGCATTACTTAGTCCAGCTAGTGACACTAGAACCTGCTGCTCTTTGCAAAAGTTACAGATATAATGGTCCTTAAAACAACCACAAGGTGCTATTTGGGGGTTTTATTTACTGATATTCCAGACTGCAGCTATTAGTTCGTGTACTTGGGTGATCATTAAGCAAAGCAATCTAGTGGTTCTCCAATATCACAGTGGTGCACAAGAGAACAGCTACTTCAGGCAGAATCTAAATTGGTTTAGACTTTAGCTGATCTTATCTGTCTTGTTTTTTAGCATTCTTGCTCCTGTCATTGTGCTTAGCTAGTATAGTACCTTATACATAGTAAGGTGGTATATAAATAATTTGTTGAATGAGTGAACAAATGCACATTGGTTCTAATCAAACTATTATCCAATACCATAGAGTTAGAGATACTGTAAACTAAGTAACTTTAGAATCTATATTATGGACTTTCCAAAGAGTACATTGAATATTTAATCCAAAAGATCCTCAGTAGTATTCATTAGCTAGCTTGACATTTCAGAGTACGTGAAAATTTTGTTCTAGAACAGACTTAATCAGATATTTGACTTCATTGTGCTCACTCTTGAAGAATTTGGAGTTAAATTTATCAATGTTTAACATACAAAAAGGGAATTATTATGTTTAATAACTATTTCTAAGTGAATATATGTGTATATTCTGAATTATACTTTGAAAGTCATTTTATACACACACACACACACACACACACACACACACACACGTTATTGGTATGCTCAAGAAGAAGAGATCGCAGTATTACCCAAAATATTGTCTGTCTAATTAGAGAAATCTAAGTTGTTGAACATGCCATTACCTTGAGTACTAACGTGTAAACTTTATATAGCACAGAACCTCTAGAAATTTATTGGTACATAATAATGTGTGTAGAGGGGGAATTATTGAATCAATAATGAAGGAATGAAGGAGTAAACACATGAATGGACAATCAAGTCAGGATTCCTTATCCATATATAGCCACTATGCATATTCATTTTAGAAAAAAAGAAGTAAAATAATCTCCTAAAGAGAAAATTTCTCCTTTTATGGTGAAAACATGAGATTATTACCTCCATATCAGTGCCAGGTTACAACTTCTGTCTTGAACATAGTCCTTTGTCTTCTTGAGAAGCAGTTCCACAAAGTCAGGGTTACCTTTTCTGGCAAAAACCCAGTACAGAATTGTATTCACACATATTTCAGTAAATTCAAGATTAAAATTTAGTTCAAAACGGTATCCTGATTTTTCCACAAATGCAATATAATCTGAGAGTAGTATGTCAAACCCATCCAAGTCGACATACCTCAGAATTTTTGCCAGGGTTCTGTAAATCCTAGGTTCATAACAGTGATAACCCCACTGACCCAAAAACTGCAAGGATGGTCGTTTAACAATTTTGTCAATGAGATTGCAGAATATATTGCTTCTTAGACAAGAAGTCTTACGGCATAATTTAGAAGATTTACTCATTGCTATTTACGGCAACAATATAGAAATAAAATCACAGGCAGTCATACTGTAATCCTTCAGTTACATAATTTGATAATGTGATAGGCTTTACTCCATAGACAGGAAGTGCCCTTTAAACTGTAGTCAGAAAAAATATCATAAGAAATATTACCATAAAGTACTGGGTGACATCACAATAGATGGTGATCTGTCATCAGCATAGGTCAGAAATTTGGGATCTTGTATATCACTGGTGACATTTGAGAGAGACATATTGAACATAAATGGCATGTGTGATAGCTAAGAGCTAATATTTTTAAATCTAAAGCTTCAGCTCAAGCCAGAATGTATTTTTGTGAAGTACTGAAAGCATGGTCTATACATTGGATAAAATAATATTAATAAACAGGTTAATTATTCCTTTTAGGCTGTCATGTTCAGCATGAGTACTGCATGTTCTCACTTAAACCTCATAGGATATTTTCTCTACTTTATCGCTGAGGAGATAGAGACATAGAAAGTTTATGACATCTGCCAAAAGGCACTATATTTCTTCTCAGAAAAGCTGCCATTCAATATTAAATAACATTTGGAAACTTTGCTTTAGAATTTAGAAATTTATAGAACTTATTCCTTTAAAAATTAGGCAGAACATACACAGCTTGGACATCAAAGGTGTTTCAAGCTTGATGTGGCATCCTTGCCCCAGTAAAATAAAGGGGAAATATGGTTGTTTTGGTTTGTGCTTCAGCCACCTTTCTGTTACATTTAATAACTTTAGGTGTATTTATTAGCAATTTTAAAGGTACTTAAGTGTTTTATTTTTCCTTTTGAATATTTTTCATGAAATCAGAGAAAATAATGTCTCTTTAGTAAACAGAAATTATAGCTTTGGGTTTACTATAATTTACTTGTTCTAATAGCGAATTTAGTTCTCTAAAAGCTCTAAACTCTTTTCTCAGGATTAACAGGAAAAACTAATAACTATTGTCATCTTTCTGAAAACCAGGGGTATTGTTATTTTCCTCTATTTTCGTTGTCTTTTTATTTTTTCCACTTCAAAAAGTATTTTTTTAAGTGAAATATTTTTATTGATTTCTTACATAAGGGGCTTTAATAGGACCAGTGAAAATTATTCCTGGGGTAATCATGTTGACAGTTTTATGCATAATCTTAAATATTTTTATCTTATATATATAAATAGATATATTATTATATACTTTGCTCTTTTTATACAAATGGAATAATATTATAACTGGTCCCATGAACTGCTTTATATTTATATAATAATGTATCATTGGTACCTTTGTATGACCATTTATAATAGTAGTCAACTGTTATGTATTACTTACCATATACAGGAACTCTTTTAAGTACTTTATTAACTCCTTTTATCCTTATATCAACTCCACAGATAAGGAAGTTAAGATGCAGAGCTTAAATAACTTTCCCAAGATGATATGTCTAGTAAGTGGTTAAGTTAGCACTTGAGCACAGGCTGGATGGTGCCAGACCTTTTACCTCTACTTCCTCTGCTTCTTAAAAAAAAGAGACCTACTTTTCCATTTGTATGGCTAGTTTATGAATAGTGGTCATGAAATAAGAGCTGTGCACTTATATTTCAAAAACATAAAGACACAGTAGATTCATCCTGCTTTGGGGAAAAAAAAAAGTGTCATTAACATAGTAACAGTGTATATCTCTGCATGTATAAATTTCACTGATTTTTCTTCATTTTTCATTATAATTTTCCTTAAGATTTGAATGTCAATGAATATGTTTTTTTTTTTTTACTTAAAAAAAAATTAAGATATAATGTATTATTAGCACCAGGGATATAGGTCTGTGAATCATCAGGCTTACACATTTCACAGCACTCACTATAGCACATACCCTCCCCAGTGTCCATAACCCAACCACCCTCTCCCTAACTTCCTACCCCTGGCAACATTCAGTTTGTTTTGTAAGATTAAGAGTCTCTTATAATTTGCCTCCCTCCCAATCCCATCTTGTTTCATTTTTTCCTTCCTTACCCCCAAACCCCCCACTTTGCCTCTCAAATTCCTCATATCATAGAGATTATATGATAATTGTCTTTCTCTGATTGACTTATTTTGCTCAGCATAATACCCTCTAGTTCATCCACGTTGTTGCAAATGGCAAGATTTCATTTCTTCTTTATCCATTTATCTGTTGATGGGCATCTAGGTTCTTTGCATAGTTTGGCTATTGTGGACATTGCTGCTATAAATATCCAGGCCCTTTCAGATCACTGCATTTGTAACTTTAGGGTAAATACCCAGTAGTGTGGTTGCTGGATCATAAGGTAGCTCTATTTTCAACTTTTTGAGGAAATCCCATACTGTTTTCCAGAGTGGCTGCACCAGCTTGCATTCCCACCAACAATGTAGGAGGGTTCCCCTTTCTCCGCATCCTCATCAGTACTTGTAATTTCCTGACTTTTTAATTTTAGCCATTCTGACTGATGTGAGGTGGTATCTCATTGTGGTTTTGATTTGTATTTTCCCTGATGCCGAGTGATGTGGAGCACTTTTTCGTATGTCTGTTGGCCATTTGGATGTCTTCTTTGCAGAACTATCTGTTCATGTCCCCTGCCCATTTCTTGATGGGATTATTTGTTCTTTGGTTGTTGAGTTTGATAAGTTTTTAATAGATTTTGGATACTAGCCCTTTATCAATATATCATATTGATTTATTTTTTTTTAAGATTTTATTTATTTGTCATTTGCAAATATCTTCTTCCATTCTGTCAGTTGTCTTTTGGTTTTGTTGACTGTTTCCTTTGCTGAGCAAAAGCTTTTGATCTTGATGAAGTTCCAATAGTTCATTTTTGTCCTTGGTTCCCTTGCCTTTGGTGATGTTTCTAGGAAGAGTTGTTGTGGCTGAGGCTGAAGTGGTTGCTGCCTGTGTTCTTCTCAAGGATATTGATGGATTCCTTTCTCACATTGAGGTCTTCCATCCATTTGGAGTCAATTTTTTTGTGTGGTGTAAGGAAATGGTCCAGATTCATTTTTATGCATGTGGCTGTCCAATTTTCCCAACACCATTTGTTGAAGAGACTGTCTTTTTTCCATTGGATGTTCTTTCCTGCTTTGTCAAAGATTAGTTGACCATAGAGTTGAAGATCTATTTCTGGGCTTCCTGTTCTGTTCCATTGATCTATATGTCTTTTTTTGTGCCAGTACCATACTCTCTTAATGATAACAGATTTGTAATAGAACTTGAAGTCTGGAATTGTGATGCCACCAACTTTGGCTTTCTTTTTCAACATTCCTCTGGCTATTTGAGGTCTTTTCTGGTTCCGTATAAATTTTAGGATTATTTGTTCCATTTTGTTGAAAAAAAAAATAGATGGTATTTTGATAGGAATTGCATTAAATGTGTAGATTAATTTGAACACAGCATATAGCATAGACATTTTCACAGTATTTGTTCTTTCAGTCCATGAGCATGGAACATATTTCCACCTCTTTCTGTCTTCCTCAATTTCTTTCATGAGTACTTTATTGTTTTCTGAGTACAGATTCTTTGCCTCTTTGGTTAGGTTTATTCCTAGGTATCTTATGGTTTGGGGTGTAATTGTAAATGGGATGGACTCCTTAAATTCTCTTTCTTCTCTCCTGTTGATGGTGAATAGAAATGCAACTGATTTCTGTGCATTGATTTTATATCCTGACGCTTTACTGAATTCCTGTATGAGTTCCAGCAGCTTTGGGGTGGAGTCTTTTGGATTTTCCACATAAAGTATCATATCATTTGCAAAGAATGGTGTTTAACTTCTTCTTTGCTGACTTGGATGCCTTTCATTTCTTTTTGTTGTCTGATTGCAGAGACTAGGACTTCTAGTACTATGTTGAATAGCAGTGGTGATAGTGGACATCCCTGCCGTGTTCCTGACCTTAGTGTAAAAGCTCTCAGTTTTTTCTCCATTGAGAATGATATTCACTGTGGGTTTTTCATAGATGGCTTTTATGATATTGAGGTATGTACACTCTATCCCCACACTGTGAAAAGTTTTGATCAAGAAAGAATGCTATACTTTGTCAAATGCATTTTCAGCGTCAATTGAGAGTATCGTATGGTTCTTGTCCTTTCTTTTATTAATGTATTGTATCACATTGATTGATTTGTGGATGTTACACCAAGCTTGCAGCCCTGGAATAAATCCCACTAGGTCATGGTGGATAATCCTTTTAATGTTCTGTTGGATCCTATTGGCTAATATTTTGTGAGAATTTTCGCATCTGTGTTCATTAAGGATATTGGTCTGTAATTCTCCTTTTAGATGGGGTCTTTGTCTGGTTTTGGGATCAAGGTAATGCTGAACTCATCAAATGAGTTTGGAATTTTTCCTTCCATTTCTATTTTTTGGAACAGTTTCAGGAGAGTAGGTGTTCATTCTTCTTTAAATGTTTGGTAGATTTCCCCTGGGAAGCCATCTGGCCCTGGGCTCTTGTTTGTTGGCAGATTTTTGATGACTGCTTCAATCTCCTTCTGGTTACAGGTCTCTTCAGGTTTTCTATTTCCTCCTGGTTCTGTTTTGGTAGTTCATAGATCTCTAGGAATGTATCCATTTCTTCCAGATTGTCAAATTTGCTGATGTATAGTTGCTCATAATATGTTCTTGTAATTGTTTGTATTTCTTTGGTGTTGGCTATACTCTATTCTCTTTCATTCGTGATTTTATTAAATTGGGTCCTTTCTCTTTTCTTTTTGATAAGTCTGGCCAGGGATTTATCAATCTTATTAACTCTTTCAAAGAACCAACTCCTAGTTTCATTGATTTGTTCTACTGTTTTATTGGTTTCTGTCTCATTGATTTCTGCTCTGATCTTTATGATTTCTCTTCTCCTGCTGAATTTAGGCTTTCTTTGCTGTTCTTTCTCCAGCTCCTTTAGGTGTAGGGTTAGGTTGTGTAATTGAGACCTTTCTTGTTTCTTAAGAAAGGCTTGTATCACTATATATTTTCCTCTCAGGACTGCCTTTGCTATGTCCCATAGATTTTGAACCATTGTGTATTCATTATCATTTGTCTCCATGGATTTTTTCAATTTTTCTTTAATTTCCTGGTGGATCCATTCATTCTTTAGTAGGATGATCCATGTATTTGGGTTCTTTCCAACTTTCCTCTTGTGTCGAGTTCTGGCTTCAGAGCATTGTGGTCTGAAAATATGCAGGGAATGATCCCAATCTTTTGGTACTGGTTGAGACCTGATTATGACACAAGATGTGATCTATTCTGGAGAATGATCCATGTGCAGTAGAGAAGAATGTGTATTCTGTTGCTTTGGGATGAAATGTTCTGAATATATCTGTGATGTCCATCTGGTCCAGTGTGTCATTTAAAGCCTTAATTTCCTTGTTGATCTTTTGCTTGGATAATCTGTCCATTTCAGTAAGTGGGGTATTAAAGCCCCCTACTATTATTGTATTATTGTAGATGTGTTTCTTTGATTTTGTTATTAATTGGTTTTATAGTTTCCTGCTCCCGTGTTGGGGCATGTTTAAAATTGTTAGATCTTGTTGGACAGACCCTTTGAGCATGATATAGTGTCCTTCCTCATCTCTTATTATAGTCTTTGGCTTAAAGTCTAATTTATCTGATATAAGGATTGCCACCCAAGGTTTCTTTTGACGTCCATTAGCATGGTAAATTGTTTTCCACCCCCTTACTTTAAATCTGGAGGTGTCTTGGGGCTAAAATTAGTTTCCTGTAGACAGCATATTGATTTATTTTTTTTTAAGATTTTATTTATTTATTTGACAGACAGAGATCACAAGTAGGTGGAGAGACAGGGGGAGGAAGAGGGGGAAACAGGCTCCCTGCTGAGCAGAGAGGCTGATGCGGGGTTGAACCCAGGACCCTGAGATCATGACCTGAGCCAAAGGCAGAGGCTTAAACTTTTGAGCCACTCAGGTGGCCCGGGTTTGGATTTTTTGTTTGTTTGTTTTTTAACCCATTCTGATACCCTGTGTCTTTTGATTGGGGCATTTAGCCCATTTACATTCAGGGTAACTATTGAAAGATGTGAATTTAGTGCCATTGTATTGCTTAAGGCAACTGTTCTGTATACTGTCTCTCTCCTTTTTTTTTTTTTTAAGATTTTATTTATTTATTTGACAGAGATCACAAGTAGGTAGAGAGGCAGGCAGAAAGAGAGGGGGAACCAGGCTCCCTGCTGAGCAGAGAGCCTGATGTGGGCTCAATCCCAGGACCCTGAGATCATGACCTGAGCTGAAGGTAGAGGCTTTAACCCACTGAAGCATTCAGGTACCCCTGTCTCTATTCTTTTCTGGTCTACTACTTTAAGGCTCTCTCTTTGCTTAGAGGACCTCTTTCAATATTTCCTGTAGAGCTGGTTTGGTGTTTACAAATTCTTTTAGTTTTTCTTTGTCCTGGAAGCTTCTTATCTCTCCTTTTATTTTCAATGATAGCCTAGCTATATATAGTATTCTTGGCTGCATGTTTTTCTCATTTAGTGCTCTGAATATATCATGCCAGGTTTTTCTGGCCTGCCAGGTCTCTCTGGTAAGTCTGCTGCCAATCTAATATTTTTATCATTGTATGTTACAGACTTCTTGTCCTGGGCTGCTTTCAGGATTTTCTCTTTGTCACTAAGACTTGTAAGTTTTACTATTAGATGATGGGGTGTGGACCTATTCTTATTGATTTTGAGGGGGGTTCTCTGCACCTCCTGGATTTTGATGCTTGTTCCCTTTGCCATATTAGGGAAATTCTCTACAATAATTCACTCTAATATAACTTCTGCTCCCCTCTCTCTTTCTTCTTCTTCTGAAATCCCAATTATTCTAATGTTGTTTCATCTTATGGTATCACTTATCTCTCAAATTCTCCCCTCATGGTCCAGTAGTTGTTTGTCTCTCTTTTGCTCAGCTTCTTTATTCTCTGTCATTTGGTCTTCTATATCACTAATTTTTTCTTCTGCCTCATATATCCTAGCAGTGAGAGCCTCCATTTTGGATTGCACCTCATTAATAGCTTTTTTTATTGCAACTTGGTTAGATGTTAGTTCTTTTATTTTTCCAGAAAGGGCTTTTATTTCTCCTGACAGCGTTTCTCTAATATCTTCCATGCCTTTTTTGATCCTGGCTAGAACCTTGTGAATCGTCATCCTGAACTCTAGATCTGACATATTACCAATGTCTGTATTGATTAGGTCCCTAGCCTTTGGTACTGCCTCTTGTTCTTTTTTTTTTTTTTTTTGTGGTGAGTTTTTCTGCCTTGTCATTTTATCCAGATAAGAATCTATGAATGAGAGAATAAAATACTAAAAGGGTGACAAAGACCCAGATAAATGTATGCTAACCAAATCAGAAGAGACCCCAAATTGGGAGGAGAAGAAAGGGGGTACAAGTAAGTTTAAAAAAAATTTTTTAATTAAAAAAAAATATATATATACACACACACACACACACACACACACACACACACATTAGACTGGTGAATAGAGCAGAGCACCCACTTGATTTTGGGTGTATTTTGGTCTCTTAGAAGAAACTACCTCCCAAAATTTTAAAGAAAGAAAAACTTCTATACATATGAAAATAAGGGTAAAACAATGAAGGGATAGAATATGACTGTAAAGATGAAAATTAAAATAAAATTCTAAAAAAGGAATTGATAAGATAAGTTGGTTGGAAAAAGAAAGAAAAAGAAAGTGGAGAGAATTTGCTCAGGCTGGAGACTAGAACAGAGCCCTGTGCTAGATTTAAGGTATATTTTGATCTATTAGAATAAATTGTATCCCAAAAATTTTTAGAGGAAAAAACTCCACATGTATACAAAAAACAAAGTTAGATATAATGAAGGATAAAATATGACTATAATAATGAAGGTTTAAAAATATTTTTTTAGAAAGGTATTTTAAGATAAACTAGTTAAGAAGAGTTAAAAGAGGAAAGAGGAAATGTTAAAAAAATGAGAACAAGAAAAAAAGCTTTTTAAATGTAATTAGCTTTGGAGGACTAAAGAATCATGGGGAGAAAGTCATGTATTTCATGCTTTGCTTTCCCCTCCTCTGGAATTCTGCTGTTCTCCTTGATCAATGAGCTAGGTCTTGGCTGGATGTTCTTGCTGATCTTCTGGGGACTGTTGTAGTGATTCTCAAATGTCTTTGCTTGAGGCATAACCGTGCTGCCCTTGCCAGGGGCCAGCCTAAGTAATCTGCTCAGGTTTGCTCTAAGGAGCTTTTGTTCCCCGAATGCTTTCTCTAGAGCTGTGGAGGATGAGAATGAAAATGGCAGACTTCCAATCTCTGGCCCAGAAGAGCTGAGAGCTCAGGGCCCCACTCCTCAGCGTGTCCTTGGAGAAAACCGCTCAATCACTCCCATCTCCCTGGTCTCCAGCTGCGCTCTGAGCTCACCTGGCCTGTTATTGAGTGTTTCTGTCTCTGGCACACAACCCTGTTTGGAATCTCCAAACCCTGCAGATCCTGCCGCTCTGCTCTTCTGGCAGATGGAGGTGGGTCTCCTCAGATCTGCCTGTTGTGGGGTCCCGGCTCTAGAAGTAGTGGTCTGACTGTGCTGTAGATCACAGTTTAAGGTAACCCCGAGCTGAGAGCTCACTTCTTGGCTCCATCTCTGTAGGTGGCTTCCCCTCTCTGATACCTGTGAGCTCTGCTATAGTCAGACACCCCTGAACTTTCAGTGACTCTGCGGCACCTGAGACCAGACTGTCCCCGCAAGGGCTCCACCCCCAGTTAGCTTCTGGAGCGATGCCCCTCAGTGGAGTAGACTTTTAAAAGTTTGAGGGTGCCTGGGTGGCTCAGTGGGTTAAGCCGCTGCCTTCGGCTCAGGTCATGATCTCAGGGTCCTGGGATCGAGTCCCGCATCAGGCTCTCTGCTCAGCGGGGAGCTTGCTTCCTTCTCTCTCTCTCTCTGCCTGCCTCTCTGCCTACTTGTAATCTCTCTCTGTCAAATAAATAAATAAAATCTTAAAAAAAAAAAGTTTGAATTTTGTGCTCTGTTGCTCCACCGCTTGCTGGGAGCTGGCCCCTCCCCCTGTAGTCTATCTTCTTGTAGTGGATTCACTTTTCCACACGTCCTACCTTTCAGAAAGTGGTTGATTTTCCGTCTCTAGAATTTCTGCTCTTCTCTTTGATCTGTTGGGTTTGTAGGTGCTCAGAATGGTCTGATAACTATCTAGCTGAACTTCTGCGACCTGATGTCATCTCAGTCTGCTCCTCCTCTGCCATCTTGACCTGAATATGTATTTTTTAATCAGAAAAATACAAATCATTTTCTCTGAATGAAATAACTGGATCATATTAGGCCAAATAAGTATTGCTTTTTTTTGTTTAAATTTTAAAAAATTATAGCCACTATTAATAGTAAACATCAAAGACATATTCAGGAGACAATTTACTGATTAATAATTATAGCTAACATATACAGAGTTCTTATGTACTTAGACTAGACAGGTGCTTTACATATACATACATGTAAATATAAATATTAAATAGAAATACATATAAAATACATTGTATTTTACATATAAATACATTTTCTCATTTAATCCTCACAATTCTTTACTATTATCCATTTCATACCATACTATAATCCATTTCATGGTTGAGGAATCTGAGGTTTAAATTGGTTAAGAGAGAACGAGTGAGTAGCAGTGATTTGAACCAAAGCTAAGCTCACGTGTCCTTTGTCTCTGTGCTTGGCTGCTTTCAGGCTTTGGTATAACTGTAACATCTGTTCCTGAGTATAATTTATACATCTCATGTTCACGGAAAGCCCTCAGTAAAATCATTTGAAGTCTAGTGACACTGAGATCATGTTCAACAGCTTTAATAAATGTTCTGACTTAAAGAAGAAGGTTCCATATATTATACACAGATAATTGAGAAATTGTGTTTCAAATAAATATCTTACTGTTCTCTTCAGTACTTAAGATTGAATAACCTAAGCATAGATTGCGTGTTTGCCACTATGTATTGTGAGTAAGCCAAAAGCTTCTGGATCCCAAATGCTGCCTAAAATTCATGCTCAGTTGTCCTTCAGATAGAACATTTCAGTCCTAAGCATTGTCTAGAAGGCTTATACTTGAAACTCTTATTCCTCATTAACCTTTAAGTAAATTCATTTTTATTAGATGCCTAAACCCATAATCTGACTGCACCCAGGATAACTACATTTTGTTAAATGGAAAGCATGTCAGGATAATCCTAGAGCAATGGCTTAAGGATTAGGAAAGTACAAAGGATATAGAAAGACAGTAACAAGAGAGTGACAGGGGAAGTTGCTATGGACAAATTTGGCTTTTTAAGGAGTTTCAGCAAAGATGAGTTCTATATGTAAGTCATAGATGAGGGATGTTTTTGCATAATATTGGCAAAAGTAAAACAAACTTTGGTAGGTAAGAATGGCCTTTTGGTGGATTCAGTAATAAATGCAATTTCTAAACAATAATATAAAATTATTGCTTGTGAAGATTCTAGCTACTCTATAAAGTTTATGTTAGCCCTTTTGCTAGGCTTTACTATTCATGTCTAATATTGATTTACCTATTTAAAAGAAGATATAATTGAGAGCAGAGGAATTTTCTGACTTTTAAATATGGTTAGGAATAGTGTATTTTCAAAAAGCAGAATTAGAAGTACATGTCTATATTATATAATACTTTAAATGTATATTTAATAGCTCTGTGCCAGTTTTAAAGGGTATCTTAAAATACATGGCAAATTGAATTTTTACTCTTTTATTCATGAATTGAGACAACCTTCCAGAAACATTTAGACTTATAATTCTGGTTCCCTCAAACTTTGGGTTGCACAGAGCTACAGTTTGTCAGATTTATCTCTACCCCATGGTGTCCACTCAAAATTTTCTCAACATTTAACTTAAATTTTTGAGGTAGTCTATTTTAAGTCATAGATCCCTGGCCAACTTCATATACTATCACTTGGACTGTGCTACCATTTAGGCTAGTCACCTGTGGCTGGGGTGGCAGACACCACAAAATATCTAGTATTGCAATTAAAACTTAAATGTACAGATGGTTTATATCAAGCATATTAGAAATGTGATTACCTACAGAAGAATACTAAGAACATATATGAAATTATAGCCCTTTAAAAATTAAAGTTGAAAGTTAAATCCCTCTATTTATTTGCTAATTAATCTATTTAATTTTCATCATGGTACATGTTCTAGGATTTTGAGGATATGAGGGCTGTAAACAGATTCTTATCTGTCATTCTTTTGTTGAGTTATATAAAACCCTTTCTGATTGAACATATCTAATAGAAGGTATCAAAATAAATTTTGTTTTATTTCATTTTTGTAGGGGTACCTTATATATTTTGGGTATTAACTCCTTATCAAAGATGTGGTTTGCAGATATTTTTCTCCATTCTGTAGAGTGCCTTTTTACTTTGTTGATTTTTTTCCTTTGCCACACAAAAGTTGTCAAATGTGATGTAGTCCTCCTCATCTATTTTTTTCTTTTGTTGGCTCTGCTTTTAGTGTCAAATACAAGAAATCATTGTTAAGACCAATGTCTTTCTTTTTTAATTTTTTATTTCTTTTCAGCGTAACAGTATTCATTGTTTTCGCACCACACCCAGTGCTCCATGCAATCCATGCCCTCCCCAATACTCACCACCTGGTTCCTCCAGCCTCCCACCCCCCACCCCTTCAAAACCCTTAGATCATTTTTCAGAGTCCATAGTCTCTCATGGTTCACTTCCTCTTCCAATTTCCCTCAACTCCCTTCTCCTCTCCATCTCCCCTTGTCCTCCATGTTATTTGTTATGCTCCACAAATAAGTGAAACCATATGATAATGACTCTGCTTGACTTATTTCATTCAGCATAATCTCTTCCAGTTCTGTCCATGTTGCTACCAAAGTTGGGTATTCATCCTTTCTGATGAAGGCATCATACTCCATAGTGTATATGGATCACATCTTCCTTATCCATTCATCTGTTGAAGGGCATCTTGGTTCTTTCCACAGTTTGGTGACCGTGGCCATTGCTGCTATAAACATTGGGGTACAGATGGCCCTTTTTTTTCACTACATCTGTATCTTTGGGGTAAATACCCACTAGTGCAATTGCAGGGGTTAAGACCAATGTCTTAAAGATTTTCCCCTATATTTTTTATAGGAGTTTTAAGTTTTAGGACTTACATTTAAGTATTTGTCTATTTTGAGTTGATTTTTGTGTATGGTGTAAAATAAGGATCCCATTTCTTTCTTGCATGTGGATTTCCTGTTTTCCCAACACCATTTGTTGAAGACACTGTTCTTTCCCCATTGTGTATTCAATGCACCCTTATTGAAGATTGTTTTTTTACTTAATTTAATTTTTTTTTCAGTGTTCCAAAATTTATTGTTTATGCACAACACCCAGTGCTCCGTGCAATATGTGCCCTCCATAATACCCACTACCAGGCTCACCCAATCCTCCTCCCCTCCTCCCCTCCAAAACCATCAGTTTGTTTCTCAGAGTCCACCTTCTCTCATAGTTCGTCTCCCCCTCCGATTTCCCCCAACACTCTTCTCCTCTCCTTCTCTCAATGTCCTCCATGTTATTTCTTATGCACCATGAGTAAGTCAAACCATATGATACTTGACTCTCTCTGCTTGACTGATTTCACTCAACATAATCTCTTCCAGTCCTGTCCATGTTGATACAAAAGTTGGGTATTCATCTTTTTTGATGGCTGCATCATATCCCATTGTATATATGGACCATATCTTCTTTATTCATTCATCTGTTGAAGGGCATCTTGGTTCTTTCCACAGTTTGGCAACTGTGACCATTGCTGCTATGAACATTGGGGTACAGGTGACCCTTCTTTTCACTACATCTGTATCTTTGGGTAAATATTCAGTAGTGCAATTGCAGGGTCATAGGGTAGCCCTATTTTTAATTTCTTAAGGAATCTCCACACTGTTTTCCAAAGTGGCTGCATGAACTTGCATTCCCACCAACAGTGTAAGAGGGTTACCCTTTCTCCACATCCCTTCCAACACTTTCTGTTTACTGTCTTGTTCATTTCAGTTATTCTAACTGGTGTAAGGTGGTATCTGAAAGTGGTTTTGATTTGAATCTCCCTGATACCTAATGATGAACATTTTTTTTCATGAGTCTGTTAGCCATTTGTATGTCTTCTTTGGAGAAGTATCTGTTCATGTTTTCTGCCCATTTTTTGACATGATTATCTGTTTTGTGTGTGTTGAGCTTGAGGAGTACTTTATAGATCATGGATATCAGCTCTTTGTCTGTAGCGTTATTTGTGAATATCTTCTCCCATTCCGTGGGTTGCTTCTTTGGTTTGTTAACTGTTTCCTTTACTGTGCAGAACCTTTTGATCTTGATGAAGTCCCAAAAGTTCATTTTTGCTTTTGTTTCCTTTGCCTTTGGAGACATCTAGAAAGAATTTGCTGTGGCCAATGTTGAAGAGATTGTTCTCCTCTAGGATTTTGATAGATTCCTGCCTTGTGTTGAGGTCTTTTATCCATTTAGAATTTATCTTTGTGTACAGTGTAAGAGAATGTAAGAGAGAATGTAAGAGTTTCATTCTTCTACACATAGCTGTCCAATTTTCCCAGCACAGCTTATTGAAGAGTCTGTCTTTTTTCCACTGTATGTTTGTTCCTGCTTTGTTGAAGATTATTTGACCATAGAGTTGGGGGTTCATATCTGGGCTCTCTACTCTCTTCCACTGGTCTATGTATCTGTTTATGCGCCAATACCATGCTGTCTTGGTGATCACAGCTTTGTAATAAAGCTTGAAATCAGGCAACATGATGCCCCAGTTTTGTTTTTCTTTTTCAACATTTCCTTAGCAATGCAGGATCACTTCTGGTTCCATACAAATTTTAGGATTGTTTGTTCCAACTCTTTGGAAAATGCCAGTGGAATTTTGATCGAAATGGCATTGAAAGTATAAATAGCTCTAGGCAGTATAGACATTTTAGCAATGTTTTGTCTTCCGATCCATGAGCATGGAATGCTCTTCCATCTTCTTATGTCTTCTTCAATTTTTTTCATGAGTGTTCTGTAGTTCCTTGAGTACAGATCCTTTACCTCTTTAGTTTACTCCCAGGTATCGTGTGGTTCTTGGTGCTATAGTAAATGGAATTAATTCCCTAATTTCCCTTTCTATATTTTCATTGTTAGTGTCTAAGAAAGCAACTAATTTCTATATATTGATTCTGTATTCTGCCACATTATTGAATTGCTGTATGAGTTCTAGTAGTTTGGGAGTGAAGTGTTTTGGGTTTTCCATATAAAGTATCATGTCGTTTGTGAGAAGAGAAAGTTTGACTTCTTCTTTGCCAATTTAAATACCTTTTATTTCTTTTTGTTGTCTGCTTGCTGTTACTAGGACTTCTAGTATTATGTTGAACAACAGGGGGCGAGAGTGGACATCCTTGTCATGTTCCTGATCTCAAAGGGAGGGCTGTCAGCTTTTCCAGAGTGAGTATGATATTCACTGTTTTTCGTAGAGAGATTTTTATGAAGATGAGGAATGTTCCCTTTATTCCTATACTTTGAATCATTTTAATCAGGAACGGATGCTGTATCTTGTCAAATGCTTTTTCTGCATCAATTGAGAGGACCATGTGGTTCTTTTCTCTTCTTGATTTGTTCTGTCACATTGATTGATTTGCAAATGTTGAACCACACTTGCATCCCATGGATAAATCCCACCTGGTCATAGTGGATAATCTTTTTAATGTACTGTTGGATCCTATTAGCTAGAATCTTGTTGAGAATCTTGGCATCCATATTCATCAGGGAAATTGGTCTGAAATTCTCCTTTTTGATGGGGTCTTTGCCTGGTTTGGGGATCAGGGTAATGCTGGCTTCATAAAAAGAGTCTGGAAGTTTTCCTTCTGTTTCTATTTTTTTTGAAACAGCTTTAGGAGACTAGGTACCATTTCTTCTTTGAATGTTTGGCACAATTCTCCAGGGAATCCATCAGGTCCTGGGCTCTTGGTTTTGGGGAGGTTTTTGATTACTGCTTCAATCTCATTACTAGATATTGGTCTATTCAGGTTGTCATTTTCTTCCCGATTCAGTTTTGGAAGTTTATGGGTTTCCAGGAATGCATCCATTTCATCTAGGTTGCTTAACTTACTGGCATATAACTGTTGATGATAATTTCTGAATATTATTCCTATTTCCTTGGTGTTAGCTGTGTTCTCTCCCTTTGCATTCATAATTTTATTAATTTGGGTCCTTTCTCTTTTCTTTTGATTAGTTTGGCCAGTGGCTTATCAATATTATTGATTCTTTCAAAAAACCAGCTTCTACTTTCGTTGATGTGTTCTTCTGTATCTCTAGTTTCTATCTCATTGATCTCTGCTCTAATCTTTATTATTTCTCTTTTTATGTGTGTGGTTGTCTTAATTTGTTGCTGATTTTCCAGTTCTTTAAGGTGTAAAGAGAGGTGGTGTATTCTGGATTTTTCAGTGTTTTTGAGAGAGGCTTGGATAGCTATGTATTTTCCCGTTAGGACTGCCTTTGCTGTATCCCAAAGGTTTTGGACAACAGTATCTTTATTCTCATTGGTTTCCATAAATTGTTTAAGTCCTTCTTTGATTTCCTGATTGATCCAAGCATTCTGAAGCAGGGTGGTCTTTGGCTTCCAAGTGTTTGAATTCCTTCCAAATTTTTCTAGAGGTCGAGTTCCAGTTTCAAAGCATTGTGGTCTGAGAATATGCAGAGAATACTCTCCATTGTTTGGTATTGGTTGAGCCCTGATTTGTGACCCAGTATGTGGTCTGTTCTGGAGAAAGTTTCATGTGCACTCGAGAAGAATGAGTATTCTGTTGTTATAGGTGGAATGTTCTGTATATATCTATGAGGTCCATCTCGTCCAATGTGTCATTCATTGCTCTTGTTTCTTTACTGATTTTCTTCTTGGATGATCTATTACTGAGAGTGGTGTGTTAAGATCCCATACTATTAATGTATTCATATCAATATGACTCTTTATCTTGATTAACAGTTGTCCTATGCAGTTGGCTGCTCCCATATTGGGGACATAAATATTTACAATTGTTAGATCTTCTTGGTGGGTAGACCCTTTAAGAATGATGTAGTGTCCTTCTATATCTCTGACTATAGTCTTTAGCTTAAAATCTAATTTATCTGATATGAGAATCACTACCCCAGCTTTCTTTTGAGGCCCATTAGCATGAAAGATGCTTCTCTATCCCTTCACTTTCAGTCTGGATGTATCCTTAGGTTCCAAATGGGTCTTTTGTAGAAAACATATGGACGGGTCCTGTTGTTTTATCCAATCTGCAACCCTGTGCCATTTTATGGGAGTGTTTAGGCTGCTCATGTTGAGAGTAATTATTGAAAGATACATTTTTTTTTAAAGATTTTATTTGACAGACAGAGATCACAAGCAGGCAGAGAGGCAGGCAGAGAGAGAGGAGGAAGCAGGCTCCCCACTGAGCAGAAAGCCTGATGCGGAGCTCGATCCCAGGACTCTAGGGTCATGACCTGAGCCAAAGGCAGAGGCTCTAACCCACTGAGCCACGCAGGCACCCTGCAAGATACGTTTTTATTGACATCATGTTGCTTGTGAAATCTGTTTCTGTACATTGTCTCTGTAAATTTTGTTCTATGACACTCTTGGGTTATATAACCCCCTCTAATATTTTTTGTAGTGCCAGCTTGGTGGTCACATAATCTTTTTAACCTTGCTGGTCTTGGAAGCTCTTTATCTCTCCATCCATTTTGAATGTCAACCTTGCTGGATAAAGTATTCGTGGCTGCATGTTCTTCTCATTTAGTGCCCTGATTATGTCTTGTCAGCCCTTTCTGGCTTGCCAGATTTCTTTGGACAGGTCTGGTGTTATTCTGATGGACCTTCCTCTGTATGTAAGGAAATCTCTTCCCCCTAGCTGCTCTCAAAAGCTCTTGTCTAAAATTATGATTCATCAGTGTCATAATCATGAACCTCAAGGTCTTTCTACATTCGTTGATCTTGGGGGGTGTTTTTTCTACCTCTAGGACACAAACGCTTGTTCCATTCCCCAGACTGGGAAAATTTTCACTGAGAATTGGTCAACTATATCTTCTAGTCTTCTTTCTTTCTCTTCCCTCTCAGGGATCCCAATAATTCTTATGTTGGAACATTTCATGGCGTCAATTATTTCCCCAGTTCTGTTTTCATGTTTTCTAAGCTGTTTGTTCCAGGCCTCCTCCTGATCCTTTTTCTCTATCAGTTTGTTCTCTAGATCACTAATTCTATCTTCTGTCTCAGTTACCCTAGCTGTTAGGGTATTTAGATTAGATCGGATCTCGCTGTTAGCACTTTTTAACTTCTTCCCATGTGGCTTTCACTTTTGCCTTAGAGATGCCATGTTGTCACTAATGGTTTTCTCTAACCTAGCCATTGCCTGGATAATTGTTACTCTGAATCCTCTTTCTGTTCATGTCCATATCTGATAGTTCTGATGGGGAGGGTACAGTCTCTGAATTTTTCCTCTGTTAGGTGTTCTTCCTCCTATTTCTTTTGGTGAGAGGTGGCTGAGGGGATGTGTAGCTGAATATATCAACCGTGATCCAGGCAAGGTGCATCCTGGAATGCTTCTGAGCAATTGAAAGTCACCACCAAACAGAAAGAAAAAAGAGAGAGAAAGAGACAGAAAAAGAATAAAAGGAGAAAAGAAAAGACCCAGCCAGAATGGGCCCCAAAGGTAATATGTATAAGGTATACGAACAAAAACAGACAAAAAGACCAATAAAAGTATATGACAAGAATTCTGGAACACTGAAAAGAAATTTTAAAAAGAAGTAAAAATTAAAAAAAATTATAGAGAACAAACTGATGGTTACCAGAGGAGAGGTGGGGGGCTGGGTGAAATAGGTGATGGAGATTAAGGAGTACGCTTGCTGTGATGAGCACTGGGTATTATATGGAATTGTTGAATCAATATATTGTACACCTGAAACTAATATAACATGGTATGTTAACTAACTGGGATTAAAATAAAAACTTCAAAAGGAAAAAAAAAGTAAATGACAAGAAAAAAAAAAAAAAACAGCCAAAATGAACCGCAAGGATAAGAGTTATTTAATACCAGATCAAAAACAAATACACAGAAATACTGACAGAAGAAAAAGATAAGAGGGTGGTTATAAATCCTCAATGCAGTTGAGGAAGTTTGTTTTGATTCTTCCTGGGTGTATCTTGGTATCTTTGTTAAAGGACTCAACTTTCTAGAGATAAAGGGAGATTAAAACTGGCTTATATATAGGGGTAGTGTTGATTAGGGAAAGAGGTTTACCTTAAAGCCTTTATTTATATGTATATTTTAAAAAATAGAATAGAAAAACAGGTATATGTATGAAAAAAGTTCAAGTTAAAAGGTTATTATGGAATATGTTGTATTAAACCTCTAGTTATTATGGTAAGTAGGTTAAAAAAATTAAAAAGAACAAGAATAGTGAGAGCGAATTAAAAGTAAAAGTTGTATCTATGAAATATACAGGTTTTAGGGCTATATCAGGAGCTTAATATATTGTTTTTCCCTGATATTGGGGTTTTACACTTTTATGGGGACTATGTGATGGTTGTCTTCTCATTTTTTTGGCTTGCTTTGTGGGGGAGGGGCCTGCTGCATTGTTTTTCAGGCAGTCTTGCTTGGGTTGAGTCCTCCTGCCCCCTATCAAGGGGCTCTGTGGAAACTGGTTTTTTAGGCTTTTGTTCTCTGGAGGTTTTTTCCCTTTGGCAGCTTTTTGCAGCTTTTTGGAGGTTTAGTGGAAAGCAAACTGCAACCAGACCTCCATCTTAGAGAGAAGCCTCAGTCTGCTCTCCTTTTGGTGGTCCAGAACACACAGACTCTCCCTCTGCAAGCTCTGCTGAGCTGTGCAACCTCCCATAGGCAGAGCATGTCCCAGCCACAGCCTCAGGGGTTGCCCGAAGCTCCCACTTCTCTCTGTACCCTCGTGCCACTAAAATCATGAGTGATATTGGTCTAGGGAGCCTGCTTCTGTTCGCTGCCTTTGGAGGGACTGCTGTCTGGGGTCCAGACCTCAGGTTGTCACCATGGAATTGCGACTTGGCAGGTCCTAGAGACTGCAGGCTAGGGCCTGTGCAGAGTTTTCTCAGGCACTGGCGGGGAGTGGATCATACCCCAATCACGCAGTGTACAAAAGTTCTAGGGAGAACAGGCTAAAGCCATCACCATACTCCCTCATGCGGGGACCAGGAGTGTGCCCAGCTGAGCGCTGGTGCAAGTCACACAACCCTGGGGCTCCACCACACTCTCTCTGGCATGGAACCTTGGGCTTACGCCTTCCCCATGACCACCTGATTCTACCAGTTGCCCCTTAAGATCTTTTGCTCTTTTTGAGTGCTTTTAACCAGACTCTGAGTTAATGCTGGTCCCCAACCACAGGGCACTTTTGTATTGGGGTATTACTTTCCAAAGGGTCGCCTCTGGTAACTCCCTCCCCCTTCTGTTTATTCTCCGATATCAGTCCAATCATTCCCACTCTGCTTTACCTCTCCACTGTTGTCTTCTGCCTCTGTAGAAATCCAGAAGTGTATAATGCTACATCTCAGGCTGGTTTCATGGCTGTTTAGAGTGTTCTGGTACATAATTAGCTCACTTTAGTGGACCAGTTGAAACAGGGTCTCCTACTTCTCCACCATCTTGCCCCACCTCCTCCTCCCCTCACTGAAGATGAAGATTATTAGACCATTATTAGACGACTTCCTTTGGTCTTTAAGTCTGTCTTTATGCCAGTACAAAACTGTTTTGATTACTGTATTGTTATAATATATTTTGAAGTCAGGAACTGTGAGGGCTTCCTGCTTTGTTCTTTTTCAAGATTGTTTTGGCTATGTAGGATCCTTTCTGGTGGCATATGAATTTTAGGATTTTTTTTAAAAAATTCTGTAAAAACCAGCATTAACATTTTGATAGGATTGCATTGAGTATATAGATTGTTTCTGGAAATATGGACATTTTAACAATATTAGGCCTTTTAGTCCATGAATATAGGATGTGTTTCATTTATTTGTGTCTTCTTTAATTTCTGTCCGCAGTGCCTTACAGTTTTCAATGTAAAAGTCGTTCACCTCTTTGGTTGAGTTTACTCCTAAGTATTTTAATGGTATTGTAAATGGGATTGTTTTCTTAATTATCTTTTCAGATCGTTCATTGTTAATATATAGAAACACAGCTGATTTTTGTGTTCGGTATATCCTGCAACTTTACTGAATTTGTTTATAATTGCTAACATTTTTTTGTAGAATCTTTAGGGGTTTGTAAACATATAAAATTATGTCATCTGCAAGCAGAGATAATCTTACTTCATATTTCATTTTGACACATTTTATTTCTTTTTCTTTACTAATTATCCTAGCTAGCACTATAGTACTATGTTGAATGGTAGTGGTGAGGGGAGGTATTCTTGCCCTGTTACTGCTCTTAGAGGAAAAGCTTTCAGTTTTTTTTTACCACTAAATATGATGCTAACCATATGGGCTTATCATATGTGGCTTTTATTATGTTGAGGTAGTTTTTCTCTATCCCTAATTTGTTGATTTTTTTTTTAATATCATGAAAGGGTGTTGAATTTTATCAAATAATTTTTTTCATCTATTGAGATAACAGTGTGGTCCCCCTCACTTTGTTATGTTAATATGGTGAATCACATTGATTGATTTTTATATGTTGAACCATTCTTGCATCCCAGGGATAAATCCCACTGGGTCATGGTACTATAATTCTTCTAATGTGGTATTGGTTTTAGTTTGCTGGTATTTTGTTGAGGACTTTACATTTATATTCGAAAGAGATATTTGCCTGTAATTTTATTTTCTTTGTTTGGTTTTGGTACCACGGTAATACTGGCTTCATAAAATGAGATTAGAAGTGTGCCCTCTGAGACAGACCATACAGAAATCAGTCCCTGCGACAGCCCCCCCAAAAGTCAGAATGTTGGATATATTCTCCAATTTTTCCTTCAGGGGGAAGAACTCTGGAAAGTGGGTGCCATGTTTTTTTCCATCGGCTTCAATGCAGCTGGTTTCACGCTTGCATGGGGTATAGGAGTTTCTTGTTTCTGGGTTTCTCACAAAGAAAATTGGTTTGTGTATTGTTAAGTCAGTGTCTCAGTGGGGAAAGAAGAATCTAGTGCTTCCTCTTCAACATCTTGCTGATAGCACCTCTTACTTCTTTGTCTTATATCAAGCACTTACCATAAAAAGTCAGCAGTTTAAAGAATTTAAGCATGAAATTATTGGGACCTAGCCCACAACCAATGGTCAATTGAGAGCTAATATTTAAAAGAGAGAAAAATCTAAGGGACAAATTCATGATATATTTTTTCAGGTTATTCTAACATTATGTCTGCATTTTAAATGAGCAGGAATTAAAGGTTCCAGACATTTTGTTAAGGTACTATGTATGACTCATGTTGATAATGGACACTAAATAGTGTTAATAAGCAACTTTTTACAAATTGAAATATAATTCATATGGTATAATATTCACTCTTTTAAAGTAAAATGGACAATGTTTGTTTGGCTAGAATTTTATGAAATTCCACAAATTATATATATATATATATATGTTTATATATGTATACATAAATTAAATTTATATATATTTAAAATTAAATATATATAATATTATTAAAATATATATGTATTTCTCATTTAACTGAGATAGGCTAACCTATCCAAAACATAAGCATGAAGTAAAAAAAAGTTTTTTCAGTTTAAAAAAAAAAAGCCCATTATAAAGCCAGTGCACTTTAAAATAGTCAAAGGCCAGATAACTTACTATACAAAACATTAAGGCTAATGACTAAAAAGCTTTGTTATTTGTTGTTCTCAGGTAACTTTCATGATTGACATATTTTCCAAAATTGGAAATTATATTATGTTGGCAGTAAGTAAAGCCAGACAAGTATCACTGGAAGGTTCTGCTTATATAGGTAGAGCTAATATAAACGAGACTCCAATTATTAGAGAGGTTGGGGTGGTTTATTGTGGAGGAAAACACAATTATACTCTGAAGCTATTTTGTACTGTATGATACGTGATACTGATATTTATGATAATTATTTCTTCATAGGTTCATTTTAGCTAGTATATATATATAATTTATTTATAACTCTTGTGATTATAAAATTAGTCTCTGTCATAGTATGAAGGAAAATCACCTATAGTTCAACACCAGAGATAACAAAATGGCTTGAATATAATCAGGTATATATCTTTTAAAAAATTTGTATTATACTATATGTATGAAGTGTAAGTGCCTGACAAGCTCTTTTGATTGCAATATAAGTGCCTGATGTTAAGCTTTTGATTGCTGAGGCATCCTTTTCAAAGACCTCCATCTTGGGTACACCTGGATGGCTCAGTTGTTTGAGTGTCTGACTCTTCATTTTGGCTCAGGTTATGATCTCATAGGTTCTGGAAAGGAGCCCCTCCTCAGGCTCCATGCTCAATGGGCAGTCTGCTTGAAGATTCTCTCCCCCTACACTCCCCCCCACACTTTCTCTCAAATAAATTAATAAATCTTAAATCTTAATAAATCTTCCATCTTGAATAAACATATTGCTAGCAATATGACACAGCTACTAGCTGAATAACTAGATAAAAACAAGGCTGCCCTCACCCATGAAGTTCCCTTTTAGGAAGCCCTGGTTGACCTAGGTAATTGACAGCTTAAGTGAACCCTTTTCCCTTCCCAAACCTTAATTCCTGCACTTATGTTTAAAATTTACCATTAAAGAGTAAACCTGTAAAACCCTAGGCACCTCACTCTTGACCCTAATAAAGGTAGAACCCCAGGTCCTTGCTTTTTCCTTCTTCCTGTGTGACCCTCAAGTATGCCAAGACTTCTGATATGATAAGCCTTGACTTTTTAAAGTTCCTTAGTAGTTGTTGCTGAGGTGCATCTTAGATCCATAACTAGAGCCACAAATGCAGGTTCAGCCACAATGTTGGCCCTGGTGAACATATATATCTAGGGGATTACCACGACTAGTACAGGCACAGGTGAGTGCCCCAGGCATTCCTAGCCAATAGAACTACTATTGATAGATTGAGACAGACATGAAACTGTGCATTTTGTAAACTATTTTTTAATGTTATTAACATATAATGTATTATTTGCTTCAGGGGTATAGGTCTGTGAATCATCAGTCTTATAACGAGTGCTTATAGCACTCACTATAGCACATACCTCCCCAATGTCCATAACCCAACCATCCTCTCCCTACACCCATCCCCCAGTAACCCTCAGTTTTGTTTCCTGAGATGAAGAGTCTCTTATGGTTTGTCTCCCTCCCAATCCTCTTGTTTCATTTTTTTCCTTCCTTACCTCCCATTACCCCCTGCCTCTCAAATTCCTCATATCAGAGAGATCATATGATAATTGTCTTTCTCTGATTGACTTATTTTGCTCAGCATGATACCCTCTAGTTCCATCCACATTGTTGCAAATGGCAAGATTTCAGCTTTTTGATGCCTCCACAGTATTCCATTGTATATATAATATATGTACCTCATCTTCCTTAACCATTCATCTGTTGATGGACATCTAGGCTCTTTCCACAGTTCAACTATTGTGGACATTGCTGCTATAAACATTTGGGTGCATGTGCCCCTTCGGATCACTACATTTTTATCTTTAGGGTAAATACCCAGAAGTGCGATTCCTGGGTTGTAGGGTAGCTCTATTTTCAACTTTTTGAGGAACCTGCATGCTGTCTTCCAGAGTGGTTGCACCAGCTTGCATTCCCACCAACAATGTAGGAGGGTTCCCCTTTCTCCACGTCCTTGCCAGCATCTGTCGTTTCCTGACTTGTTAATTTTAGCCATTCTGACTGATGTGAAGTGGTATCTTATTGTGGTTTTGATTTGTATTTCCCTGATGCCGAGTAATGTGGAGCACTTTTTTGTATGTCTGTTGGCCATCTAGATGTCTTCTTTGCTGAAATGTCTATTCATGTCTTCTGCTTTTTTCTTGATTGGATTATTTGTTCTTTAGGTGTTGAGCTTGATAAGTTTTTAATAGATTTTGGATACTAGCCCTTTATCTGACATGTCATTTGTGAATATCTTCTCCCTTCTGTCAGTTGTCTTTTGGTATTTGTTCTGTTTCCTTTGCTGTGCAAAAGCTTTTGATCTTCATGAAATCCCAATAGTTCGATTTTGTCCTTGGTTCCCTTGCCTTTGGTGATATTTCTAGGAAGAGCTGCTGTGGCTAAGGCCAAAGTGGTTGCTACCTGTGTTCTCCTCAAGGATTTTGATGGATTCCTTTCTCACATTGAGGTCTTCCATCCATTTGGAGTCAATTTTTGTGTGTGGTGTAAGGAAATGATCCAGTTTCATTCTTCTCCCTGTCCCAACACCATTTGTTGAAGAGACTCTCTTTTTTCCATTGGACATTCTTTCCTGTGTTTTGAAGATTAGTTGACCATAGAGTTGAGGGTCCATTTCTGGGCTCTTTATTCTGTTCCATTGATCTATATGTCTGTTTTTGTGCCAGTACCATACTGTCTTGATGATGATAGCTTTGAAATAGAACTTGACGTCTAGAATTGTGATGCCACCAACTTTGGTTTTCTTGTTCAACATTCCTCTGGTATTCAGGGTCTTTTCTGATTCCATATAACTTTTAGGATTATTTGTTCCATTTCTTTGAAAAACATTGATGGTATATTCGTAGGGATTGCATTAAACGTGTAGATTGCTTTAGGTAGCATAAACATTTTCACTGTATTTGTTGTTCCAATCCATGAGCATGGAACATTTTTCCATTTCTTTGTGTCTTCCTCAATTTCTTTCATGAGTACTTTATTGTTTTCTGAATACAGATTCTTTGCCTCTTTAGTTAGATTTATTCCTAGGTATCTTTTGGTTTGGGGTGCAATTGTAAATGGGATGGACTCCTTAACTTCTCTTTCTTCTGTTTTGCTGTTGGTGTATAGAACCACAACTGATTTCTGTGCATTGGTTTTATATCCTGACACTTTACTGAATTCCTGTTTGAGTTCTAGCTGTTTGGGGGTGGAGTCTTTTGGGTTTTCCACATAAAGTATCATATCATCTGAGAAGAGTGATAGTTTGACTTCTTTGCTGATTTGGATGCCTTTTATTTCTTTTTGTTTTCTGTTTGCTGTGGCTAGGACTTCTAGTACTATGTTGAATAGCAGTGGTTGATAGTGGACAGCTCTGCCATGTTCCTGACCTTAGGGGAAAATGTCTCAGTTTTTCTCCATTGAGAACGATGTTTACTGTGGGTTTTTCATAGATGGCTTTTATGATATTGAGGTATGTATGCCCTTTCCCCACACTGTGAAGAATTTTGATCAAAAAAGGATGCTGTGCTTTGTCAAATGCATTTTCAGCATACATTGAGAGTATCATATGGTTCTTGTTCTTTTATTAATGTATTATGTCACATTGATTGATTTGTGGATGTTGAACCAACCTTGCAGCCCAGGAATAAATCCCATTTGGTCGTGATGAATAATACTTTTAATGTGCTGTTGGATCTCACTGGCTAATATTTTGGTGAGAACTTTCTCATCTGTGTTCATCAAGGATATTGTTCTGTAATTCTCCCTTTTGATGGGGTCTTTGTCTGGTTTTGGCATCAAGGTAATGCTGGCCTTATAAAATGAGTTTGCAAGTTTTCCTTCCATTTCTATTTTTTGAAACAGTTTCAGGAGAATAGAAATTAATTCTTCTTTAAATGTTTGATAGAATTCCTCTGGGAAGCCGTCTGGCCCTGGGCTCTTGTTTGTTGGGAGAGTTTTGAGGACTGCTTCAATCTCCTTACTGGTTATGGATGTGTTCAGGTTTTCTATTTTCTCTTGGTTCAGTTTTGTTAGTTTATATGTCCCTAGGAATGCATCCATTTTTTCCAGATTGTCAAATTTGCTGGTGTATAGTTGCTCATAAGATGTTCTTGTAATTGTTTGTATTTCTTTGGTGTTGGTTATACTCTCTCCTCTTTCATTCATGATTTTATTTATTTGGGCACTTTCTATTTTCTTTTTGATAAGTCTGGCCAGGGGTTTATCTGTCTTATTATTTCTTTCAAAGAACAGCTCTGAGTTTTGTTGTTCTGTTCTACTGCTCTTTTGGTTTCTATTTCATTGATTTCTTCTCTGATCTTTATTTTCTCTTCTCCTGCTGGGTTTATGCTTTCTTTGCCATTCTTTTTCCAGCTCCTTTAGGTGTAGGGTTAGGATGTGTACTTGAGACCTTTCTTGTGTCTTGAGAAAGTCTTGTATTGCTATATACTTTCCTCTCAGGACTGCCCTTGCTATGTCCCAAAGATTTTGAGCAGTTGTCTTTTCATTTTCATTTGTTTTCATGAATTTTTAAATTCTTCTTTAATTTCCTGGTGACCCATTCATTCTTTAGTAAGATGCTCTTTAGCCTCCATATATTTGGGTTCTTTCCAACTTTTATTTTGTGGTTGAGTTATAGTTTCAAAGCATTTTGGTCTGAAAATGTGTGGGGAAGGATCCCAATCTTTTGGTATCAGTTGAGACCTGATTGTGACCCAGAATATGATCTATTCTGGAGAATGTTCCATGTGCACTAGAGAAGAATGTGTATTCTGTTGCTTTGGAATGGAATGTTCTGAATATATCTGTGATGTCCATCTGGTCCAGTGTGCCATTTAAAGCCTTTATTTCCTTGTTGATCTTTTGCTTAGATAATATGTCCACTTCAGTGAGGGGGGTGTTAAAGTCCCCCACTGTTACTGTATTACTGCTGTTGTGTTTCTTTGATTTCATTATTAATTGGTTTATATAATTGGTTGCTACCATGTTAGGGGCATAGATATTTAAAATTGCTAGATCTTTTTGTTGGACAAATCCTTTAAATATGATACAGTGTCATTCCTCTTCTCTTTTTATAGTCTTTAGCTTAAAATCTAATTAATCTGCTATAAGGATTGCCACCCCAGCTTTCTTGTGATGTCCGTTAGCATGGTAAAAATTTTCACCTCCTTACTGTAAATCTGGAGGTGTCTTTGGGTCTCAAATGAGGTTCTTGTAGACAGCTATTGATAGGTCTTGTATTTTTAATCCATTCGGATACACTGTGTCTTTTGATTGGGACATTTAGCCCATTTACATTGAGGGTTACTATTGAAAGATTTTAATTTAGTACCATTGTATTGCCCGTAAAATGACTGTTACTGTATATTGTCTCTGTTCCTTTCTGGTCTGTTACTTTTAGGCTGTCTCTTTGCTCAGAGGACCCCTTTCAATGTTTCCTGTAGAGCTATATTTCATATTTGCAAATTTGTTTAATTTTTCTTTGTCCTGGAAGCTTTTTATCTCTCCTTCTATTTTCAATGATAATCTGGCTGGATATAGTATTCTTGGCTGTATATTTTTCTCATTTAGTGGTCTGAATATATCATGCCAGTCTTTTCTGACCTACCAAGTCCCTCTTGATAGATCTACTGCCAATCTAATGTTTGTACCATTGTGTGTTACAGATTTCTTATCCTGAGCTGCATTTAGGATTTTCTCTTTTTCATTAAGGTTTGTAAGTTTGACTTAGATGATGGGGTGTTGACCTATTTTTATGGATTTTGAGGGGAGTTCTTTGTGCCTCCTGGATTTTGATGCTTGTTCCCTTCGCCAAATTCTCAGGGAAATTCTCTGCTATAATTTCCTTTAATATACTTTCTACCCCACTCTCTTTTTTCTTTTCTGGGATTCCAATTATTCTAATATTGTTTCATCTCGTGGTATCATGTATCACTTGAATTCTCCCTTTGTGGTCCAATAGTTGTTTATCTCTTTTTCTCAGCTTCTTTATTCTCCATCACTTGGTCTTCTATATCACTAATTCTCTCTTCTGCCTCTTTTATCCTAGCATTAAGAGCCTCCATTTTTTTTTTTTAAAGATTTTATTTATTTATTTGACAGAGAGAAATCACAAGTAGATGGAGAGGCAGGCAGAGAGAGAGAGAGGGAAGCAGGCTCTCTGCTGAGCAGGGAGCCCGATGCGGGACTCGATCCCAGGACCCTGAGATCATGACCTGAGCCGAAGGCAGCGGCTTAACCCACTGAGCCACCCAGGCGCCCAAGAGCCTCCATTTTTTATTGCACCTCATTAATAGCTTTTTAAATTTCAACTTGGTTAGATTTTAGTTCTTTTATTTCTCCAGAAAGGGATTCTATAGTATCTTCCCTGCTTTTTTTGAGCCCAGGTAGCACCTTGATAATCATCATTCTGAACTCTGTTCTGACATCTTACTAATGTCCATATTGATTAGGCCCCTAGCTATCAGTACTGCCTCTTGTTCTTTTTTTTTTTTTTTTTTTTTAGGTGAGTTTTTCTGCCTTGTTATTCTATCCAGATAAGAATAGATGAATGAGAGAACAAAATACTAAAACTGTAGCAACAACTCCAGAAAAATACATACTAACCAAATAGGAACAGACCTGGAATCAAGGGGAGAAGAAAAGATATAAAAGAATTTTAAAAAACTATACATATATTAGACTGGTGAATAGAACAGCCACTCACTTGATTTTGGGTTTATTTTGGTCTGTTAGAAGAATGTGCCTTCCAAAAATTTAAAGTAAGAAAAATTACACAGACACACACAGACACACACACACACAATATATGTATATATATATTTATACACACACACAAAAAAAAGGGTTAAACATGATAAAGGGATGGAATATGACTGTAAAGATGAAAATTTAAAAAGATTCTAAAAAAGGAATTGATAAGAAGTTGGTTGAAACAAGCGAAAAAAAAAAAAAGAAGAAGAAGAAGAAGAAAAAGAGAAAGAATGTGATCAGCCTGCCTGGAGACTAGAACAAAGCCATGCCCTAGATTTAGGGTATATTTTGATCTGTTAGAAGAAATTTTATCCCAGAATTTTAAAGAAGGGAAAGCCTATATGTATATAAAAAATAAGGCTAAATGCAATGAAGAGAAAGAATATGACTATAACTATAAAATTAAAAAAGATTTTTTTAAAAAGGCATTGATAAGACAAAATATTTTTTAAAGTTTAAAATAGGAAAGCAGAAAATTTTTTAAAAAATATAATAAGAATAAAATAAATATAACTTTGAAAGACTAAAGAATCATGGGAAACAAGCCATGAATTCTGTGGGTTGCTTTCCCCTAGCTCTGGAATTCCGCAGTTCTCATTGAATGGTGAACTTGGCCTTGGATGGATGTTCTTGCTGATTTTCTGGGGGAGGGGCCTGTTGCAGTGAGTCTCAAATGTCTTTGCTCAAGGTGGAATTGCACTTCCCTTGCCAGGGGCCAGGCTAAGTAATCTGCTTGGGTTCATTCTCAGAGCTTCTGTTCCCTGAATGCTTTCTGCACTGCTGTGGAGGATGGGAATGAAAATGGCAGCTTCCCAATCTCCCTTCCGGAGAAGCTGAGAGCTTGGGTCCCCACTCCTCAGTGTGTCCTCAGAGAAAAGAAGTCAATCCCTCTCATTTCCCTGGTCTCTGGCCATGTTCAGTGCTCACCTGGCCTGTGACCGAGCATTTCTACCTCTGGCGCACAGCCCTTGTGGAGTCTCCAATCCCAGCTGATTCCTGCAGCATGCTCCCATGCCACTCCTCCCAGAGAAGGAAAGTGAGTCTCCCAGATCTGCCACTTGTGGGGTCCCTGCTTAAAGAGCAGTGGTCTAACTGTGACTGTGATCACAGTTCAAGATAACCCTGAGCTGAGAGCGCACTCCTCGCCTCTGTCTATACAACTTGCTTCCTGGCTCTGATATGTGGGAGCTCTGCCCACAGACAGACACTCCTGGTCTTTTTGTGACCCCACGGATTCTGAGACCACAGTGTCCCTGTGAGGGCTCCGCTCCCCACTTAGCTCCTGGAGCAACGCCCCTCAGTGAAGTAGACTTCTAAAAGTTCCAAGGAGCTACGCCTCCCAGGTCTATCTTCCTGTATATCATCTCAGATTCACTTCTCTTCACATTCTACCTTCCAGAAAGTGGTTGCTTTTCTGTTCCTAGAGTTGTTGTTCTTCTTCTCTTTGATCTATTAGATAGATGAACTATCTTCTTTAAAAAAAATTTTTATGACAATTTTCCAAGTTCTCTATATTTTTTCCAGCAGGTAATTTGTAACTACCATGTTGCATGTTTTTATTGAGGATATATAATGGTTTATTTATTAATTCCCCTACTGTTTGATGCTTACGTAGTTTCCAGTTGTTAATAACTATAAATAGTGTTGTAGTGCATGCACTTTTGTTTAGCTATTTGTATTCTCTTTGATAACTTCTTTAGGTTCAGTTCCTAGAAGTTGCTCTCCTAGAATAGCTATAATTTTAAAGTTTTCCATTACTTTTGTATGAGTTTCCTGTTGCTGCTATAACAGATTATTGCCCCAAACTTGGTTTAAATTTTTAAAAATGTATTGTCTTCTAATTCTGGAGGTCAGAAGTTCTGATTTCAAGGGGTAAGCAGGGATGCATTCCTACGGGAGGGTTAGGGAAGACTGTTTCTTTGTCTTTTCTAGCTTCTAGAAGACACTTGGGATTCTTTGACTTGTGACACCTTCCTCCATCTTCAAAGCCAGTAGTGTAGCATCTTCAAAGTCTTTGATGTCTGCTTTACCCTCTCATCCTGTCTCCTTCTCTGATTTTGACTTTATTACCTCCATCTTTTCTTAGGATCCTTGTGATTACATTGAACCTACATGGTTAATCCAGGATAATCTCCCCATCTCAAGGTCATGAATTTAATTATACCTGTCAAATCCCCCTTTAACATATAGAGTAATATATTCACATGTCACATGTTCTGGGGATTAACATGTGAATACTTTTTATTCTTTTTTATTCTTTCTATGAAAGTCTTCAAAAATGTTTTACCAATTTCTTAAAAAACTTCAGTATAGTTCACATACAGTACTATATTAGTTTCTTTGCCTAGACAAGACTTCTCTTTCCTATTTTTTCGTTATTTTTTAAAATTAAATTTTTTTGAAAAAAATTTAATCCCAGTGTAGTTAACAGACAGTGTTACATTAGTTTCAGGTGTACAATATAGTGATTCAACAATTCCATATATTACTCAGTGATCATCAAGAAAAGTGTACTCTTAATCCCCTTCATCTATTTCACCCAACCTTCCAACCACTTCCCCTGGATAACTATGTTTGTTCTCTTTAGTTAGGAATCTACTTTTGGTTTCTTTCTTTTTTCCCCCTTTTGTTCAATTGTTTTATTTCTTAAATTCTATGTATGAGTGAAATCATATGGTATTTGTCTTTCTCCAACTGGTTTATTTCACTTAGCATTATACTCTCTAGCTCCATCCATGTTGTTCCAAATGGCAAGATTTCATTCTTTTTTTCTTGGCTGAATAATATTCCATTGTGTATATATACTACATCTTTATCCATTCATCTATTGATATACACTTGATTAAGTGTCTGCTCCCCCCCTTTTTTATTGATAGATACTTGGGCTGCTTCCATTATTTAGCTATTGGAAATAATGCTGCAGTTAACATAAGGGTGCTTATATCTTTTCAACTTAGTGTTTTGTATTCTTTGGGTGAATACCCAGTAGTGCAATTACTGGGTCATAGAGTACTTGTATTTTCAACTTTCTGAGGATGCTCCATAGTGTTTACCAGAATGGCTGTACCAATTTTCATTCCCAGCAACAGTACACAAGTGTTTTTTTTTTTTTTCTGCACATCCTCCCTATCACGTGTGTGTGTGTGTGTGTGTGTGTGTGTGTGTGTGTGTGTGTGTGTTTTATTTTAAACATTCTGATAGGCATGAGGTGGTATCTCATTGTGGTTTGCATTTCCCTAAGGATGAGTGATGTTGAGTATCTTTCCATGTGTCTGTTGACTATCAACAAGTCTTCCTTGTATAAATGTCTGTTCATGTCTTCTGCCAATTTTTTAATTAGATGATTTGTGTTTTGGGTTGAATTGTATAAATTTTTTATAGATTTTGGATACTTATGCTTTATCAGATGCCATTTGCAGATCTCTTCTCCCATTCAGTAGGTTGCCTTTTAATCTTATTAATTTTCTCCTTTGCTGTGCTGAAGCTTTTTATTTTGATATGGTCCCAATAGTTTATTTTTTGCTTTTGTACCTTTGCCTCAGGAGACTTGTCTAGAAAAATGTTGCTACTGCTGATGTCACAGGAATTATTGCCTATGCTGTCTTCTAGGAGTTCTGTGGTTTCAGGATTTTGATGAATTCCTGTCTCTAGTTAGGTATTTGTGTATGGTGTGAGAAAACAATCCAGTTTCATTGTTTTTCATATAGCTGTCCAGTTCTCCTAATACCATTTTTTTGAAGAGACTGTCTTTTCCCCATTGCATATTCTTGCCTCCTTTGTCAGAGATTAAGTGGCCATATAATTGTGGATTTATTTCTGGGCTCTCCATTATGTTCTCTTGAGCTTTGTGTCTATTTTTGTACTAGTCCCATACTGTTTTGATCACTACAGCTTTGTAAAGTATCTTTAAATATAGGATTGTGATACCTCCAGTTTTTTTCTTTTTCAGGATTGTTTTGACTTTTCAGGGTCTTTTATCGTTCCAAACAAATTTTAGGATTGAGTGTTCTAGTTCTGTGAAAAGTGCTCTTGATTTTGCATACTTATTTCAATATCAGATAACTTTTTTAAAAAGATTTATTTATTTATTTATTTATTTGACAGCAAGAGAGACCGCGAGAGAGGGAACACAAGCAGGGGGAGTGGGAGAGGGAGAAGCAGGCTTCCTGCTGAGCAGGGAGCCTGATGTGGGGTTCGATTCCAGGACCTTTGGATCATGACCAGAGCTGAAGGCAGACACTTAACAATGAGGCACCCAGGTGCCCCTCGTTATCAGATATCTTACTAGACTCTCTTACTGGTTTTAATCTTGTCTTCCATTTTTAGTTGGATAATGGTATCATGTGAAAATAAAAATAATTTTGACTGTGTACAATAGCTATATGTCCTATTTTGGTGTTTTGGCTTATTTATTGTACTGGCTTGAAATTTCAAGTCAATGTTTAGTGACTCTCACTATTGGACTCCCTTACTTTGCTACTGATTTTAAGGAAACTGTCTTCAGTGTATCAACCAGGACATTTTATTTTATTTTTTTAAAAGATTTTATTTATTTATTTGACAGACAGAAATCACAAGTAGGCAGAGAGGCAGGCTGAGAGAGGAAGGGACGCATGCTCCCTACCGAGCAGAGAGCCTGATGTGGAGCTTGATCCCAGAACCCTGGGATCATGACCTGAACTGAACGTGGATGCTTTAACCCACTAAGCATCCCAACCAGGACATTTTAATACTCCAGTCATACTCTTCTCTTTTAGTTTCCTCTTTCTGCCACAGGGAATTTTCATAAGCTGTTATCTCAACCTGGAATGATATCTGCCTCTTCATTTCACCTGAATTATAGTAATTATTTAGAACTCTTAGTTTAGCCATTATTCAGAGAGATTTCATTGACACCCATATGGGGAGATCATGACGCTATTTCCTTCTGAATCTGGAAGAAGCTTAAGATTCTCCTTTCTAGTACTACTTCTGTTAGCCACTACCAGGTGGTTGAGGCATGGATGATAAAATCTTTCTATATTTATCCTCTCCTCTTGCTCTGTTTCACTATAAAGTATAACTTTAACTATAACTGGTCAATGAAATCTTTTTTGAGATTTTTGTTTTTCATTTTTGTTTTCTATGAGGAACATGTGCTGGATTTGCATCAAATGTCCTTTCCTGTGCATCTATTGATCTCACTAAATTGTTTTTCTCTTTTTGCCTGTTGAAACTATATTACTGTATTTCTTAGATTTTCTATTCTCTTTGAATTCCTTTTTTTAGTAAAAGATTTTATTTATTTATTTTACATAGAGAGAGAGAGACAGCAAGACCAGGATCCTGGGATCATGACCTGAGCCGAAGGCAAAGGCTTATTGACTGAATCACACAGGCACCCCTATATTTGAATTCCTGAGATAAATCCTACTCGATCAGGGTTGGTTATTTATTTATTTATTTATTTATTTATTTATTTAAAGGGGGAGGACGGTGGCAGAGGGAGAGGGAGAGAGAGAATCCTAAGCAGGGAGAGAATCCTAAGCAGGTCTCCTACATGGAGACCCAACTGTGAGATCATGACTTGAGCTGAAATAAAGAGTTGGAAGGTTAACTGACTGAACTACCCATGTGCCCAAGGTACATTATTCTTTTAATATTCTCCTATGATTGAGTTGACAGAATTCCATTTAGTATTTTTACTGCGACATTGATTATTGAGACTGAATTGTTAAGATCTTTTTTTGGTATTATATTTGTTGTCTCTAGTTTTGAAAGCTAGATTATGATAGCTTTACAAGATTGTATTTGTTCTTTGAATGTTAAAAGGATATTTTGTAGGTATCATATTTGAAAATCTTAAAAAAATTTTCCCTGGCTATTGGATTATTTTTCTTTGTATAACTTTTTTTTTTTTAAAGATTTTATTTATTTATTTGACAGAGAGAAATTACAAGTACACTGAGAGGCAGGCAGAGAGAGAGAGAAGGAAGCAGGCTCCCCGATGAGCAGAGAGCCCAATGCGGGACTCGATCCCAGGACCCTGAGATCATGACCTAAGCCGAAGGCAGCGGCTTAACCCACTGAGCCACCCAGGCGCCCCTTTGTATAACTTTTTTTTTATCATTTATATATTTCCAGGAAATTATTGATTTACATAAGATTTTAAAATGTGGTTACATAGGCTTACATTTAGTGATCTCTGACAATTTATAGAATCCTTTTAACATATGTTCTTTCCTTTTTTCATTCTTAATTTTGTGTATTTGTAGTTTTTTTTTGTGGATTTAAATTTCTGGGAAGTTGTATATGTTATTGCATTTCTTTTTCTAAGACTTCTTCCATTCATTTATTTACTTATGTACACATTCAGTGTAAAGGTCTTCAGCTGATACTATATGAAAACACTATATAGTGCACTAGAAGTTCTGTGGTGAAATAGTCAGATATGGTTCTTGCCCTGATGAGTTTATAATCTAGCAGTGAACAAGTAATCAAAGGTGTGATAAGCACTAGACTCTGTAGATACATACTTGAGAAAGAATTAACCCATATGGTTGTCAAGGAAAACTCTCTGAAGAAGTGTTGTTTAAATTGAGATCTCTAAAGACTTAGTATTATTTAGGTGAAAGGAAGGGGCAGTTACCATTCCAGGTTGAAGAAACAGCTTACGAAAATGCCCTGTGGCAGAAAAAAGAAACTAAAAAAGACCAGTATGGCTGGACTATAAAAAGTCCTACTGTTCTCTTACACTAATATTTTGATTTCTACTTTTATTAGTATTACCCCTTTACTGTAGTTGTATTTTAAATAGTTTCCTGCCTACTAATTTTTCTTTCTTTTTTTTTCTTTGTTATTATCTCTTTAGTTCAGCTTACTAAAAATATTTAAGGTTATACATTTTCCTTTGAGTATAACTTAGCCTGCAATCATAATTTTTAATTTAATGTATTCTTGTTATTTTATTTTCTAAACTTTTTCTATTTGTACTCTTGGTTTCTTATTGTATTAAGAAATGATTAGCAAATAACTTAAGGTGATACATGCATTACAAAGAATTTATGGTGAGAAAATACTACTGGCCCAACTTGGTAATGTTTTGTGGGTATCTACCTGAATCTACATAAAATAAGAGAGATCTTCTTTTTAAAACTGTTTTGTCTGAGATGGCTTAATTTTTTTTTCACAATTTATCCTTTTAGACCTCAAAAAGCTTTTGTTGTGCTCCCTCAGGTAATCCTTAACTACAAATCATTGTTGCCAACTAAAATAATTACTGAACTATTGTATCTCTATATTTTTATCACATTAATTCACATGTGTATACTGATATTATACCAAATAATATCAATTATTGGATAACTTTATAAGTTTTTAGATTTATCAGAGAAAAATTGTCATTATATAAAGATAAAGATAAATCTAGTGGACTATTATATATACATGAACCATTTTTGTTATGTTAAGTAATACTAAAATTCTTTTCCTTTTTCTACTATGAATGAAAAGAGATAACTTCAGTGACTTATCTATTATAATTCAGTGCGAAGCTGGCTTTAAGCTATGTTTAAATGCAACTCAATGTGATGTGCCTGCCTGAGGCAAATGACATTTCAAATTGTGATTCTTTCACCCCAAAAGGAAGAAGGTCTGTTCTTTACTGTGGCAGGACCTATTTAAATGAAAATTTAAGAGGTCAGAATCCAACTCGGATTCTTTCATTTGCATTACAAATCATTTGAAAGAAATGAAGCAATTGACTAAAATATTGAAGAAAGACTAGAGTAAAATGTTAATTTGAAATCTCTTATTTTTGAATATCTGATCATCTACACAGAGGGAATACAAGACATTGGACAAAATAATTTACTGTGGAAATCAATAAGTTTTATAGGGGAGATTAAATTATTCATTCAAGCAGACTTTTTTAATAAAGATTTTATTTATTTATTTGACAGAGATCACAAGTAGTCAGAGAGGCAAGCAGAGAGAGGGGGAGGGGAAGCAGGCTCCCTGCTGAGCAGAGAGCCCAATGCTGGGCTTGTTCCCAGGACTCTGGGATCATGACCTGAGCCAAAGGCAGAGGCTTTAACCCACGGAGCCACCCAGGCACCCCTCAAGGAAACTTTTTAATCACTATCAGTACTTGAGAAGCAAGTACCAGTTACATTATGCCCAATTCATACTGAGTTACTACGCCTTGTTTTGCAGGACAGGGAGTAATGGAAGTGAGGCTAGTGAGTCTTGGTCATTTGGTGTCAGGCAATCATTTTGTTGGTCAGGATCACTGGTTAAATAGAGCCTTGAAGCCATAGATTGCACATTACCTAAACTCAACCAAATACAAAAATTCTTCAGTTAAACTTAGTTTCAAACCAAAATATTATATTTTGTTAAAATAATCTCCATGTTCACATGACCTTCTTCCCTCTGTGTCTGTGTGTGTTTAAATTTGGATTATTTTATAAGGACATCAGCCATTGAATTAAGGCCTCCATAATTTAGCATGATATTTTATCTTGATTGCAGCTATCAAGACCCTGTTTCCAAATAATATCACATGCACAGATACCAGATTTTAGGACTTGAACATGTATTTTTTAGGGTCACACCTCAACCCACAGTAGCACCCATCCTTATCTTTTGTTTTTTCCTCCCCATAACCTTCCTGTTTTAGGATATTCCCTCAAATTTGTCCTCCTTTTTCTTCTTAGTGACCTTGTCCAGGTATCATTTTCTTTTCATGTCTTTAAACTTGATCTCTTTTCTGGCTATTTCTCAGCATATAATCATATTCAAGACTCCTTCATCTTAGAAACAAGAACAGATCGCACCTATCTCACCCGTACATTTCTTATCTCCTTCTCCTTCTTTCTGCATCCCAGAGAATGTGTCACATATCTCCTCTGAAATCTGGCTTCTGTCCCACCACCAAGACTGCTCTTGTCAAGATTTTTTAACGCTGCCTCTGTTCAGGCAGTTGAATCAATGGACATGTCTTAATTCTTCTATTACAAAAGTTAATGCCTCATTAGATTTTTTTTATCACTCCTATCTTCTTCAAACCAACCTCTTCAAGTCAAATCCCTTGATTTCTACAGTATTTCACCTTCCAGATGTTTCCTACTTCTCTGCATGCTTAGCCTTCAGGAAGGTTTTCTTCCCTACTCTATAAATTTTGATGTTCTTGTAAGATTAACTGATCTTTTTCTCCTCAATCTAAAGATTTTTTTTTTGTTAATCCTATCTCTTTATATGCCTTCCACATCACTTATATTGCTAATCATATATTTTACAACTGCCTGTTATAAATCAACTTTTGGATGTCTCATGAGCACTTTGGATGCAACAAGTTGAAATTGCATTCACCAATTCTTACTTCTGGCCTTACTCCTTCTTTTATATTATTTTCTTTCTTAATGAGTAACACTACCTAGTCAGTTACCCTATTAGGAAGCCTTTTAGCATATCTGTAAACTTTTTTCTCATCCTCACTCCTGTATTCAGTTTTCCTCTATTATGCCCCCATAATCTCTTCCAAATTAGTCCTTTTTCCCCCAACATCACTTGCCATTTATAGTTTATTTTTGGATTCTTTAATTATTGTAACATATCCAATTCAAACCGTTTTCCATGTATTGCCAGTTTGGTTTTCTAAAATGCAATCTGATGATGGTAGTCCACTGAAAATCTTTTTGAGCCTCATCATAGCCTTAAGGATAAAGTCTCAAACTCTTATATGTCCTTCCTTAGTCCTGTCTCTCACTGTTTCATCTCTGCAAACTTCACCCATGTTGAAATATGTGCACCAGCTTAAATGTGCCACACTACTTCTGTGTGGAAAATCTTCCCTCCTACTCTTTATCCACTAATTCCTTTTCTTTTCTTAAGTCCTTTAAGGAAGAAAGTCTTCTCTGACCCTAAATGCCTCCATATGATTAAGCTTTCGTGTTCTTTGGTGAGATTTTTATATACCCCATAGAATCATGTGTTTGCCTCTATATAGCAACATAGATGAGATCTTATTTTTAAAAGTATCTCCAGAAATGAGCACAGTGTTTGTCATATAAAATCCACTCTATTTTTTTAAAGTCATGGATATGGCCAAGATTGAACTGAATATAAAGTAATAAGAGGTGACAATGATTGAATTCTTAAAGGAAGACAAACATTTAGGAGGTAGGCAGAGGAAGAAACTCTGTAATAGAGGCCAAAAGGTTGTCAAAAGTTCCCCAAAGAGAAGAGAACCAGGAGGTAGTGGCAGTACTTGATTTATGTGCCAGTGTGTAGGACAGTGCTGAATTATGTCTGCTTCTGATTCTTGTCCAGTTTAGCAATGTCCCAGGTTTTTCATTTTCAATAGGGAATTATTATGAATAGTTGCACTGAGATAAGCTGGGATGTATTTGGAGAAGTAGTATGCTGAAGTATGCCACTCCGATTCCTTCAAGAACCAAAGCGCCTATTTCTCCAGCTGCTGAGAGTGGTTAACAGATCTCTCTCAACCGAATTCCTTTCTAAATGCTTAAAATATAAAATTTATTGACAATTCCAAGACTTGTCCTCAGATACAGCCACCTTATCTCATCCAATGATTGATAAATATGATCCCATTTTAGGTACTACATCCAATGACTGATAAATGTAGAGGTCTGTCCTCTCATCTAATTTTTTACATTCATAAGAACCATCCCAACTTCAGAACTGCTCATAGGATCAGCCAGGGACTTTGCTGTGACTGCATTGCTTCTCAGCTCTTCCTCAGCCCAGTGGTATTTCTTTTACCTCTACAACACGTTTTGCTCCCAAGAACACCGTCCTGTAAACTTCCTGTGTACTTGGGAACCTGGGAGGCTCAGTGAGTTAAGTGTCCAACTCTTGATTCCTGCTCAGGTAGTAGGATTGGCCCTGCATCAGGCTCTGCTCTACATGCAGAGTCTGCTTGTCCAACTCCCTTTCCCTGCTTGTGTGCTCTCTCCCTCTCTCAAATAAATAAATTTAACCTTAAAAAAAAATTCCTGTATACCAGTCCTCATCTCCCTGTCTGCTTCATGAGTAAACTGATCAGTGGCAGTACATCTCCACTTTTCACTTCCAGCTCCTGCCATGGCTTCATCTAGTAGTTTATGGGATGTATGTGTAGTTAAAAGATTTCTCACTTTGACACATAGCAAAATCCAAAAGATGGCCAGAGATAAAACTTGAGTCTATATCTTGACCCTTTCCAAGTGCAAAAAAATAGTACGTCCCTTTCAAGACAGCATAATGGTGCTCACTGATAAAATGAAACATTTCAGCACATGATTAAATCTATTTCCCTGTAGTCTAGAAACGGGTAACTCTTTCTGGGCACTGGTGGTGGTAACAGTATTCAATGATAATGCCCCTGACAACACTTAGTGTTCCAGCCACTTGTGATGTCACTTATGCTACAACATGCAAGACATCCAAGGCCAGTAAGGCACTAGTAGACACAATTAGTTCGCTGGGTATTGATGAAATAATTGCATTAAATAGAGGCTGAATGGTCTTGTTCTAGAGCAATAGGACCTATGAAAGCTCTTTTTGTTATTGTTTTGTCATTTATTGTACAATGAAATTATTTTCTTAAATTTTTTTTAAGATTTTATTTATTTGACAGAGAGAGATAATGAGTAGGCAGAGAGGCAGGCAGAGAGAGAGTGGGGAGGAAGCAGGCTCCCTTCAGAGCAGAGAGCCTCATGTTGGGATCATGACCTGAGCTGAATGAAGGCAGAAGCTTTAACCCACTGAGCCACCCAGGCGCCCCTGAAATTACTTTCTAATTTGATTAATATCATATTTTCCAATGCACTTTTTCAGCAGTAATGATCTAAATAAAGTACATTCCTTATTTAACAGTAAATGAAGTACAAAATTTCCATTTCTCAAACTGATGATCGTATCGTGCACAAAATGGTTGTCAATATTATAACACACATGGGGGCCATGTCTTGTCACTTGAGAACCAAGAAACACAAATCTGCTGACAAAGCAGTATCATTTATTTCAAAAATTAGTTGTATGAAGGAGACCATGTCAAAGTTGATGGGTTTACACATGCACCTTCAGGACATGCATTTGTATTTCACCCTAGGAAGCACGATTCTTTCATCTAATTCAAAAAGCAATTTTTCAGGGCATCTGGGTGGCTCAGTCATTAACTGTCTGCCTTCCGGCTCAGGTCATAGTCCCAGGGTCCTGGGATTGAGCCCTGCATCGGTCTCCCTGCTCAGCAGGAAGCCTGCTTCTCCTTCTCCCACTCCCCCTGCTTGTGTTCCCTCTCTTGCTGTTTCTCTCTCTGTGTCAAATAAATAAATAAATTCTTTAAAACAAAAAATGAAAAACAAAAAAGAAATTTTCTAATATAACTTACTATTTTTTATTCCATTTTATATGTAGGTATGAAAAGTGAAGTGATAATTTACTTTGTCAGTGAATAGTATTAGAGACTTAAAAGTAAGAAACAATTACAGAATGTGAATATGTTGTCTTTATCAGCAGAACTTCACAAAAAAAGTCAAATGTTGACAATTTTAATGTCCTCATGATTCCAATGGAAGATCAGTTAAATTAATTAGAATTATGGTTCACTTTTTCATCCAATCCATGGAATTAAAGTAAAGCTTTTAGGAATTTATTAGTTAAAGTGAAATACTACAAATGTTCTGGTAAGGTCAATAGTAAAAATTCTCATTAAAAAGAAAATCATCAGGTTTATGATGGTACTGCAGATTTTATTAGGAGGTATAGCCTTTTGGGAAAAAACAATGTTTTTAGTAAATTAAGAATCCTATGGAATAGAAATATACTAGAAATTTGTTGTGGAATACACATTACATGCAATCCAAAGAAAGCTCTGATATTCAAATATTCTAAATAGAAGCTTTGGTGCCAAAATGTAGACATACCTGTGTACACAAGGCAAATAACTTACAGTTTTTGTGATGAATCCCTATGTTGAATTATAAAACATACTTCAGAAGGTATGCATTCTCTTGAGCCATCATCAGTTAGATTTTAGAAATGCTCAAGGATTTGAAGAACTATTTTATAAGTCAACCTAAGCCACCACAATGATATTGGACAGTTTTTAGAAATAAGACTTCCAGGATCACCTGGGTGGCTCAAATGGTTAAGCATCTGACTCTTGATTTTGGCTCAGGACAGGATTTCAGGGTCATAAAATCTAGCCCCGTGTTGGACTCTGTGCTCAGCATGGAATCTGTCCTCTCTTTGTTCCTCCCCCTGCTCGAACACACTCTCTCTCTGAAACAAACAAACAAACAAATAAAATCTTTAAAAAAAAAAAAAAAAAGAAATAGGCCTTCCAATTTTTGTTGCATTTATTCAAAATCAGTTTAAGTTCCTTATTTATGGGATGCCAGGGTGGCTCAGTTGGTTAAGCGTCTGCCTTTGGCTCAGGTCATGATCCCAGGGTCCTGGGATCGAGATCCACAACTGGCTCCTTGCTTGATGGGGAGCCTGCTTCTCCTTCTGCCCATTGCTCTCTCTGCCTTCTGCTCCCCCTGCTTGTGCTCTCTCTCTTCTCTCTGACAAGTGAATAAATAAAATAATTTTAAAAATTCTTAATCTTTATTTGCTTATGTATTTATTTTAAGATATAATGTATTATTTGTTTCAGGAGTATAGGTCTGTGCTTCATCAGTCAGTTTAAGATCTCTAATGAAAGCATTCAAAGAATGGGAGACTCAACAACTCCAGTTTTTGAAGCTTTTAGAAAATTGCTGGGGGAGGAGTCAAGATGGCAGAGAAGTAGCAGGCTGAGACTACTACAGCTAGCAGGAGATCAGCTAGATAGTTTATCTAAAGATTGCAAACACCTGCAAATCCATCGGCAGATCGAAGAGAAGAACAGCAATTCTGGAAACAGAAAAACAACCACTCTCTGAAAGGTAGGACTGGTGGAGAAGTGAATCCAAAGCAACGGGAAGATAGACCCCAGGGGGAGGGGCCAGCTCCCGGCAAACGGCGGAGCAACGGAGCACAAAATCAGGACTTTTAAAAGTCTGTTCCACTGAGGGACATCGCTCCAGAGGCTAAACCCAGGCGAAGCCCACGCGGGGTCAGCATGGCCTCAGGTCCCGCAGGGTCACAGAAGGATCAGGGGTGTCTGAGTGTTGCAGAGCTTGCAGGTATTGGAACAGGAAAGCCGGCTACAGAGATAGAGCCGACAGTAAGATCACAGCGCGGGGTTACCTTGTACCGGCCACAGGCTCGGTGAGCTCCGAGCGCGGCCGGAGGTCAGGCAGACGGGAGTAACTGGGCGCTGTTCTCTGAGGGCGCACTGAGGAGTGGGGCCCCGGGCTCTCGGCTCCTCTGGGCCGGAGACCAGGAGGCCTCCATTTGTATTCCTGTCCTCCGGAACTCTATGGAAAGTGCTCAGGGAACAAAAGCTCCTGAAAGCAAACCCGAGCGGATTATTCACCCAGGCCCCTGATAAGGGCAGTGCAATTCCGCCTGGGGCAAAGACACTTGAGAATCTCTACAACAGGCCCCTCCCCCAGAAGATCAACAAGAAACCCAGCCAACCAAGTTCACCTACCAAGGAGTGCAGTTTCAATACCAAGGAGAGCAGCAGAATTCCAGAGGAGGAGAAAGCAAATCACGGAACTCATGACTTTCTCCCTGTGATTTTTTTAGTCTTGCAGTTAATTTAATTTTTTTCTTTTTCATTTTTTTCTCTTCTTCTGCTAAAAATTTTAACTTTTACCCTTTTCTTTTTTAACTAGTTTATCTAATATATATAAACATGTATATATTTTCTTTTTTATATTTTTCATTATTCATTTTCTTTTTTAAAATTCTTTTTTTTTCTCTTTATTTCTTTTTGAACCTCTTTTTATCCCCTTTCTCCGCACTCACGATTTGGGATCTCTTCTGATTTGGTTAAAGCATATTTTCTGGGGTTGTTGCCACCCTTTTAGTATTTTACTTGGTCCTTCATATACTCTTATCAGGACAAAATGACAAGGCGGAAAAATTCACCACAAAAAAAAGAACAAGAGGCAGTACCGAAGGCTAGGGACCTAATCAATACAGACATTGGTAATATGTCAGACCTAAAGTTGAGAATGACAATTCTCAAGGTTCTAGCCGGGCTTGAAAAAGGCATGGAAGATATTAGAGAAACCCTCTCGAGAGATATAAAAGCCCTTTCTGGAGAAATAAAAGAACTAAAATCTAACCAAGTTGAAATCAAAAAAGCTATTCATGAGGTGCAATCAAAAATGGAGGCTCTCACTGCTAGGATAAATGAGGCAGAAGAAAGAATTAGTGATATAGAAGACCAAATGATAGAGAATAAAGAAGCTGAGCAAAAGAGGGACAAACACCTACTGGACCACGAGGGGAGAATTCGAGAGATAAGTGACACCATAAGACAAAACAACATTAGAATAATTGGGATTCCAGAAGAAGAAGAAAGAGAGAGGGGAGCAGAAGGTATACTGGAGAGAATTATTGGGGAGAATTTCCCCAATATGGCAAAGGGAATGAGCATCAAAATTCAGGAGGTTCAGAGAATGCCCCTCAAAATCAATAAGAATAGGCCCACACCCCATCACCTAATAGTAAAATTTACAAGTCTCAGTGACAAAGAGAAAATCCTGAAAGCAGCCTGGGAAAAGAAGTCTGTAACATACAATGGTAAAAATATTAGATTGGCAGCTGACTTATCCACGGAAACCTGGCAGGCCAGAAAGAGCTGGCATGATATTTTCAGAGCACTAAACGAGAAAAACATGCAGCCAAGAATACTATATCCAGCTAGGCTATCATTGAAAATAGAAGGAGAGATTAAAATCTTCCAGGAAAAACAAAAACTGAAAGAATTTGCAAACACCAAACCAGCTCTACAGGAAATATTGAAAGGGGTCCTCCAAGCAAAGAGAGAGCCTACAAGTGGTAGATCAGTAAGGAACAGAGACAATATACAGTAACAGTCACCTTACAGGCAATGCAATGGCACTAAATTCATATCTCTCAATAGTTACCCTGAATGTGAATGGGCTAAATGCCCCATCAAAAGACACAGGGTATCACAATGGATAAAAAAACAAGACCCATCGATATTCTGTCTACAAGAAACTCATTTTAAGCCCGAAGACACCTCCAGATTTAAAGTGAGGGGGTGGAAAAGAATTTACCATGCTAATGGACATCAGAAGAAAGCAGGAGTGGCAATCCTTATATCAGATCAATTAGATTTTAAGCCAAAGATTATAATAAGAGATGAGGAAGGACACTATATCATACTCAAAGGGTCTGTCCAGCAAGAAGATCTAACAATTTTAAATATCTATGCCCCCAACGTGGGAGCAGCCAACTATATAAACCAATTAATAACAAAATCAAAGAAATACATCAACAATAATACAATAATAGTAGGGGACTTTAACACTCCGCTCACTGAAATGGACAGATCATCCAAGCAAAAGATCAGCAAGGAAATAAAGGCCTTAAATGACACACTGGACCAGATGGACATCACAGATATATTCAGAACATTTCATCCCAAAGCAACAGAATACACATTCTTCTCTAGTGCACATGGAACATTCTCCAGAATAGATCACATCCTCTGTCCTAAATCAGGACTCAACCAGTATCAAAAGATTGGGATCATTCCCTGCATATTTTCAGACCACAATGCTCTAAAGCTAGAACTCAACCACAAAAAGAAGTTTGGAAGGAACCCAAATACATGGAGACTAAACAGCACCCTTCTAAAGAATGAATGGGTCAACCGGGAAATTAAAGAAGAATTGAAAAAAAATCATGGAAACAAATGATAATGAAAATACAACGGTTCAAAATCTGTGGGACACAACAAAGGCAGTCCTGAGAGGAAAATATATAGCGGTACAAGGCTTTCTCAAGAAACAAGAAAGGTCTCAGGTACACAACCTAACCCTACACCTAAAGGAGTTGGAGAAAGAACAAGAAAGAAACCCTAAGCCCAGCAGGAGAAGAGAAATCATAAAGATCAGAGTAGAAATCAATGAAATAGAAACCAAAAAAACAATAGAGCAAATCAATGAAACTAGGAGCTGGTTCCTTGAAAGAATTAATAAAATTGATAAGCCCCTGGCCAGACTTATCAAAAAGAAAAGAGAAAAAACCCAAATAAATAAAATCATTAATGAAAGAGGAGAGATCACAACTAACACCAAAGAAATACAAACTATTATAAGAACATACTATGAGCAACTCTACGCCAACAAATTTGACAATCTGGAAGAAATGGATGCATTCCTAGAAACATATAAACTACCACAACTGAACCAGGAAGAAATAGAAAGCCTGAACAGACCCATAACCAGTAAGGAGATTGAAACAGTCATTAAAAATCTCCAAAGAAACAAAAGCCCAGGGCCAGACGGCTTCCCGGGGGAATTCTACCAAACATTTAAAGAAGAACTAATTCCTATTCTCCTGAAACTGTTCTAAAAAATAGAAATGGAAGGAAAACTTCCCAACTCATTTTATGAGGCCAGCATCACCTTGATCCCAAAACCAGACAAGGATCCCATCAAAAAAGAGAGCTATAGACCAATATCCTTGATGAACACAGATGCGAAAATTCTCACCAAAATACTAGCCAATAGGATTCAACAGTACATTAAAAGGATTATTCACCACGACCAAGTGGGATTTATTCCAGGGCTGCAAGGTTGGTTCAACATCCACAAATCAGTCAATGTGATACAACACATCAATAAAAGAAAGAACAAGAACCATATGATACTCTCAATAGATGCTGAAAAGGCATTTGACAAAGTACAGCATCCCTTCCTGATCAAAACTCGTCAAAGTGTAGGGATAGAGGGCACATACCTCAATATCATCAAAGGCATCTATGAAAAACCCACCGCAAATATCATTCTCATTGGAGAAAAACTAAAAGTTTTTCCGCTAAGATCAGGAACATGGCAGGGATGTCCATATCACTGCTATTCAATATAGTACTAGAAGTCCTAGCCTCAGCAATCAGACAACAAAAGGAAATCAAAGGAATCCAAATCGGCAAAGAAGAACTCAAATTATCACTCTTCGCAGATGATATGATACTATATGTGGAAAACCCAAAAGACTCCACTACAAAACTGCTAGAACTTGTACAGGAATTCAGTAAAGTGTCAGGATATAAAGCAATGCACAGAAATCAGTTGCATTTCTCTACACTAACAACAAGACAGAAGAAAGAGAAATTAAGGAGTCAATCCCATTCATAATTGCATCCCAAACCATAAGATACCTAGGAATAAACCTAACCAAAGAGGCACAGAATCTATACTCAGAAAACTATAAAGTACTCATGAAAGAAATTGAGGAAGACAAAAGAAATGGAAAAATGTTCCATGATCCTGGATTGGAAGAATAAATATTGTGAAAATGTCTATGCTACCTAAAGCAATCTACACATTTAATGCAATTCCTATCAAAGTACCATCCATCTTTTTCAAAGAAATGGAACAAATAATTCTAAAATTTATATGGAACCAAAAAAGACCTCGAATAGCCAAAGGGATATTGAAAAAGAAAGCCAACGTTGGTGGCATCACAATTCCAGGCTTCAAGCTCTATTACAAAGCTGTCATCATCAAGACAGCATGGTACTGGCACAAAAACAGACACATAGATCAATGGAACAGAATAGAGAGCCCAGAAATAGACCCTCAACTCTATGGTCAACTAATCTTCGACAAAGCAGGAAAGAATGTCCAATGGAAAAAAGACAGCCTCTTCAATAAATGGTGTTGGGAAAATTGGACAGCCACATGCAGAAAAATGAAATTGGACCATTTCCTTATACCACATACGAAAATAGACTCAAAATGGATGAAGGATCTCAATGTGCGAATGGAATCCATCAAAATCCTTGAGGAGAACACAGGCAGCAACCTCTTCGACCTCAGCCACAGCAACATCTTCCTAAGAACATCGCCAAAGGCAAGAGAAGCAAGGGCAAAAATGAACTATTGGGATTTCATCAAGATCAAAAGATTTTGCACAGCAAAGGAAACAGTTAACAAAATCAAAAGACAACTGACAGAATGGGAGAAGATATTTGCAAACAACATATCAGATAAAGGACTAGTGTCCAAAATCTATAAAGAACTTAGCAAACTCAACACCCAAAGAACAAATAATCCAATCAAGAAATGGGCAGAGGACATGAACAGACATTTCTGCAAAGAAGACATCCAGATGGCCAACAGACACATGAAAAAGTGCTCCATATCACTCGGCATCAGGGAAATACAAATCAAAACCACAATGAGATACCACCTCACACCAGTCAGAATGGCTAAAATAAACAAGTCAGGAAATGACAGATGCTGGCGAGGATGTGGAGAAAGGGGAACCCTCCTACACTGTTGGTGGGAATGCAAGCTGGTGCAGCCACTCAGGAAAACAGCATGGAGGTTCCTCAAAATGTTGAAAATAGAACTGCCCTATGACCCAGCAATTGCACTACTGGGTAAGTGATCCAAAGGGGCACGTGCACCCGAATGTTTATAGCAGCAATGTCCACAATAGCCAAACTATGGAAAGAACCTAGATGTCCATCAACAGATGAATGGTTAAAGAAGATGTGGTATATATACACAATGGAATACTATGCAGCCATGTCGCTCTCGACCCGCAAGAACGACCCGTAGGCGAGGTGAGTGGCAAACTTCTTTATTCACAATCTTCAGCCGGGGACCCCTCATCCAGTCTAAGACCCCCAAGTATATATCCACCAAGTGCGAACTATATCCAATCAGAGTATACCACGACTAACAAAACTACCAATCAGAAGGACTATCTATGTGCATGCATCGTGCTCGTGAGCACGTACGTGACTCCATAGGTTTTCTTTGTTCTACAGATCATGCGCCTTTCCCTTGACTCCTGGTATCTATCAAACGTCACCCGCGAATGCACTCACAGTCCTTGGGTTAATCTCTCACTCCTCCCTACTCCTCAGGCCTCGCTTAGTACGTGACTCCCTGCATCTGCTCGCATTCCTTAGGCAGACTATCTACAGCCTTGGCCTCTCATGCCTTGCTTAGTACGTGACTCCTTGCTCCTGCTGCATGGCTCTCCACAGCTCCCCCTTTTTGTATTTTTATATGGCAGGGATCGTGCCTGTCTTAGGTCGCCAATCCTCTGCACACATGCTTACCCGTCATCGGGTACTCCCCCTAGCCGAGGAGCCCCTGTCTTAGGTTGCTATGGTGAGGGATCCGTCTTACCCGTCTTTGGCTACCGATCCAGCATTGCCAGCTATAATTTTGAGGGGGAATGGCTAGTCTCTGGAGCCACCATGGCCATGTCTGCCATGTGTTTTAGCAGCAACAGCTTTAAGAACATCAGAGTCACTCTCATTAGGCTTGTTTGTTTTTCCAGCCTGAGGAGGAATAATGTCAAACACTTTCTTATAATACCAGGGTCAGAGGGCACCTATGTGGCGATTAAGGTCGCTCTTTGAGCTTCCCACGATGGACCTGCTGTTGTTTACGCACGATGGCTCTCAACTTGTAAACTTCTACAAGTATAATTTTAGCCGCACACGGTAAAAGGCACATAAAAATAACAACCACTACTAGCACACCTATAATAGATCCTATAACATACCATGCATACGTCAGAGAGGGGAAATGAGACAGGAAGAGGGCTCATAAAGCTTTTAGCAAGCTTGCATTAAAATAAGCGTTAGTAACAAACATGAGTTAGGGTGAGAAGATTGCACTCTATGCTGAGCCATTTGAAGAAGGGCTTGAAGCTGGGCAGTCTCTTGTCTCGGACACAGTTGAATTGACTCCGCCTTCACGGGGACAGGTTGCAGGACAGTCATCGTCGCTATCATCACCATCACCAGCACCCTCCACAGGTTCCACGGCCACCAGCCTGGTGAGGCGTTCCGGCACCCAGAGTGGAGCAGGCGCATCCTGTGGGAAAACATAAAGGGAACCTCGGTGCCACCCAAGCACCGGGTCGGGTTTGGATAATTGGACTTGCAAGTCTCCTGCCCCTCTCAGAGTCTTCCAAGCCCTGAGGGCCGTTGTGGCTATCTGTTGATACACCGCAGGGGGGTATGTACTCTGCACTTGGGCCCCGAGGTATGGCCCTGTGCCTGTCAGCATTTCCAAATTCTATTGCGGGTTACCTGCGGCTGCATTTCTCCGTGCTGTGTCCAGACAATTTTCCTGATTTTGGATTTTCCATTCTAGATATTGTCCTCCACTTAATACCGCCCTGGCCAAGTTGGCCCAATCCTCGGGAGCGAGGTAGAGTGCTCCCAGCGACTCCACAAGGGAGACCGTAAAGGCTGCCTGGGGCCCATAGCCGTTAACTGCCTCCTTCAGCTGCTTTACCAACTTAAAATCTAGTGGCTGGTGGTACCTCTGATGATTCTGATCTTCTAACACTGGAAAAAAACCTTTTCCCGGGCCAAGGACTTCTCTCCAATTCTCCGCGGCGCAGCCCGAACAATAGCACGTCTTGGTGCAGCTGGGCTTATAAGGCGGGGGCCACTCATGGGGTGGCGCTGTGGAGCTAGAATGCGGAAGCGGCGTAACTTTCGTTTTTAATTTCGATTGCGCCACAACTGCGGCTTCCGTCCCTGCTCTCAGCTGCGCCATTACTTCTCCCTGCACCCTTAACTCTCCTAATACCTTTTGCAATTCCGCCTCTTTATCCTCAAATCGTTGCCTCATGGCTTCCAAGTCTGTCTGGAGACCGGGAGATTCCTCCTTCTTGTTGTTTGCCTCTATCTTTCCTAGCTCCTGCAACTCGCTTTCTGACATCCCTTCTGAGCTTTCGCTTTCGGAGTCAGAGTCTCGGGAGGAGCCCTTACGGGATTCTTCTTTCACTTGCAAAAAAACTTCCCCTCCCTGTAGTACTGCTCGCTGCAGGGGCTCTCGGGGGGATTGCAAACATACTTTCACCAGGGACCACATGGCGAGAGTCCCCGGGGATGTAGAGGGGCAGAGTTTTAAGTCCTCGCCCAGGTGTTCCCATTGTGGCACATTTAGGAGCCCTTCTTCTATAAACCAGGGGGCAATCTCTGCTACTTCTTTTAAAAAGGCATGAGCCGTCTTAGATTTTAAAGGAGTGCCATTTGCTTTGAGAATGTCCTTTAGAGGACCTTCCATCCTATATCTAGCAAGTTCGTTTCCCATCCTGGAAATCTTTTGTTACTATAGTCCCTGAGGAGCCTAAATAGCTTTGTCTATGATCGTCCCCAGAGAACCTTCCCTGTCCAAAGACAGAAATGGGTGCACACTTTCCTTATCGTTGCTCTTACCCCAATCCTCGCTCCACATCCAGCGTCTCGGTCCCCGGGTTTTCGGCACCAGTTGTCGCTCTCGACCCGCAAGAACGACCCGTAGGCGAGGTGAGTGGCAAACTTCTTTATTCACAATCTTCAGCCGGGGACCCCTCATCCAGTCTAAGACCCCCAAGTATATATCCACCAAGTGCGAACTATATCCAATCAGAGTATACCACGACTAACAAAACTACCAATCAGAAGGACTATCTATGTGCATGCATCGTGCTCGTGAGCACGTACGTGACTCCATAGGTTTTCTTTGTTCTACAGATCATGCGCCTTTCCCTTGACTCCTGGTATCTATCAAACGTCACCCGCGAATGCACTCACAGTCCTTGGGTTAATCTCTCACTCCTCCCTACTCCTCAGGCCTCGCTTAGTACGTGACTCCCTGCATCTGCTCGCATTCCTTAGGCAGACTATCTACAGCCTTGGCCTCTCATGCCTTGCTTAGTACGTGACTCCTTGCTCCTGCTGCATGGCTCTCCACACAGCCATCAAATGAAATGAAATCTTGCCATTTGGGACAACATGGATGGAACTAGAGCGTATCATGCTTAGCGAAATAAGTCAAGCGGAGAAAGACAACTATCATATGATCTCCCTGATATGAGGAAGTGGTGATGCAACATGGGGGCTTAAGTGGGTAGGAGAAGAATAAATGAAACAAGATGGGATTGGGAGGGAGACAAACCATAAGTGACTCTTAATCTCACAAAACAAACTGAGGGTTGCTGGGGGGGAGGGGGGTTGGGAGAAGGGGGGTGGGGTTATGGACATTGGGGAGGGTATGTGCTTTGGTGAGTGCTGTGAAGTGTGTAAACCTGGCGATTCACAGACCTGTACCCCTGGGGATAAAAATATATGTTTATAAAAAATAAAAAATTTAAAAAAAAGAAAATTGCAATTATTAAATAAAAAATTACACAATGGAAGATGTTAAACTTTACCTTCGCCAGCAAGGGAAAGTACTAAACAAATTAAACAAGGACAGGTCAGTGTATGAACTTTGATTTGTAAATTATGTAACTCCACTGTGTAAAGTTCAACTTTTGGGAACATTTAATTGGATAAATTTATTTTATGTCTGGAAAAAAATAACATTTAGAAGGCAGTTTGCAGCATCTAAATATTGTGAAGTATTGAGAAGAATCATTAGGTGACTTATTTGACAGTTGTAATAGAAAGATACTCTGAGTGGTGGCAAAAAGATGGTGCTTGTGGAAATGTTTTGATTGAAATGTTTATGTATTTGTGGTGGCCATGAGTTGTGTATCCTCTCTCAGCCTAGGTCCTTCCCTCCTCTCTTTCATTCAGCATTAGACTTCCATTGCCAGTTCTCCCAGCCTTTTTAAATCCTCCCCCAATTTCTCTCACAGTATACCTTTTTTTTTTTTTAAGATTTTATTATTTATTTGACAGAGAGAGAAAACACAAGCAGGGGGAGTGACAGGCAGAGGGAGAGGGAGAAGTAGGTTCGCTGCAGAGCAGGGAGCCCAATGTGGGACTCAATCCCAGGACCCTGGGATCACAACCCTGTCCTAAGGCAGACACTTTACCTACAGAGCCACAGGTGTACCTATGGTTAAGAAATTTAAAGTGTTGAGAACTTTAGTCAACTTTTTACATAAACCAAAATATTAATTAAAAAATACTCTAAGGATGCTAAAACACTTGATAAACTTGGGGGAAAAGCAAAGTATACTAAAATGGAAGATATTGTCAGTTCTATTTTTAAAAAATGAAATGTGTTAGTCCCAGTTCTCTAAGAAGCAGATATCAATATGAGATTAAATTTGGAAAACATATTTTTTGTAATTTTTTAAAAGATTTATTTATTTATATTAGAATGTAAGCAGGGGGAAGGGGCAGAGGAAGAGGAAGAGAGGAAATCCTCAAGCCAACTCCCTGCTGAGTGAGTGCAGAGTTCCACATGGGGGCTGGTCCCAGGACCCTGAGATCATGACCTGAGATGAAATCAAGAGTTGTTTGCTTAACCAACTGAGCACCCGCTGCCCCAAACATGGGAGTGTTTTATTAAGAGTATATTGCTAGAGGGTGCCATTGTTAAGAACACTCTATCTGAGATCTATCATCTCTATATATTTTAAAGTGTACAATAGCATATTGTTAATCAAAGGTACAATGTTGTACAACAAATTTCTAGAACTTACTAATCTCGCATACAGAAATATTATATTCATCAAAAAATAATTTCCTATTTTCTCCTCTCCCAATCCCCCAGCAACGACCATTCTATTCTGTTTCTATGAGTTTGACTATTTTAGATACCCTATATAAGTAGAATCATGCAGTATTTGTCCTTCTGTGTCTGGCTTATTTTACCTACTCTAATGTCCCCCAAGTTTCATCCATGTTGACACAAATGACAGGATTTCTTTTATTTTTTTAACTGGAATAATATTCTATTGTATTGTATAGACCACATTTTTTTTTCATTTCTTTTCTTTTCTTTCTTTTTTTTTTTAACCACATTTTCTTTATTTCTTCATTGTAGATGGACATTTGGATTGTTTCGATATCCTGGAATAATGTTGCAATAAATATGGATGTGCAGATACCTCTGTGAGATCCTTATTTCAAGTGTTTTGAATATATACCCAGAAGTGGGATTGATGAATTAAAACCACAATATGAGATATCATCTCATACTTATTAGGATGGCTGTTATACAGATTTTTAAAAGTGTTGGCAAGGATGTGAAGAAATTGGAACACTTGTTCCCTGTTGGAATGTGTAGAAGGGAACAGTCATGCTAGAAAGCAGTATGAAGGTTCCTCAAAACATTAAAAATAGAACTATATAGTGATTTTTGAACATTAGAAAATAAAAGCAGAACAATTATACTTGTTACATATTAATATTTTTTAGAAGAGGAAGAGGCCAAGGCAGAGGGAGAGAATCTTAAGCAGGCTCCATGGCTAGCATAGAGCCTGACACAGAGCTTGATCTCATAACCCTAAGATCATGACCTGAGCCAAAATCAAGAGTTGGACAGTTTATCAACTGAGCAACCCAGATGCTCCCATATTAACATTTTTGAATAGTTTCTGAGACTTACCTGTTGCTGAAACTATATCACTCATAAATGTTTTAGCATAAGTTTTTAATGCCTGCTTCTCAGAACCCTGAGAATCTGTAATTGTAATTCAAAGTCCACTGCAGGGAGAAGTAGATACCAATCAGGGTATGTCTGGGGCCTGCTCCCTGTGGTTTGAACTAAAGCAGCCCACTTCATGTATTTTATGTGTCAGTTTTACGAAATTTTTTTTTTCAAAATAAATTCTGTTTAAAATATTTAAAAACTACTGATATAGTGCTCTTTTGAATTTTAAAGCAAAACCCAGTGTTTAAAAATATTCTACAATAATACTTTCAACTCTTTGTAAAGTAGGCTGGTTTTTGGAGTTTTTCCTCTTAGTTTTATTATTTGGCTTTACCTACTTAAATGAGATGAGGGAGAAGGCTTCAAAATGGCTTTATAAAGGCAGCGACTTATAAAAATAATAATGTGTATTTAATATAGGAATATAGTGATAATGAAAAGAAAACATGTGCTCATGAAAATTAGTACACAGAGACTTATAGTGATATTATATTCTGTTTGGAGAAGGTGGCAACACTAGAAAGAACATAGACCTTCATGTTTTAAAATTCTGTGACATTCTGACTACCAAACAGTGTTTAAAATAAGAGATGACCTCTACATATAGAAATATTAAATCAAAAGAGACAATATAATCACAATTAGATTTTTAAAGAGTAACAGGAACTAATGCTGGTTATTTCTTTTTTAATGTGGTTAATGATTATTTTAATTTTTTAAATCATTTTTTGTTCTCTAAATAATTTCCCAATGTGCATCCATTTCTTTTGTAATCAAGCAAACAAAACCAAAATAATTTTATTTTTAAATCAGTATTGTAACTTCTAAAAATGATTTTATTATTTATTTATTTATTTATTTTGAGAGAGAGAGAATAAGCGAGGGGGAGGGTAGAGAGAGGAGAAGCCGTCTCCCTGCTGAGCAGGGAGCTGGATGTGGGGCTTGATCCCAGGACCCTGAGATCATGACCTGAACCAAAGGAAAACACTTAACCGACTGAGCCACCCAGGCGCTCCGGTGAATTTTTTGTTATACTATGGTATGTAAACAAATAGAGCTGGAATTGAAATGTTCAACAGTGGTATCTGGATCAGGTTAGGAAGACGGAGAGGTCAGGAAATGTTTGTACTGGGAGAAAATGGGACTAAATTTCTCCATGTCCAAAGACGAGGTGAAGCAGAGTGAAGGAATGAAAGATCTGGCATGATAGGTAGTTGGGATCAGAGAGTGCAATATTAAAGTTTAATATATTTGAGGTAGGAAAGTTCTACTGAAGACAAGAATCTGCACTAGAGTCTGGGGGTAGAGTTAAGGTTTATACAGTTTAAGAGTCCAGTGATTTTATGACAAAGTCATTATATGAGTTGTCCATGCTGATGTTGATATGAAGATTGCAGACTTCAGGGTAGATAAAGAATACAAAAGTGAAAATGAACTTTTGGGACTTCATCAAAATCAAAAGCTTCTGCACAGCAAAGGAAACAGTCTCCCACGGAATGGGAGAAGATATTTGCAAATGACAGTACAGACAAAAGGTTGATATCCAGGATCTATAAAGAACTCCTCAAACTCAACACACACACACAAAACAGATAATCATATCAAAAAATGAGCAGAAGATATGAACAGACACTTCTCCAATGAAGACATACAAATGGCTATCAGACACATGAAAAAACGTTCATCATCAGTAGCCATCAGGGAGATCCAAATTAAAACCACATTGAAATACCACCTTACACTGGTTAGAATGGCCAAAATTAGCAAGACAGGAAACAACATGTGTTGGAGAGGATGTGGAGAAAGGGGAACCCTCTTACACTGTTGGTGGGAATGCAAGTTGGTGCAGCCTCTTTGGAGAACAGTGTGGAGATTCCTCAATTAAAAATAGAGCTTCTCTATGACCCTGTCATTGCACTACTGGGTATTTACCCCAAAGATACTGATGTAGTGAAAAGAAGGGCCATCTGTACCCCAAAGTTTATAGCAGCAATGGCCACGGTCGCCAAACTGTGGAAAGAACCAAGATGCCCTTCAGTGGATGAATGGATAAGGAAGATGTGGTCCCTATACACTATGGAGTATCATGCCTCCATCAGAAAGGACGAATACCCAACTTTTGTTTCCACATGGACGGGACTGGAAGAGATTATGCTGAGTGAAATAAGTCAAGCAGAGAGCGCTAATTATCATATGGTTTCACTTATTTGTGGAGCATAACAAATAACATGGAGGACATGGGGAAATGGAGAGGAGAAGGGAGTTGAGGGAAATTGGAAGGGGAGGTGAACCATGAGAGACTATGGACTATGAAAAACAACCTGAGGGTCTTGAAGGGCAGGTGGGAGGTTGGGGGAACCAGGTGGTGGGTATTAGGGAGGGCACGTATTACATGGAGCATGGGTGTGGTGCAAAAAACAATGAATACTGTTACGCTGAAAAGAAATTTTTAAAAAAGAATGCCAAATAAATTTCCAAAATCTTCATTAGTAAAGGGGAGTGGAAAGGAGGTCAACACATGATGGCAATGAAGAATGGCTTAAATTTTAGATAAGAGTGATTTGTCATCTTTTATATATATGCATATATATGTAAGTCTCATTTTATTTATTTGTTTCATTTACCTAACAATTCATAGAATAAAAAGCGTTGATAGGGATAGTACTTATGTAAAGCTTTAAGGAAAATAAGGATATACTTTCTTGTTGCTTAATCAGTAATATTAATTTTTAAACTTTTACTTTTTAAAATTTTAAAACTTTTACCAAGATGTATAGACAATATATTTAAAAAACAGGCTACACACAAACACATGTCAGCAGTGTGCATCCAGCATTTCCTAGAGTGTTGTGAATTTGAATTACATGAGCATAAAGATCTCTAGCGTCTGTCTCTGTTATGAGGCAGGAACTTTTCATCAGATTTCATCAGACTATACCCCCTGGATAAATCCTTTCTTTGTTCTAATTCCCTGCTAAGCAATCAATTTTCAGACTACTCACTCTCCTTTCAAGTAGTCAATTCTGATATAATGCCTGGTTTGAAAGTGTGAACTTGTTCCAACACAATTGATATATTAAGGAAAAAAATGAAATTAATGTGAATTATGAATTTCACATTTAGTTGCATGTGATATTATCCCTGAGAAACACTAGATCCACCCTCTGGCCAGCTTCTTGTGATAGTTCACAACCCTTTCATGTGAAAAATTTACTCATCCCCTCCTGCAAATCCTGCCCTCACCCCCACCACCAAAGTATTATCTCATTACAGCAACAGCTTGAAATCAAGGATCTTGCCAGCTAATCAGGTCTGGGTGTAGAAGGGGCTCTGAGGGTGTGGTTCCTTAAGTACCTTTACTTTGAAGACTTGAAAATTAATGGGATTATTTTTCTGAACAATGCACTCAACATACACTGGGAGGCCCAAGAAAACCCCTTTTAGATAAAGAAGAAAAACAGAAGGCACACAGCAGTCACTGGTCCATAGCAATTCTGAAACCCAGCCAGGCACATATTGCCAGTTGTTTGTTTGTCTGTTTGTTTTTTAAATAAATATCAGTCTTAATTCCTGGAAGGTGTTTTGTTTTGTTTTTACCATGACTCTTGGTTCTATCTCTGAAATCATGGCTCCACTCCTGCCTTTTGAGTCATCCCTCCTTTTCCATAAAAACTTATCTCTGTTTGCAACATAGCCTGTTCTTGCCAATCCTGTATAGGTTTTTTGAAGCATGGGGTTCAGGGACTGGTGGATTTTCACAGGTGTAAATGGCACCTATGACATCATCTGTAGAAGTAGTTTGTAATAGTCCAAACACTTGTTTTTATTTTTCACTGTCTCTTCCCTTTCAATCAGAGCTGGTAAAATTGTTTAAAAAAAAAAAAACCCTACTGTGGGATTTTAATGTATCAATTTATAATCTGCTTCTTTAGGTAAAAGCCACAAATATACTTATTTTGAGACAAGCTCTTCTCTACTTTGGGCTCCTGTGAGATTGTTGAGGGGAAAGCCTTTAAGATAGTTAGAAGTCTTTTCTCTGTCTGAAACACTCTATGAGATATGGTTTTAGGTTTTTCTGAGGTCTTAATAAAGGTCTTACAACCCTACTCTGGATTCAACCTTAGCCTAGAAGCTACTAGGGATGAGAGACAGTTTTATTTTCAAGCCCAGTGAATCCTGTATCCTTTATATTTAACAACTTATTATTTAACTCATTTATTTCCATTCATATTATATCACAGAAGTCAGGTAGCATTTTTAATACTCTTTCTGGAAATCTCCTTAATTAATATTATTAAATTCTCCATGTACATTTTGATGTATATTTGGTACATTTCTATGCTACCAAATTTTCTAATACTATATTAAAAGTATTTCCCTTTCATCCAGATTCCAGTAACATATCACTTACTATCCTTTGAGTCTTTATTAAAACCCTCTTTGAAACTAACTTTGAAACTAACTGGCTACTAACACTCTCCTCAAAGCCATTCAGCTTTTATCTGGTCCCAAAGTCAGCGCCACATGTTTTAGGGTTTTGATATGAAAATCTCCACTTCCAGGCTTAAAATTTTGTTCTAATTATCTTTTGCTGCATAACAAATCTCCTCCAGACTTAATGATATAAAACAGCCATTTTATTATACTCATGGATCAATCAATGGTCATTTGGACTGCCTCTCTGTCTTGACTATTGTAAATAATGTTGTTATATACATAGGGGCCAAGTGGTTAAGGCATTAGGCTGAAGATCACTTCTATTTACATAGCAGATATGGTCTTTCTCTGCTTCTCAATTTCTGGGGACGACTCTTGTAAGGCTTAAAGCCTGAGGGTGTTTTGATGACCAGGGAATGGAGTCATCTTGAAGTGTCTTCAGTCACGTCTGGCATCAGGTGGCTATTGCCTGGCAAACCTACACATGGTCTGTCCTTATAGCCTGGGCTTTTTCACAGCATGTGGCCTCAGCCCTCCTACATGGTGGTCTAGGGCTCCAAAGGTGAGTATCCTAACACAAGTTGGAAGTGCATGTCATTTTTATTACTTAGCTTGGAAAGTCAAACTGTTTCACTTTTCTTGTATTAGCTGATCAAAGAAGTCACACAAAGATCTTCCCGGGGTTCCTGGGTGGCTCAGTCATTAAGCATCTGCCTTTGGCTCAGGTCATGATCTCGGGGTCCTAGGATCAAGCCCCAAACGGCATCTGGATCCCTGCTCAATGGGGAGTCTGCTTCTCCCTCTTCCTCTGCTCCCTCCACCCCTGCCACTCATGTACTCTTGCTCAAATAGATAAAATATTTTTTTAAAAAAAGAGATCTTCCCCTGTTCAAGGGAAGGGTACATAGATCCATCTCTTGATGGTAAAAGTTTTAAGGCCACATTATAAGAACATATGAGATGTGTTATATTGTTACGGCCATCTGCAGGAAAATAAAATCAGCCACACCCTATCAGCCTCAATGAAGAGCTGAAATATTGACAACCTATCATTAACTCCTGAATATGGATGAAACAAAGTGATTGTTCACAAATGAACAAGACAGCTTTTGAAGGATATCCAAGGAAAATATTGACTAATCACCTTTTTCACAAATTGATTGCCAATCTAAAGGATCTTCATAAGACTAGCTTCATGGGTGTGTAAACTGGGCAGCTCCACAGGGCTCCATGCTTAGAGAGATTCCACACTTGCTTTAATTTTCTGTTGTAGCTATCTTGAACTTCCTAATTTTTAAACTTTTTCTCTTTTTCTCTGTCTCACAAATTATTTTGTTAGTTCTGGACTTCCATCCGTTAGCAGTCAGGGCCAGCTTGGATTTTATTAAGGATGTATTAGGCCTACATCTCTACATATTCTTGTCAAACACTGCATCATACACTTAACAGAAGCAAGGCAATCTAGGGACAAAACAAAAACATATGAAACAAGACCATCGTACATCTAGACAGACACATATACACACACACAAAAATAAACAGTGGAAAAATAAGTAGGTGAATGACAAAATATTAATCAAATGTGTATCTTTACAGTGAATAGGTCTAATTACTTTATTACAGTGGCATACTTTTAATTCCTTTATTTAAATCTGATTACAAATCCTAAAGTGAGAAAAATTTGCATCAAGAGCTTAATGAAATTAGAACTCAGATCATGGTAGACCTACCTGACAACAGAAGGCAAAGCAATATGGGCACAAGAGGACCCAGTGAGTATTTCTGTTAGCCGATGGTCCTTTGGAATATTGCCAAGCGAGAGTCTTCAAAATGATCTTGAGGGAAGCTTAAAGTAATGTTAAGTGATGAGGAGGCCATAAAAAAAATCTGAATAAAGAGAGAAAGTTGAATTTCTTGCTTACTATGTGAAATCTATGCTGGTCAGAAATAGTCACTCTGAGTAGAACAGGATGCTGATTTTATACAGGGCTTTTTTTTTTAATTTTTAATTTTTTATAAACATATAATTTTATCCCCAGGGGTACAGGTCTGTGAATCACCAGGTTTACACACTTCACAGCACTCACCAAAGCACATACCCTCCCCAATGCCCATAATCCAGGGCTTTTGAGGAAGCTTTGAGTTCAAAGATTGATGGACTTTCAGAAGTGTAACAGCTGACATAATCTGCAGAAGTATGGCTACTTGGGTGAGACTGTTAGTTGCTTGGCACGCAGAGAGTTTATTGTTGTCTGTTCCTGACTAGGTGACTTTCTGAAGCAAGCAGATTGGTTGCTTTGAGAAAATATTTTCACTAAGGCATATTGCCATTGATATATTGAAGAGGTTTAAAACTGGTTCTGGTAGCTACTTATTACTTTCTGCCTGCCACCCCCTGACAATCTATTTAGCCATTTCCCCTAGGTCTAATCCATTTCCTACAAATTCTGAATTCCTCCAATTTCGTTGGTAAGATATTTCATTTGTAATTGGCCTCAAAGCTTTCATCCCTTTACACAAATGGATAGGCAGCCATCCTTGCATCAAATGCAGATCTACAATCTGATGTAGTACAAAGGATCAAATTGTCAGATCAGACTCACATGAATCAAAGATCTTGTCCAGTATCAAACTTTACTAATAATTTCAATAGGCAATCAAGAAGCAGGTCTAACACATGGAAGGTGGCGCCTACTGATAACTTCACAAGACCTTATGGCTGGGCCAAAGAGTTGCATGTCTGCTGTAGGAAGAAAACATCTGAGAGCCATCCTCAACTGCATGGTTTTTTTCTTTGATTTGTTAGCATGAAAAATATTTTACTAAATTCCTAATGATCAAACTATGTTTGCTTGGTAACAATATTTAAATATTTTTAAGTGTTTTGATTTTCTTTGAATTTTTACTGTTTTTTATTTATTTGAGAGAGAGAAAGAGAGTAGGAGCAGAGGAAGGGGCAGAGAGAAAAGCAGGCTCCCGACTGAGCAGGGAGTCCAAAGTGGGGCTCTATCCCAGGACACTGGGATCATGACCTGAGCTGAAGTCAGACGCTTAACCAACTGAGCCACCTAGGATCCCCAAGTGTTTTGAATTAAAAAATTATTACTAGATTTATTATATATTTGTCTGAGAATATGACTCATTTAGTTTTTGCTTTTTCATATGTCTTTAGGTTATTTTATTGGCCAATTTGTGAGCAATATTTTATTGACTCTGCTTTGGTGATAAAATGTACTGTTTTAGATTCACATTGTTGTTATTTCTATTCTGTATTATCAATGTTATGTAACAATTGTATTTTTATGTGTGTTCTCTAAATTATTACTTCACTACTTCAGACTTTTTTATGCTTTACCATTATCTTTTCAATAGCTATTTAGACAATATGTATTTAATTGGTTTTAATACCCTCCACAAGTCTTTTTTTGTCTTCTCAATCCTGATTTCACTATTCTAAAATTAAAATAATCCCTAAAGTAAACTTTCAAGTAAGTATTTTTAGGAAAGTTAAGTTTTGGGGCATATGTTCAATATCTTTGTATAATTAGGACTATCTTTCTCTTTGTACATAAACAATAATTTGGTTGGGTATTGCACCATCTTTTTCTCTCAAAGTTGGGTGAATCCTGCACAGTTGTCTTCTGACATTACTTCTGGGCAAATATTTTAGATCACAATTTGTTTGCTTTTGTATTTCAGTTTTCTAAATACTTTAGGATTGCATTTCCACCCTTGAAAATCTTAAATGTCATTGAATTGTGGCTAGATGGTTATTATTTCTCTGTGAATTCACTCCTGGTCTCTTAATGGTGTCTATCATATGTCTCACTATTTGCCTACAGTCCTCTTCTGTTCTAGGATTTAAGAATCTTCTCAAGTGTGTCCTTTACTTCATTGTTCATTTAGCCAGTATGTATTGAATGCCAACTATTTGTCAATGTACTAAGTCTTGGGAATAAAATGAGTAAAACAGATATGATCCCTTTCTCTTGGATCTTCACTTTGGGTAGGGGAAGTATAGAGATATATAGAGAGAGTCCTTCCTTTACGTAATCAAAGATGCCATGTCCTCATCATCAAAGATGATGTACAGGGACACAAAAATGGGATTGGGTCTAATTATTTTACAGGGTTTTTCTCATTCAGTTTTTCTGCCTCAGGACAACAACTGCATTTTGTTTTATCGAAATTCTTCCTGGGTTCCAGTAGATTATAAAGCATCACTGTCTTTTCTTTATTATATCATGAAAAGATGGTTCTAAGCAAACCTAGTATCTCTAGCTATCACCCATTGTCCCTATTTGGATATAGTTTTAGTTGATTTTTTTTCTTAATAATACAGTAAGAACCATGATTTGATTTGGCATATCAGTTTGTCTTTATACCTGAGACTCAATCAGAGGACAGGTTTCTGAACTAAGTGGGGAGTTTGAATATTTGCAGATCTATGACTATTCCTTCTGACTGTTGGTCACCGAGCCTGTATATTATTTAGGCTTCTTGTTTTCTCTTTTTTTGTCTCTCCAGGTCACCTTTAAAAATTTATTTTTAAATTTTATTTTATTAAATATTTATTTAATATAATATTTAATATTTTATTATTATATAATACTATATATAATATATAATATAATTGTATTATATTATATTATTTAATATTTTATTAAATATTATATTAAATAAATATTTATTGACTATAGGAAGCATCTAGTAGAGAACATAAAATAGAATCAATATGTTTGGATGCTTTCTTAAAGCTAATTGGTCAAAAGTGTATTATGAGTATATTCTTCAGTGAAATATCACTGAGTTTTGTCAATTCTTGTTATTTCAGTGCATAAATGAGAAATGATCATATGTATGTATTTCTAAAAATTGTCTTGTAAACAAATGGAGGAACAAAAACTTTCTTTCTCTCAAAACAAGCAAGCAAGTAAACAAAATCTCAAGCCAGTAACTAACAAACAAGCATGTCCACAGCTCTAGTTAGCTCCCTGATGAAAAGAAAATGAGTTAGAATTTTAATTGTGGTAGGCTTTTTTTTGGGGGGGGGGCGTCTACCTATGTTTGAGTAGGTATATCATATTGTGGGTATGTATTCATATACAAATGACTATTCCCTCAGTATTGAAAAGAATTGAATATCAGCTGTGCAGGGAGATAGAACAACAGTAATGGCCACAGACTATAAAAGTTTTAGGCTGTGGATTATTGTACATCTTTGTTCTTGTTCCAACTTTTCATTACATTTGTATTTTTCTGGGAAACGGTATACAATTTTATAATTAAGAAGGACAAGATAGAATCCTTTGTGTTTTCTGCTGTGGTTTTCTCAGTTGTGGTTTTAATTGTTGGACCAGTAGGAAAAAAGAAGTCTTTCAACTTAATTTTAAAGGATTGAAAAAGCAGTTAGCAATACATGAATGCAATGAGATTGGGGCTGGAGATGCTTCTCACTGAGCAGAGAACTAATCAGTCCTCACACACATTTCCAGCCAATGAATTAAACCCATTGGTAAGATCTCCAAGAAGGAGCATTTCTTTCCATATCTCCTATATGGTTAGTTAGTTTTGTTTTCCCATTATACATAGCATCTGTCCCTACTAGTGGAAAAAGCTTAGTAGTGGGAATGAGAAAACCCAAGCATGATCTGTGGTTAATTAAATGTAGTTTTGTGCAGGTCTCTTGTAAATTCCCTGGGCCTTAGTTTGTTCTTCTGTAAAATGAATACGTTATACCACATGCTTCTTAATTCTCCAGTTCATCTCTAAGTCATCTGGTATATAGTACTCATACAAATTTCCCCAAGTCTAGATGTGGTTTTAGAACTTTCGGAGAAATACAAATCAGTAGAAATTCATACATTGCATTTAATTATTTCTTTGAACTTTGAAATAGTTCTCCAACTCCAAGAATATTCCATATACTGCATTTGTCGAATTGTTCATACTGAGATTTAATTTATTTATCTTAAAAATTTTCATATAATCTAACTTTTAGATTCAATATAAACATCCTGGACAAGATTTCTTTATACATGATATCGAAATGTGTTTTGCATCATACCAGAAGGTACATTATGTTAGAATATATGTTATGTCTTGAATCTCCTAAATGTACATTTATACTATCAGTAGCTGCCAGATAAGTTTTCTAATTACTTTCATTATTTTTGTGGGTTAAGTACTCTTGGTTTTTTATTAGTATCTAAAATCCTGGGATGCCTAGGTGGTTCAATTGATTGAGCATCCTCTTGGTTTTGGCTTGGGTCATGATCACAGAGTCATAGGATCAGGGCCTGCCTGGGGCTCTGAGACTGGCACCTTGGCCCAGAACCTGCTTCTTCCTCTCCCTTTCTCCCTCTGATCCCCACCCCTCTCATGCTCTCTCTCTCTTTCTCAAATAAATAAATTAATTAAATCTTAAAAAATATATATCCTTGAGCTGATAATCTCAAACACCTTATATTTTTTAGTCCCTCAGCAAGGCCCTTTCTACCCCAACTAAGTTTGTTTGATTTTTATCTTCTACATATGATCCGGTCCTTCCACCCTTTATCTCCTATATCCTATTGTCTTCCTCTGAAATCTGTATTATGATTTCTGCTGGTTTATGTTTATCTCAATTTATGATTTATCCTGCACCACACAAATCATTCCCTTAGTTGTTGTTTTTTTAACTGATCACATATTTAATTTGGGGCATATACTTTTGTAATTTTCAATACAATGTTTTTTCTTTCCCCCAATGGGAAATAATGGCTTTTTAACATAGGGATTATGTTGATTCAAAGCTACAGTCATTGAAAAGTCAAAAAAATTTTTAAACATGTGACAAACTTGTTTAAAGAATAACTTTTTTTTTTTTTTAATGTCCACAGCTATCATCTATTAGATGAGAATGTGAGTCAAACATCATAATGATGACTGAAGGTTCAGCTTTTTGTAAAGTGAAAGAAGCCACCCTGTGAGATGAGGCTATTATTCACCAGTTTTTGGGAGTTTTCTCTTCTAACTTCAGGTAAGGAATGATTTTTATGTGGCCTATATTTCTGGAATTGGGCAGTTTGTTCCAGATGGAGCTTTTATGGCTATGGTTTGCTAAGATATATTGCTGTGCTTACAGATCATTCATTCATTGATAAACTGAATTGACTTTCTCATGTATTTAACTCGGTTTTTCATTGTGATATAGTGAAAAAATACGGGATTTGGAGTCAGAAGACTTAGGTTTAAGTACTGGCTCTGCCACTTACCTTATGTGTGACCCTGAGCCAATCTTTAGCCTCTCTGAACTTTGTCTTATCTGCAAATGAAAAAAAGAAAATCCTATCATACCTACTTCACAGGGTGTTTATCTTGCAAGAGATAAATTAGATAATACGTGAAAATCCCATGTGACTTATAAAGCACCATCCAAATGTAAAAGATTATTTTTAAACTTATTAAGGAGATAAATAGCTTCTTCTAGGAAAAATTTTCTATCTTCTACCTAAAAAATCATATTATATTTTTCTTTTTTTTACTGAGAATGATATGATTATGTTTTTTAAAAGAAATAATATTAGAAATGAAGAGAAAAAGAGAGAATTAATTTTTCTTTTAATTCTTTCTAGTCATATATTTTGCTCATTTTCTCTGTTATCCTCATTTCTTTTGTATTATGGTATTCTGTCTTTTTGGAGTTACTCAATAGAATCTTGCTAATTTTTTTATACTGATTTAATTCCTGGATTCAGGGCTAGTTTTACATTGAAAAAACCTCTCTATTCTTATATTCTTTTCTCGTTGTATCATTTTTTGCTGTAAATCATGTTCCACATATCAATCAATCACACAACCAAAACTTATGACATACCTGCTATGTAAAAGTCACTCTTCTTTATTTTTTTTGTTTGTTTTAAAGATTTTATCTATGTATTTGACAGAGAAAGAAATCACAAGTAGGCAGAGAGGCAGGCAGAGATGGGCAAGCAGGCTCTCTGCCAAGCAGAGAGCCTGATGCAGGGCTTGATCCAACGATCCCGAGATCATGACCTGAGCCGAAGGCAGGAGCCCAACCCACTGAGCCACCCAGGTGCCCCTAAAAGTCACCCTTCTGTTATTAACTTAAAATTTTAGAACGTGTAATATCTGTTTTGGATTTCATTTATTCAAAAAATAAAGAATTTTGGTCACCTACTATATGCAAGGTATCATGGTTGCATAGAAATGTCTCCTATTCTCAAGAAGTCTTCATATTATTCTAGGAGATGACATAGTAATAACTTCAACAATAAAATTGTAGGCATGGAGAGGAGAAATGAAGTATTTACAGAGAAGGGATCACTCATGAGTTGTCTCAAATGAAGGGAGAAATGTGCTTTCAGTAACACAAGATTCTGATATGTATTTAGGAATAGTATTATGATACTGCTTTGGAAGGAGATTTGTCTATTGCTGTGTAACAAATTACAATACACAGTGGAAGTCCATTTTATCTCTTCTTCCATTTTCTGTTGATTAGAAGTGAGTTGGGGCAACTTGTGACTCTTGATCTCAGGGTCATGAGTTAGAGCCCCATATTGGGTATAGAGATTACTTATATAAATAAATATTAAAAAAAAAAGAAGTGAGTCATTAAGTCCAACCCACAAAGAAAGGGAGGGGAATCAGTTTCTACATTTGGAATAGAGAAGTATTAAAGAGTTACAGACATGTTTTTAAACCAGTGCACTCTGCCCTTCAGCCAAAAATCGGTTACATTCTTCCTACATGCAGCATATACTCAGTCATCCCAGATCCTCTCCACAAAGACACTTCCTTTACAGCATCACCTTAGAGTCTAGGATCCCACCATCTATATTACATCCAGGTATAGATGAGGCTTCTCTGCTATAGTTCCATAAGTACATTTCCTCAAATATAGTTGTTCTCGACCTGAAGACCTATGAACCAAAGAGACAAGTTATTTGTCCCACAAATGCTGAACACACAGTGATGAGGCAGGCATAGAATAAGTGTTTTAAATATCAGTATCTGGAAGACTGAAAACAGGAGGCTTACAAGGAAGTCCATAGAAATTCCATATTCTAGCAGAGCACTAGTTGGTAGCTCCTTGACTTGGGACTCATTCTCCGCACCTGTTGGCCTGCATCCTGGTGTCTTGGTTTCACCTCTGAGTTATTTCCTTTTCTGTGAAAGGTAGCCTACACCTGTAGTTGAGTAGTCTCATAAGCCTGCTTCCTGCAAGAGGTTTGGGAACCCAAAGACCTCTTTTTATTGTTGTTAAAGGAACAACAAACTATGTTGTTCCTTTAAGACCATGCTGGTAGTATTCCTGCCATGTAATTCTCTTTAAAACTTGTGGGTCTCCTATGATTCTTGTTGAGGGTTCATTCAGAAGACACACCTCTGAACATTTTTGAGATATGCTCTTTTTTACTTAGTCTTCTGCTGAGACGAGAGAACAGACCTCAAGTTTCTTAGAAGCCTTCTTTGTTAAGTAAACGGTTCTCTGGAGCAGCTCCCTACATCTTTTTGAGCTTCAGCCAAAGGCTTTTATGGCTACTCCCTCAGCTTCATCTTTACCAGTTTTTTAGATAGTGTCCTGGATTTGATGTCTACCTAGGGACATTTTTTTAATTTTAGTATAGTTTGCCATCTGGAGAGATTGGGAACTTTCAAAACCAGCAAGTCCTGATTCCTTTATGTTTTAATAGTCTTTTTCTGCCCTTATCTCTCTTCTCTCACATTTGATTATAATCAGGGAAAAAAAAAAAACAAACAGGTGATACCCTCAAAACTATTTCTGGATCACCTTAGTTAGATAATCCATTTCATTAGCACACTTTCTACTTTTCACATAACTAACTGCATGTTACAGTGTCTGTTAAGCTTTCTGCTACTGCATAATAAGGATTCCCTGTCCTCCAGCCTCCAATAACATTTTTCTTACTTTCTTTTAAGCCTTTGGTAGTAGCCTTCTCAGAGGTCATCAAGATTCTGCTAAACCTTCCCTCAAAGTCCACTCAACTTCTTCCTGCTTCCTGGTTCTAAAACATTTTCCACATTTTAGGTCTTTATTACAGCATCATATCATTTCTAGTACTAAAATCACCATCAGTTATCTATTGCTGTATAACAAATTGCCCAATGTGTACTAGCTTAAGACAAAAATAAGCATTTATTATTTTCAAATTTCTACTGGTCAGGAACTCAGGAGTGCCTTAGCTAGGTAGTTCTAGCCCAGGGTTTCTCAGGAGGTTTCAGTCAAGATGTTGACCAGAGCTACATTCACATGAAGGCTTGACTGGGGCTGGAGAATCTCTTTTCAAGTAGCTCACTCATGGGGTTGGTGACTTGATGCTGGTTGATTTGTTCAAGGCTTCCATTCCTTGCAGTTTGAGCCTGTCCACAGACCGTATGGATGTCCTTATGACATGGTGTCCAGTCTTATCTAGGGTAGGGAATCTAGGAAAGCAAGATGAAAGTGACAATGCCTTTTATGATTGAGTATCAGAAATCACAAACTTACTTCTGCCACATTCTATTCATTACAAACAATTCACTGTGTCCAATAGACAATCAAAGGGAGGTGAATTTGGCTCCACCTTTTGAAAGGAAGAATGTCAAAGAATTTGCAGACATGAAAAACCACCACAATCTGAATCCTGCTCTTGACCAGTAACTCTTGCAAAAAGATTCTCAAGGGAATGCACACACACAGGGAAATGATGATGAAAGAAAGATAAAGATGGGAGTTTGACCCCAAACCTCAATATGTAAGGAAGAAATTTGTAGGTAAAGCTAGATGGGTCTGAATGACATAATACAAAAGCAGGCCAAAAAACTCTTCGGTATAATTCCACTCTAAAACCTAAGCACTGCAGGGAGAGACAAGTGAAAATAGCAGCCATGAATGAAGAGAAAGGGAGGCGGGGAGAGTAAAGATATCCTTTAGTGCCTAGAGTTGCTTGCCTCAGGTTTTTCCAAATAGGGCAGTAGCTCCAGGGCTGCTTCTGTGTTGGAGAAAAAATATGGAAAATGAGAAAGAGAGATAATGGAAGGATCTTAGGGGATCTATAGCATTCTTATCATTCCAGGCTTGTGAAAGAAAAGCCCTAACATATATATCCTATGATATTTAATTAGTAAAGTGGCCCTCCCCAGTAGTACAGCGGCCAGCCAGTATAATGCCCTTAAAACTGATCAGATAGTAACAGCAGTTACCTCTTCTTTCACAGTGCAGCAACTCGGGTTGGGGGGGGGGGCAACAGGTAAGATTAACATTCCCCCACTTTTTTGTTTTTTATCCTATTCATCTAGTTGACTTAACCACATGAGGGGTCAACCTAGAATGTGTTCATGGCTCTCATGGAGGAAGGATTAGCAGCACATTTAGGTAAGTCCCAATCATTCCTTTGTGGGACTCCTTTAGCAACAACAATTGAGAGCTAATGTAAGGGGAGTCTGGGCCCCAAGTTCTTTCATGAGTGTCTCTCAGTATTGCCCCTAGAAGTTTCTGAGATGGATTAACTTGGAGATGAAATTTATCCCAAGGCCACCATATGCTCTAGGCTGAGATTTCATTCCTCAGTGAAATCCTTCATTCATTCCTGTCATCTCAAAAATGGTCCACCTCACTTGGCCAGCAATGTTAAAATAAGCAACATGAAAAGCATAATGCCAATACAGTTATACAATAAAAATGCTCCAAATTTATTGCCACCATAATAAATCTTAAAAATCCCTTCTCATAACCCACTACTAATTATTCTGTTGCCAGGGCCTTTTCCAAGGGGTATTTGCCCTGACCTACAGGAGAAGCTCCAGCTCCAAATGCCCACTAGCCTGTGGCAATGGTCAAGATAAGCCTCAGATAGCATATTTGAGATCCTAAGATACAATAGTTCACAATTTAACCAGAAAGTTTAAACAGCTGCTTTCCTACTACATTGTAGGGAATATCAACTTTCAAGCTGGAGTCAAGGGGGAACCCTGCCGCCCACAGCACTCCTTAACTGAGCAAATTCTATACTTCAGAGTCTGTCGTTTGCAACATCCCACTTCCACATACCTATTTCCATGTTAATCATGACACCTGGTTAGAATTCAGAGACCCAAGTCACTAGATGAGAAAAGAAAAAGGAAACAGATTTACCAATTAATATCTCAGTCCCAATTCAGTGCTTGGAAATCTAATCTTGCTATTAAGATCTCAGTCTCCATGAAGTTTTCTATCTCCACCTAGTGAGTAGGTTCTGTGAAGGACACAAAAGGGTGTGGCCTTCTCCCCCTCCATCACTCCCCACCCATCTTATGTGATTAGGCCCCTCACGGCATAGATGGGGTTGGAGTAGGGAGAGAGAGGAATACATTTAGGTGATTGCTTATACCTTAAAGTTAAGGAGGTGAACCCCTTTCTGTCAGCTAATTTTGCTTCTTCCTCAGATGCTTAGTGCCATGAGAGTTGCTCATATCTACAGATATCTCCACCTGAGTGTGGTAGGAAGCAGGCTCCCCCTCGTCCATTGGTCTTAGTATAGGTGTGCCCCTGATGAATCTTCAGACCAGGAGAATCCCAAGAGGAAAATGCTCCCATATTACTTCAGTCACCCCCTCAGCAGAGTGTACCACTTACCCCCTCCAGCTAAGAAGTTGGCTATCCTAACAGAATGATGTTTCTCTGAACTTATCTCCAAATCCTCAGTACCAAGCAGTAAGGAAACCTTCTGTTTTTCCTTTTTCGGGCCACAGAGTACTCTGAATGCTTTGCATCAACTCTCAGCCACTCCAGGCACAAAACAGGCCCTTCCCCCGTGACCCGGAATGATCCCCAGACCCTGACTGATGGTTCTTCTGGAACTGCGAGCTTTTTCCAGGGTGAAAGAGGGAAGCAAATGGAAAATCACCTTTTCCACACCTTTCTTCACCATTAGGAAAAAGGTAAAATGGAGACAAGATAAAATATATAGCTGTAGTTCCTTCCCCAACTCCCTTTTTTCCCTCTCCACACGTCTAGCTCTCTTTATACAGTTGATAAAGGAAGTACTATTATCAAATATTTTCTGCTAGAAGACCTCAGTAAAGCAAATCAAGTGCTGGGTAGTCTAGCACTAAAAGACTAGTCAACTTGAAAGGTGAAGGAGGTATCTTTTGTTCTTAGCAATAAGTGTTATTAGCATATTTTCAACCATCATATTGGATTAATACGAATGAGTCAGGTGACCCATCTACATTGCTGTGCTTGACTCTGAAGAGCTGCCATATTCTGAGCACCATCTATCACAGCTGTACTGTTCTTCCACCTATCCCCTCTTTGAATCGCAAGAAGCAACTGTTTGCTTACCACACATCATGCTGTATTTTTTTTTCAAGTCAAGCCTATCAAGATTATATTTTCTTTTTTTTTTTTAATTTTTTATTTTTTATAAACATATATTTTTATCCCCAGGGGTACAGGTCTGTGAATCACCAGGTTTACACACTTCACAGCACTCACCAAAGCACATACCCTCCCCAATGTCCATAATCCCACCCCCTTCTCCCAAACCCCCTCCCCCCAGCAACCCTCAGTTTGTTTTGTGAGATTAAGAGTCACTTATGGTTTGTCTCCCTCCCAATTCCATCTTGTTTCATTGATTCTTCTTCTACCCACTTAAGCCCCCATGTTGCATCACCACTTCCTCACATCAGGGAGATCATATGATAGTTGTCTTTCTCTGCTTGACTTATTTCGCTAAGCATGATATACTCTAGTTCCATCCATGTTGTCGCAAGTGGCAAGATTTCATTTCTTTTGATGGCTGCATAGTATTCCATTGTGTATATATACCACATCTTCTTGATCCATTCATCTGTTGATGGACATCATGCTGTTTTTATCCACTGGCATCTTTTCATGGTTTCCTTCTTTCTAAGACCCCTGTTCCATCCCTTCTCCTGTTCTATCACCATGACAATGTTGTTTCTCATGTTATCCTTATGTTCCAAGCTGAAAGAACTGGTTCTTCCTCATATCTTCAATACATTGTGGACTCCACATTGACTGGAACCTAGACAGTGATCTCCTTGAGGTCAGAGAGCACATTTCACTCAACCTTATATGCCCAATACCAACACATTACCTGGCATAAAATAACCGTGGGATACATAGTGAACAGAATTTAGTTACTTTTTTTATTAATTTATTTTTTATTAACATTAATGTATTATTTGCCCCAGGGGTACAGATCTGTGAATCATTAGGCTTACACATTTCATAGAAGTCACCATAGCCTATACCCTCCCCCAATGTCCATAACCCAACCACCCTATCCCTACCCCCAGCCCAGGAATCCTCAGTTTGTTTTGTGGGATTAAAAGTCTCTTATGGTTTGTCTCCCTCCCAATCCCATCTTGTTTCATTTTTTTCCTTCCCTACCTCCCATTACCCCTCATCCTGCCTTTCAAATTTCAAATTCCTCATATCAGAGAAATCGTAAGATAATTTTCTTTCTCTGATTTACTAATTTGCTCAGCATAATACCTTCTAGTTCCATCCAAGTTGTAGCAAATGGCAAGATTTCAGCTTTTTGATGGCTGCATAGTATTCCTGTGTGTGTGTGTGTGTGTTTGTGTGTGTGTGTGTGTGTGTGTGTGTGTATCATCTTCTTCAACCATTCATCTGTTGATAGACATCTAGGCTCTCTCCACAGTTTGACCATTGTGGACATTGCTGCTATAAACATTTGGGTGCACGTGCCCCTTCAGATCACTACATTTGTATCTTTAGGGTAAACACCCAGGAGTGCGATTCTTAGGTCATAGGGTAGCTCTATTTTCAACTTTTTGAGGAAACTCCATGCTGTTTTCCAGAGTGGCTGCGCCAGCTTGCATTCCCACCAACAGTGTAGGAGAGTTCCCCTTTCTCCACATCCTTGCCAACATCTGTCGTTTCCTGATTTGTTAATGTTAGCCTTTCTGAGTGGCGTGAAGTGGTATCTCACTGTGGTTTTGATTTGTACTTCCCAGATGCCGAGTGATGTGGAGCACTTTTTCATGTGTCTATTGGTCATCCAGATGGCTTCTTTGCCGAAATGTGTGTTCATGTCTTTTGGTCTTTTCTTGATTGGATTATTTGTCTGTGGTGGAAGGAAATTGTCCAGTTTCATTCTTCTGCATGTGGCTGTCTAATTTTCACAACACCATTTGTTGCAGACTGTCATTTTTCCATTGGACACTCTTTCCTGCTTTGTCAAAGATTCATTGACCATAGAGTTGAGGGTCTATTCTGGGCTCTCTCTTCTGTTACATTGATCTATGTGTCTGTTTTTGTGCCATGACCAAACTGTCTTGACGACGACAGCTTTGTAATAGAGCTTGAAGTCTGAAATTGTGATGCCAACCACTTTGGTTTTCTTTTTCAACATTCCTCTGGTTATTTGGGGTCTTTTCTGATTCCATACAAATTTTGGGATTATTTGTTCCATTTCTTTGAAAAAAAATGGATGGTATTTTCATAGGGATTGCATTAAATGTGTAGATTGCTTTAGGTAGTGTAGACATTTTCACAGTATTTGTTCTTCTAATCCATGAACATGGGACGTTTTTCCATTTCTTTGTGTCTTCCTCAATTTCTTTCATGAGTACTTTATTGTTTTCTGAGTACAGATTCTTTGCCTCTTTGGTTAGGTTTATTCTTAGATATCTTATGGTTTTGGATGCAATTATAAGTGGGATGGAGTCCTTAATTTCTCTTTCTTCTGTCTTGCTGTTGGTGTATAGAAATTCAACTGATTTCTGTGCATTGGTTTTATATCCTAACACTTTACTGAATTCCTGTATGAGTTCTAGCAGTTTTGGAGTGGAGTCTTATGGGTTTCCACATAAAGTATCGTATCATCTGCAAAGAGTTGGTGTTTGACTTCTTCTTTGCTGATTTGGATGCCTTTCATTTCTTTCCGTTGTCTGTTTGCTAAGGCTAGGATTTCTAGTACTATGTGGAATAGCAGTGGTGATAGTGAACAGCCCTGCCATGTTCCTGGCCTTAGGGGAAGGGTCTCAGTTTTCCCCATTAAGAATGATGTTCACTATGGGTTTTTCATAGATGGCTTTTATGATATTGAGGTATGTACCCTCTATCCCTACACTGTGAAGAGTTTTGATCAAAAAAAGGATGCTGTACTTTGTCAAATGCTTTTTCAGCATCTATTGAGAGTATCATATGGTTCTTGTTCTTTTTTTTTTTTATTAATGTATTGTATCACATTGATTGATTTGCGAAGGTTGCACCAAACTTGCAGCCCAGGAATAAATCCCACTTGGTCATGGTGAATTATTCTTTTAATGTACTGTTGGATCCTATTGGCTAACATTTTGGTGAGAATTTTTCCATTCGTGTTTATCAAGGATATTGATCTGTAATTCTCCTTTTTTTTTTTTTTAAGATTTTGTTTATTTATTTGACAGAGATCACAAGTAAGCAGAGAGAGAGGGGAAAGTAGACTCCCCGCTGAGCAGCTAGCCTGATGCAGGGCTCAGTCCCAGGACCCCAGGACCTGAGTCAAAGGCAGAGGCTTTAACCCACTGAACCCCCCCAGATGCCCCTGTAATTCTCCTTTTTGATCAAGTCTTTGTCTGGTTTTGGGATCAAGGTAATGCTGGCCTCATAAAATGAGTTTGGAAGTTTTCCTTCCATTTCTATTTTTTGGAACAGTTTCAGAAGAATAGGTATTAATTCTTCTTTAAATGTTTGGTAGAATTCCCCTGGTAAGCTGTCTGGCCCCGGGCTCTTGTTTGTTGGGAGATTTTTGATGACTGTTTCAATCTCCTTACTGGTTATAGGTCTGTTCAGGTTTTCCATTTCTTCCTGGTTCAGTTTTCATAGTTTATATGTCTCTAGGAATGCATCCATTTCTTCCAGATTGTCAAATTTGCTGGCCTGTAGTTGCTCATAATATGTTCTTATAATTGTTTGTTTGTTTGTTTTTGGTGTTTGTTGTGATATCATCTCTTTCATTCATGATTTTATTAATTTGGGTCCTTTCTCTTTTCTTTTTGACAAGTCTAGCCAGGGGTTTATCCATTTTATTAATTCTTTCAAAGAACCAGCTCCTAATTTCATTGTCTGTTCTACTGTTCTTTTGGTTTCTATTTCATTGACTTCTGCTCTGATCTTTATAATTTTCTTCTCCTCGTGGGCTTAGGATTTCTTTGCTCTTCTTTCTGTATCTCCTTTAGATATAGGGTTAGATTGTGTACTACTTGAGATCTTTCTTGCTTCTTGAGAAAGGCTTGTATTGCTATATACTTTCCTTTCAGGACTGCTTTGCTGTGTCCCAAAGATTTTAAACAGTTGTGCTTTCATTTTCATTTGTTTCCATAAATTTTAAAAATTCTTCTTTACTTTCCTGGTGACCCATTCATTCTTAAGTAAGGTGCTCTTTAGCCTCCATATATTTGAGTTCTTTCCAACTTTCCTTTTGTGGTTGAGTTCTAGTTTCACAGCATTGTGGTCTGAAAATATGCAGGGAAGGATCCCAATCTTTTGGTACTAGTTGAGACCTGATTTGTGACGCAGGATGTGATCTATTCTGGAGAATGTTCCATGTGCACTAGAGAAGCATGTGTATTCTGTTGCTTTGTGATGGAATGTTCTGAATATATCTGTGATGGCCGTCTAGTCCAGTGTGTCATTTAAAGCCTTTATTTCCTTGTTGATCTTTTGCTTGGATGATCTATTTCAGTAAGGGGGGGTGTTAAAGGCCCCCACCATTACTGTATTATTTTAGATGTGCTTCTTTGATTATGTTATTAATTGGTTTATATAATTGGCTGCTCCCATGTTAGAGCATAGATATTTAAAACTGTTAGATCTTCTCATTGGACAGACCCTTTGAGTATGATACAGTGTCCTTCCTCATCTTTTATTATAGTCTTTGGCTTAAAATCTAATTAATTTGCTATAAGGATGGCCATCCCAGCTTTCTTTTGATATCCATTAGCATGGTAAATTGTTTTCCATCCCCTAACTTTAAATCTGGAGGTGTCTTTGGGTCTAAAATGAGTTTCTTGTAGACAGCATATCAATGGGTCTTATTTTTTTTTTAAGATTTTATTTATTTATTTGACAGAGAGAAATCACAAGTAGATGGAGAGGCAGGCAGAGAGAGAGAGAGAGAGAGGGAAGCAGGCTCCCTGCTGAGCAGAGAGCCCGATGCGGGACTCGATCCCCCGACCCTGAGATCATGACCTGAGCCGAAGGCAGCGGCTTAACCCACTGAGCCACCCAGGCGCCCCGGGGTCTTATTTTTTTTATTCATTCTGTTACCTGTGTCTTTTGATTGGGGCATTTAACCCATTTACATTCAGGTTAACTATTGAATGGTATGAATTTAGTGCCATTGTATTGCTTGTAAAGTGTATATTGTTTCTGTTCCTTTTTAGTTAATTTTAGGCTCTCTCTTTGCTTAGAGGACCCCTTTCAATATTTCCTATAGAGCTGGTTTGATGTTTGCAAATTCATTTAATTTTTCTTTGTCCTGGAAGCTTTTTATCTCTCCTTCTATTTTCAATGACAGCCTAGCTGGATATAGTATTCTTGGCTGCATATTTTTCTCGTTTAGTGCTCTGAGTATATCATGCCAGTCCTTGCTGTCCTCCAGGTCTCTGTGGATAGGTCTGCTGCCAATCTAATATTTCTACCATTGTATGTGACTAACCTCTAATCCTGAGCTGCTTTTAGGATTTTCTCTTTGTCACTAAGACTTGTAAGTTTTACTATTAGATGATGTGGTGTGGACCTATTTTTATTGATTTTAAGGGGGGGTTCTCTCTGTCTCCTGGATTTTGATGCTTGTTCCCTTTGCCATATTAGGGAACTTCTGTACTATAATTTGCTCCAATATACCTTCTGCCCCTCTCCTTCATTCTTTTCTGGGACCCCAATTATTCTAATATTGTTTTGTCTTATTGTATCACTTATCTCTCGAATTCTCCCCTCATCATCCAGTAGTTGTTTGTCTCTCTTTTGTTCAGCATCTTTATTCTCCATCTTTTAGTCTTCTGTATCACTAATTCTCTTTTCTGCCTCGTTTATCCTAGCAGTAAGAGCCTCCATTTTTTATTGCACCTCATTAATAGCTTTTTTTAGTTTCAACTTGGTTGGATTTTGGTACTTTTATTTCTCCAGAAAGGGATTTCTTTTTCTCCAGAAAGGGATTCTCTAATATCTTCCATGCTTTTTTTGAGCCCAGCTAGCACCTTGATAATCATCATTCTGAACTCTAGTTCTGACACAGTACTAATATCCATATTGATTAGGTCCCTAACCATTGGTACTGCCTCTTGTTCTTTCTTTGTGTGTGTGGTGAGTTTTTCGACCTTGTCATTTTATCCAGTTAAGAATAGATGAATGAGAGAAGGAGATACTAAAAGGGTGGCAAATACCCCAGAAAAATATACACCAACCAAATCAGAGGAGACCTGAAACTGGGGTGAGAAGAAAGGGAAAAAAATAAAATATATATATATTAGACTGGTGAATAGAAAAGAGCCACCCACTTGATTTTGGTTGTTTTCTGGTGTCTTAGAAGAAACTACCTCCCAAAATTTTAAAGAAAGAAAAACTTACATATATACAAAAATAAAGATAAACACGATGAAGGGATGGAATATTAAAGATGAAAATTAAAACAACTCTAGACAAAGAATTGACAAGATAAGAAGTTGGTTGGAACAAGAAAAAAAAGAGGAGAGAATGTGATCAGGGTCAAGATTAGAACAAAGCCATGCACTAGATTTAGGGTAGATTTTGATCTATTAGAAGAAATTGTATCCCAAAGTTTTAAGAAAAACAACCTATATGCATACAAAAAATAAGTTAAATATAATGAAGGGATACAATTCAACTATAACAGTGAACAGTGAAAATTTTAAAAGATTTTTTAAAAAGGTATTGATATAATAGCTTAAAAAGTTAAAATAGGAAAGAGGAAAAGTTTAAAAAACAGAATAAAAAATAAAATTAAAAAAAATTTAACTTTACAAGACTAAAGGATCATGGGGGAAAAAGCGATAAATTCTGTGTTGCTTTCCCCTAGCTTTGGAGTTCCACTGTTCTCATCCATTGGTGAACTTGGTCTTGGCTGGATGTTCTCGCTGATCTTCTGGGTAGGGGCTTCTTGCAGTGATTCTCAAATGTCTTTGCCTGAGGCTGAATTGTACCCTCTTGCCAGGGGCCAGGCTAAGTAATCTGCTCGGGTTTGGTCTCGGTAGCTTTTATTCCCTGAACTCTTCCCATACGGCTTTGAAGGAGGGGAATGAGGATGGCAGCCTCCAAATCTCTGACTCTGTAGGAGCTGGGAGCTCAGGGCTCCACTCCCCAGTGCACCCTCAGAGAAAAGTAGTCAGTCCTTTCCGTCTCCCTGGTCTCCAGCTGTACTCCAAGACCACCCACTCTATAGCCAAGCATTTCTATCTCTGGTGCACAGCCCCATTTGGCATCTCTAAACCCAGAAGATTCCTGCAGCGTGTTCCCACATCTCTCCTCCTGGAGGAGGAACGTGAGTCTTCCCAGATCCGCTGCTTGTTGGGTCCCTAGTCAAATAGCAGTGGCTTAACCGTGCCTTGGATCATGGTTTAAGGTAACCCAGAACAGAGCACACACTCCTTGGTTCCATCTCTGCAGCTGGCTTCCCCACTCCAATACGTGGGAGCTCTGCCACACTCAGACACCCTTGGTCTTTTTTTGACCCCGTGCATCCTGAGACTACACTGTCTCCATGAGGGCTCCACCCCTAGCTTAGCCTCTGGAGCAATGTCCCTCAGTGGAGCAGACTTCTAAAAATTCCAATTTTGTGCTCTGCTGCTCCACCACTTGCCAAGATCCTGCCCCTCCCTCTCTGGTCTATCTTCCTGTGTGTTGCCTCAGATTCACTTCACATGTCCTACCTTCCGGAAAGTGGTCAATTTTCTGTTCCTAGAATTGCTGCTCTTCTTCTCTTCTATCTCCTATTGAGTTTGTAGGTGTTCAGAATCGTTTGATAGCCACCTAGCTGAACTCCTGGGACCTGATGATATCTAGGTCTCTTACTCCTCTGCCATCTTGCTCCTCCCTCTGAATTGAGTTTCTGAAGGAAATTTGTTCATTGGTCTTGCAAGGACTCCTATATCTACTCTTCTGTTTTTTTCTTAGAAGATTCATTTTGGGAACAGGTCATTTAAGACCAGTTACATCATGTTCTGTCTGTATGCTCTGATTGCATACTTTTCACAGTAATATTTTATAGACAGTAATTATCCTGTCACTCTTGATATAGGTTAGTATCACTGTATTGATTGAATAGCTTATTTATTGAACTGCTATTTGTCTCAAAGACTCTCTTTCTTTCAGAAAAATTCAGGTTTAAAAGATAAAGGACTTAAAGCATCTGTATATGAGCAAAGTAAGAAAAAAGAGGTAGTTGGCTGCAAAATTTCTGACACCATAATAAGCCAACTTTCATAGCATTGATTTAAGAACTAACCCAAGATAGATCTTAAAATCAGCCAATCTGTAGTTTCTTTGAAACAAATAATTCAACCAACAAAGGCACATGAAGTGAATGATAAGCAATGATGATCAATGCTATCATATTCATTCTGTGTTTTGAGTCAAGGAGAATGGTCCTGGAATATTCTCTCTTCATAAAGAGGCCAAACCAGTTTATGTAATATGACTATTATGAGTGAGGCCATTGCATAGTGGTTTGTGCTACTATGTGCTGGCACCCTACTAAGTAAATACTTTATTTCATTGCCACATTTAGATCTTACTACCCTCTTGTATTAAGGTTCCCCAAAGAAACAGAACCAATAAGATATGTACACATAAGGAATTAACTCATGTGATTATGGAAGCTGGCAAGTCCCAATATCTGCAGAGTGGGTTGGCAGGCTGAAGACTCAGAGAGTTGATGTTTTAGTGTGAGTCTGAAGGCAGGAAAGAAGCTGATATCCCAGTTCAAAGGCAGTCCCAGGCAGGAGGAATCTTACTTGGGGGAGGGTCAGTGTTTTGTTCTCTTCAGGCTTTTAACTGGTTGGACAAAGCCCATCATGTTAGGAAGGGCAATCTGCTTTACTCAGTCTACTGATAAGAATGTTAATCTCTTCCAAAAACAACCTCACAGACACACCCACAATAATATTTGACCAACTATCTGAGCATCTTTGGACCGGTCAGATTGACATATAAAATTAACAATCACACTTGTGTAGTAGGTTCCATAACTCTCCTGCTCTTTAAATGAGGTGAAATAGAGAGGTGATATAACTGCCTTGTCATATACAACTGGTAAATGACAGAGACTCAGACCCATTCTTTCTCAACTTTATTATATCAATTACCCCGAGTCTGACTGGGCAAAACATGGTATTTTAAAAAGAGGACAAGATTTGTAATTTAGACAGACCTTGGTTTTTATGAGAATTAAATTTTTTAAAAAATGAATCTAAAAGCACTTATCACTGTGCTTGGTATATAGATTCAATATATATAACTAACATTATTAGTATTAGTGGTAGTACTAGTATTATTATTAAAAGGATTATGATTATAAACAAACTTTTGTCCTTAGAATACTTGGTAGTGAAAATGCCAGAATGTACTTTAAATGAAGATACATTTGACCTTTATTATTCTCTGTTCTTTCCCTTGGTTCTGTGATATAAAGATAAAAAATAGTAAGTCACTAGATAGTTAATTTCTCCAACATATCCTCTTGCAGAAATAACATTACCTTTGGCAGAGATATACCTTATTCCTGCTGATGTCATTAGAAAATGGCAAGGTCAACCAAAATGAGAAATTGACAGCATCTCTGTCTTTCCAGTTTTTAATAAGTATTGTCAAAAGAAATAATAATCAGATTTGAACTTGTTTGTCCTTGAAGTGCCTTTTTCTAAAAGGCCTCCTAGCAAATCTAATGTAAGATCAAAAGCAGCTGGGAAAAAGTGGAAATCACTTAAATGTACTTCTTTACTTTATTCTCTGGAATAAAAAAAAAAATACTTATTCACTTTCAGTGATTCAGGCCCTGGGGAATTTGCCTCCTTCTTTTCCTGGGGTGTAGGGCATGTTGATAAAGGGAGCTCTAACGAAGTAATAAACCAGATTTTCCAATATGTAAATAAAATATAGACTTCTAGGGAATGTGGTATTTAAAGACTTAGACCCCACACTCCTCACCTCATTTCTAGGGCAAAACTCCAAGCAAAATTGAAATTAGTTCTATTTTTTTTTTAAGATTTTATTTATTTATTTGACAGAGAGAGAGATCACAAGTAGGCAGAGAGGCAGGCAGAGAGAGTTCTATTTTTTTTCCTTCTTTTTCTTTTGCCATGGGGCCTCCTATCTTCCATCCAAAATCCTCATGTTCTTTCATCTCCACATTTTGTGTTCTTAGCAAAGGATGTGATAAACCCACAGCTATTAAGATACAATGACTTAGGGGCACCTGGGTGGCTCAGTGGGTTAAGCCTCTGCCTTCGGCCCAGGTCATGATCCCAGGGCCCTGGGATCAAGCCCCGAGTCGGGCTCTCTTCTCGGCAGGGAGCCTGCTTCCCTTCCTCTCTCTCTGCCTGCCTCTCTGCCTGCTTGTGATCTCTGTCAAATAAATAAATAAAATCTTAAAAAAAAAAAAAAAGATACAATGACTTATAAGAATTATTGTGCTTTTTTTACCCCATCCCCTTTAGAATTTAAAAAGCTTCATAACTTTAAAAGGTTTAATTTTAGATATCAATGCAATTGAGGAGGCATTTACTACAATCAGAGGGACCTTGCTAGAGTTGCTGAAATCACACCATGTAGAGAATGGGATCACTCTGCATTCCTAGATGTTAAGGGCAGCCTTGCTGTTTTCTCATCTTCTCTCTAATGTGGGCTCTAATTCCAGCCACACTAATCACAGTGCTAATCACCCTCACCTGATTCCTCCTAGTGCTCTCCTCATTCTGTCTCTGTACGATGTTTCAGTGCTGTTGTCTCCACTCAGAATGCCTTCCTCAACCCTCTTGGGCAACCCATGCCTCTGACTTCACATGAGTCCAGCTTAATCAAAATTCTCCATTCAAGGTATAAGGTTCACCTGAGGAAATGAACCATCCTCTAAAGAAACAACTATGAAAGAGTATAAGACAGGACACCTGAGTGGCTCGGTGGGTTCATCCTCTGCCTTCAGCTCAGGTCATGATCCCAGGGTCCTGGGATGGAGCCCCACATCAGGCTCTCTGCTTAGCAGGGAGCCTGCTTCCCTCTCTCTCTGCCTGTCTCTCTGCCTACTTGTGATCTCTCTCTTTAAAATAAAATTTTAAAAGGGGGGAAAAAAGAAGAATGAGTATAAGATAATATACAACTAATAGCCATTTGTGCATGTGCTGGTGATAGAATCCTATGTAAACATCGTCCTGCCCCCAAGGAACTTAACTTCTTGTGAGGGGCAGAGAGAAACAGAAAGGTAACACACAGTGAAGATGATGCAGTAGGAACAACAGGCACAGAGCATTATGGGGAGGGGAAAGGAAGGTACTCATCTGCAAGGGAGCATTGTTGTCACCTGGGTGGCACTGAGAAACTGCGTTATCTCAGGAGCTGGGACATAGTTGCCACACAATTTAGTTTTTTGAACCTTGCCAACTAACTACTACATTCCTGGGGGAGGAGGATGGCAGGGGAGAGAAACATTTTACTGTAGTAGAACCAATGAAAACACATATCAGAAGGAATGTTTCCAGCAAAGGGCAGTGGTCAGACCTTGAGCACCATTAGATGCTAGTAGCTCTTCATGTCACTGTTTCACACTAAATGAAGGAAGGGGCTGCTGGGTCACTTTCGTGATCACATGCATCCAGCTTCCTCCACCTAGCATGGAAAAGTGCTCACTGAAGATTCTCTCATGCTGGTAAGCCAGACTCCACCTCCACCCCCGCCCATCCATAAAACATGCTGCATTTAGCACATACTTGCCTATGGTAACAACCATATGAAGGGTTAAAATTCCTAAGGCAACTGGAGATTATAGAGACCAGCGATTAAGAACCAACCTGCTTAGGTTTGGGTCCAGGCTCCACAACTTACTAATGGTTTGATGATGGGAAAGAGGCTTAATCTTGACGCCTCAGTTTCCTACTCTATATAATGGGAGTAATAGCATTACCTCATAGGACTGATATAAGAATTAAAGGAGATAGTAAGGTTAAAGTTCTTCACATTGCAGCTGAAGAGTTTTAGTTACCTAGGGCTGTTGTAACAAATCACCACAAACTGCTTGGCTTAAAACAACAGTAATTTATTCTATCACAGTTCTGGAGGCTAGAAATCAGAAATTAATGTGTCAGCAGGGCTATGCTCCCTCTGAATAATTCCTTGCCTCTTAGCATCTGGTGGTTGCTGGCAATTGTTGATGTTGCTTGGCTCGTACACATATCAGTTCAATCCCTGTCTCTACTATTACATGTTGTTTTTACATGGTCTTTTCCTTGTGTGTCTCTCTGTGTCCAACCTGGCCTTCTGATAAAGACACCAGTAATTGCATTTAGGGTTCACCGTAATCCAGTACGTCCTCATCTTAATTTAACTACTTATACCTACAAAGACCCCATTTCCAAATAAAGTCACATTTACAGGTTCCAGATAGACATGAATTTTGGGAGAACACTATCCAACCCAGAATACCAGTAAGTATGCAATAAATGTTAGTTAAAAACACGCTCACCCATTTTACCACAACCACCCACAAACATAAAACATAAATCACATACTCACACACAGAGGGGATTCTGGAAAGATTATGGTTTCAATATGGCTTTATTCTAACTCTTTATTCTCAACTCTAGTCTCCGTCTATTTCTGATCCAAGTGGTTGGGGGCTTTCCAGAAGAAGGCTTTGAGGATTGGCATGCACCCATTTGAGAGAACATGTGCAGGAATATCTTCCCTCTGGGTCAATCCCAGGGGAGAGTTGATACCATGTTCCATAGTTTCCTGGATCTTAAGGAGTTGAGGAGTAGTTGAACAAATGGGCTGAATCTTCTTTACTCCAGAGAATGAGCAAATGGGAGGAAATTAAAGGCAGAGATGATGAATGGAGACTGACTACCTGTGTGCTGCACCCAAAAGAGCAGAGACCTGTGTGTCTTCTTCTATTTTCAGACCTTTGGCCATGTAAGGTGCCCCAGCAGCTGCATCTGAGCCCTACTAAGCAGGCTAAAGAAAATAAGGCACATCAGGCACATCAGGTAGAGAGAACAAGACTGAGCACAGCTCTTGGATTGAACTGCTATTAAAATATAGCTGCTAGAGAAGGTAAAGGATAATGGGAATAAAACAATGAAAAGAACACTCAAAATATACAAGGAGAGCACAAAACAGACTGTCTGGAACTAAAATATGGCTTATAAATGAAAACATTCAGTAGACGAAGAAGAACATCATCCCAGTCAAGAGCTGTGTATTGGTCTGAAAGATTAAATTTATCAGTACAGAGCAAACTTTCAAAGAGATGGAAATTATAATGGATAAGAGAACAGACTTTGAGGAAAGATCTATGAAAAATCTAATATGGGTATTATAGGAATTCCAAATTTAAAAAAAAAAAAAAAGAAGAAGAAGAAGCAGAGGGATGAGAGAGCTAAAGAAAGTCCTGACTATAGTTTGGAGGTGCATACCATGCACTGAGGAGGCAAGATCTATTTAGGCAGATCCTGCTAAAAGTCCTAAATACCAGGATAAAAAGAAACATCAGAATTCCCAAGGAAAAAGAAAGGTGGTTAGAAGGGCAAAATAGTCCTACCAACTTTGAACTTCAGCAGTATTTGAAGTGGTAGATGACTTAGAGAGAAGGACTAAAACCCAGGGATCCAAGGCAGAATCAAGATATAATTCGTTTGTCAGGCTGAAAGTAGGATATCTGTGGCTCTGCCCCAGTAAGGAAGATATATGAGAAAGAACCCCAAGCAAACAAAGGAACTAAAACAGAAACTTCAACATAAAAGAAGATAAAAGAGAGAGAAGAGTGTTTAGAAGTAAGGTATGCTTAAGTGCAGATTCAAAAGATACTATAGATACAGTACAGAGAGAATACAATGTGCTATTTTTAAAAATTTTATTATAAACATATAATGTATTATTAGCCCCAGGAGTACAGGTCTGTGAATAGCCAGGTTTACACTCTTCACAGCACTCACCATAGCACATACCTTCCCCAATGTCCACAACCCCACCCTCCTCTCCCTAACCCCCTCCCCCCGCCACCCTCAGTTCGTTTTGTGACATTAAGAGTCTCTTACGGTTTGTCTCCCTCCCAATCCCATCTTGTTTCATTTATTCTTTTCCTACCCCCCAAACCCCCCACCCTGCCTCTCAAATTCCTCATATCAGGGAGATCATATGATAACTGTCTTTCTCTGACTGACTTATTTCACACAACATAATACCCTCTAGTTCCATCCACATCGTTGCAAATGGCCAGATTTCAAATGGCTGCATAGTATTCCATCATGTGTGTGTGTGTGTGTGTGTGTGTGTGTGTGTATGTATACACATATAAAATGGATAAAGAAGATGCGGTTTATATATATATAAACCGCATCTTCTTTATCCATCCATCTGGTGATGGACATCTAGGTTCTTTCCATAGTTTGGCTATTGTGGACATTGCTGCTATAAATGTTCAGGTGCACGTGCCCCTTCGGATCACTACATGTGTATCTTTAGGGTAAATACCCAGTAGTGCAATTGCTGGGTTGTAAGGTAGCTCTGTTTTCAACTTTTTGAGGAAACTCCATGGTGTTTTCCAGAGTGGTTGCACCAGCTTGCATTCCCACCAACAATGTAGGAGGGTTCCCCTTTCTCTGCATCCTTGCTAACATCTGTCATTTCCTGACTTGTCAATTTTAACCATTCTCACTGGTGTGAGGTGGTATCTCATACAATGTGCTATTTTTTGGCAATACAGCAGTCCCACCTTATCTGTGATTTCATCTTCTGCAGTTTCATTTGCCCCTGGTCAACCATAGTGTAGAAACAGATGATCCTCCGTCTGTCATTAGAAGGTCAGTAGTAAGTAGCCTAAGGCATTGTTACAATTCCTACGTTAAGCTGCTCACTGCATGTCATCACGTAGGCATTTCAGGATCTCCCATCATCACAAGGAGGATGAATACAGTACAATAAGATATTTGATAGAGACACTACATTTACATAACTTTTACCATAGTTTATTTTTGTAATTGTTCTATTTTATTATTGTTGTTGTTAATCTCTTACTGTGCTTCATTTGTAAGTTAAATTTATAATAGGTATGTGTATATAGGGAAAAAAGTCCATGTATATATAGGGTTTAGTACTACCTGTAGTTTCAGGCATATGTTGGGGGTCTTCGAACATTTCCCCTGCAAATAAGGGAGGGATTCCTGTGAATTTGAAAACCTAGTGAAAATAAGTATTTTTCTAGTAAAATACAAATCACCAAAGTTGGCATAAGAAGAACTGAAAAATTTGAATAGAACAATGTTAATAGTAGACATTGGAAATATGGCTAAAGATTACTATTTAAAAAAAAATGCAATCAGAAAGTTTCTCAGCTGAATTTCAGCTAATTTTTAAAGAACAATTCCAGTGTTTTTAAACTACTCCAGACCTAGAAAAAGACAGAAAGTGCCTAAAATCACTTAATTCTCATTTTATGAGTACCACTTAACTTTGATACACAAACCTAAAAAAAAAATAGTAAAAGTAGAAATAGATAGTTAGATACATAGATAGCTACAGACAGACAGACAGGTAGACAGACTGACTAACATAGTCCCTCCTATGGTAGATAGATGGTTGAATGGATAGATGGATAGATTTTATTAACATTTTCTGAAAGACAATACGATATTTATTTCTCAGCTTGTTAGCTTTTATTTTTATTTTTGACATAATTTAATATAAATATTATACTCCTACTTAAAAATCTTTCATTTGTTCTCCATTTAATGTTTTATGAAAATTTAGTATTTTTATAAAAAGATCATAGACATCTATTTTTTATTTTTTTGAGGTTGTAATAATTTTTTAATTTAAATTCAATTTAGCTAACATGTAGTGTAGTGCTGGTTTCAGGAGTAGAATTTAGAGATTCATCACCTACATGTAACATCCAGTGCTTATCCAACAAGTGCCCATCACTCATTTACCCTATCCCCTCACCCACCACCCTTCCAGGAACCCTCAGTTTGTTCTCTATATTTAAGAATCTCTTGTGCTTTGCCTCTCTCTCCTCTCTCTCTCTCTCTGTTTTTATCCTATCTCATTTTTCCTTCCCTTTTCTTATGTTCATCTGTTTTGTTTCTTAAATTCCACATATGGGTAAAATCATATGGTATTTGTCTTTCTCTGAATTACTTCACTTAGCATAATACACTCTAGTTCCATCCATTACAGAACATCTATTTAATTCGGCAAGTCATTTGATAGTTGTAGGAATATGAGGTTTTGTACCATTTTATATGTATTCGGTTTATTTTTAAAAACACTTCCTTGATGTTTACCTTGAACCACAGTGTGCTAAGTACTTTACATTCATTAATGCATTCAGTCCCACAGTAATCCCCTGAGATTTGCACCATCATTGCTTCTGTTTTAAAGACAAGGAAACTGAGGTTTGGAGAGAATGAGCAGATCACACAGGTCTGCAGAAGAGCCAGGCTCTTCAAGTCAGCATCTTACTGTTTATGTGTCTCATCTCATGGTCCAGACCAGAAGGTTCTTCAGGAAGAGGCTTTTTTATTTTGTGTTCCACATGGCACCATCATAGTTCTTCGAACATATCTAAGTACAAGTAAGTATTTGTTGAAATTAATTAATTGAATGAGTGGTACTTTTTGTTTGTTTTAAGGTAGGGAAAACTTGGACATGTTTCAAGGTATCAAATATGGGCCAATGTAGTTACTGAAGATGCCACAAAGGAATGTATTAATGGATCACGGTCAATTCACCAATAAGTTTATTGAGTGTATTTTCCTGCCTAGTAATAGAAAGACAAAGTAGCACAGAGCTCACAGGAAAGCATAATCTTCTGAGAAAGATGGACATTTCTCCTCTGAGAGCACAGGGCCAAATAGACAAGGAGAGTTGAAGCAACATAAATATGCAGAGATAAACATAAGCAAGAGGAGAGCTGAGGGCCTGCACAGTCTGTTATCAGAGCCCAAAGGAAACAATTGGGGAAATATTTTCTCGATTGTCAGACCTTATCTTTGCAATTTAGTAAAAACAGCAACTGAAAAATCCACCAGCTGACATGACTTTCATTTACAGTTAAGGTCTGGGGGCAGGAACTGGTTTGAATAAGGCCCTTGTTTTATTGAAACAACTTGGTTCCATATTGGAGTTCACTGGTAGGTCATATACTGATAAAACAGCAAGTTCCCCAAACTTTAAACGATTGCTGATCTAGAAATTGAAAAAGAAGTAGATTTTGAAATGGTCTGAAAACGAACAGTGAGAAATATTCTATGTCAGTTTTCAGATAAGCTTGACTATTAGCAACTCTAGTCATTTAGTGAAGCTGGGTTATTGCCCTACAATGCTTTCTCTGCAGGGTCTTTGGAAAAGTGAGCTGAGAGTTCTATATGGTTGAATGACCTGAAGAGTAAAATGTCCATTGTCTACATGCCCCAAGTTCATCTGCAATGTCCAGTTTTCCACCTGACCACACAGAAAATGGGTTGCCTATAAATTATTGTTTCAGTGTTGGCAGATAAAATTATCATGGAGCTTATTTCTTTTATCCTGGGCAGAGGTTTTTTTTTTTTAATCTTTGTATAGTATATATATATATATATATATATATATATTTTTTTTTTTTTTTACCTTTTCAGTAAATACTGAAAGCTTGGAGTTACAACATCCCTCTACTTAGACTTTCTTTTTTATTTTTTTTTAAAGAACATTTCCAATTTCTTGCTGCATTTCCTGAGAGTCCTAATATCCTAATCTAGTCACGGTACAATGATTTTCATTTATAAAATAAAATTGCACCCAAGGCACCAAATTAAACTCTTTTTAAATGAAATCATTTAAAAAAATTAACTCTCCAAACAATAAAAATGTATGTTTCCTATATATGTAACAACTAACATGTATTTAACATATCAGTTTTTAGTGCCTATTTATGAATGTTTTAGTAAACTGTCACTACCATTCTGTGAAGGAGGTGTTATTGTCTTTTCTATTTTAAAGATAAGAATTAGGTCCCAGAAAGAATAAGTAACTTGCCTGTAATCACATACTAGTAACTGGTGGAAATGGAACTCATGCCCATTTTTTCAGATTCTAAATCCTGTGTCTTGTCTTCAGAGGGAGAAGTCCATATTGATTCACTCATTTTTCATTTACTCAAACATTCAACTAACATTTATGAGCACTATGTTGGCTCTTGAAATACAAGGGTAAATAGGACATAATCCCTGCTCTGATGAAACCTACAGTCTAATGGGAGAAGGTAGTCAAATAAATAGGAAGGAATACTATAGGACGATCTATGCTCTTGTTAGGAAGAATACAGGAAATGATGAAAGCCCCAGTGGAGTGGGGTGGAGGCAGTATGGAGTGGTCAGAGAAAGCTTTCTAAAAGAGGTGATGCCTAAGGTGAGACAGAATAAATAAGTAGGAATTTGTGGTGGGGAATGGGGAACAACATTCTGAACTATGGGAACAGCATGTACAAAGTTCCTGAGTCAGGGCAAATCATGGGTTGGAAGGTAAATGTTAAATAGTGGCCCCTTCAGCCACTAACTCAACACTGAGTGTTGGAGAGGTGAGGGAAACCTGAACAAGCTGGGTCTTGGAACAGCCTTAGAAGATTTCTAAACTGGGAAATGGTGTATTGTTTTATTACATTGAAAAGGTCACTCTGGCAGGAGTATGGAGAATGGATGGGAGAGAAAGTAAGACTAGCATTAAGGAAGGAAAATTAAGAAGTTACAATGATGAAAGAGGTGATGGATAAGAATGGCCTGAACTGGGGCACCTGGGTGGCTCAGTGGGTTAAGCTTCTGTCTTGGTCTCAGGGTCCTGGGTTGGAGTCTACACTGGACTTTCTGCTCAGTGGGGAGCCTGCTTCCCCTGCTCCCTACTGCCTCTCTGCCTACTTGTGATCTCTCTCTGTCAAATAAATAAAATCTTAAAAAAAAAAAAAAAAAAAAAGAGTGGCCTGAACTGCTGCGCGGTGGCCACATCTGGGTAACTGTGACAATTCCATTTGGAGAGTGAAAGACAGGCTTGCCTAAGCACTCTCTGAGGCTAGCAAAGCAACCAAAGGACTCCAGGTACTTAAAACAATGACAACTAAGGGTCCATAGTTGTGTAAATTCCACTCAGTTGGCAGGCCACTTAACTTGTCTTTGAATTGATTGACCCACACTCCTTGATGGTATTTCCCCTCCTTGGTTAAAAGCAGGCTACTGATATGCAGTAGACATCATAGCCACTCTGGTTTTATTTGATTGAGTTGTAGTTATCTGCGGATTAGACAGATATTGATTCATGTCATGTTCTGTGCCTTGGATTCTCATCTAATCAAAACATTGCCAAAACATTGTCTCCTAAATGTGAAATTACTCAGTGAATAAATCATAATGTGAAGCTTTCAGGCAAGCCCTGCTTAGAAATGAAATTTAAGTAGGAGAAATTACAAAAGGAATGGGGCAAACAATTGCTATTCTGAAGATAATCATTTACATTCTCCTGGTACTTGGCTGTGGGGTAGCAAGGTGGCAAATAGAAGGAAATACAGATTGGGAGAGTCTACTCCATTAACGAGGCTATCATTTGCTGCTCTTTACAGAGGACAAAATCTCACCTGTTTAGCATGGAATACAAGGCCTTTCAGGATCGTTGCTTGCTAGTCTGTTCAATCTCATTTTTCCCACATGCATTTTCCTCTTCCTGGAATGCTCTCTCCTTGTTTACCTGTGGATCCAATTCCTGGTCACATTATAAGTCTTCACTAAATATTACTTCCTTTCTGATGGCTTTTCTTCCTTGGGCCATCCCCACTCCCCAAATTCTTTTCTTCCTCTGCATTCCCATTGTACTCTGAGCTTCCATTACAGCATTTGTGTGTTATGGATATAACACGCAGTCTCCTCATTTTTTCACAGTTGCATATTTGTGAATTTTCCTACTTACTAAAATGTATCTCTAATCTGCAAATCAATACTTGTGGACCTTTCATGGTCACTTGTGGGTATATTCACAGAAGCAAAAAAATTTGAGCCACTCATTGTGAATGTTCCCAACTGAGGTGACACTAGCTCCCATACTGTGAACACGTATCCTTTTGTTGGTGTCATTTGTAATATATTTTCACATTTTTGTGCTTTTTGTTGGTGATTTTATTGTTCAAAATGCCTCCCATCAATCATAGTGCTGAAGTGCTGAGTAGGGTTCCTAAGTACAAGAAGACTGTGATGTGCCTTACAAAGAAAAACACATGTATTACATAAGCTTTGCCAAAGATTGAGCCATGGGTTCGATGTTAATTAAGAAATAATACATATTGAGTAAGTTGTCTTGAAGCAGAAACACACATAAAACAAGGTTATGTATTTACCAGATGACAAGAGTCTTGGAGAAACATAACCCCGTATTTCTTAGGAGCCATGGCTCAGTATTCACTAAGTCAGTGTTTGTGGTGACTTTATAGAATGTACTAATGACAAATAATGAGAATCAACTATATTCATTTGTTTAGGTATCTGTAGAATTCCTTGAGAAATGAGACCATCATCTTTGTATATTAAACACCCAGAATAATGGCTAAAATTAAGAATATGGTTGGTGCTTAATACTCTTGACAATAGTACCAAAGGATATTTCAAATATAATTTCACTGGTAATTGAAATGGATTCTTCCTTATTCCAAGTCCACAAAGAATGCCTGCTCAAAGGGCAGATGCTTATAACTCACTTTTTAGCATTAGTTTGAGCATTAACTCCTAAGGAACTGTGAATGGTCTTAAAACATTTATTGACCAAAAGGGATTGTGGGATTATTGCATTGAAGTTATGTAACTCTAAGAAAAATCAGCATATTATGTGGCATACTCAACAGAAATAAGGCTCCTTGAAACCAAATTTGCTAAAGCAGTGAGTTTCAGTGGTAGGGCTTAGGGATTTGGATTTGAAAATAGACTCTAGTGGTTCTAATATAATGTGTTCACATGCCACGTTATGAGAAATACTGCTATTCCAGGAGTTTCTTACCTGGAAATTATTCTCTCTGGGGATCCCTAAAGGGATCTTTAACTCAGTTCTTTTTGAAGATAAAGGTTTTTGTTTTGCTTTGCTTTGGCAAATGAGTGGCTCCCTAAACTGTATATCTTTTACTATAGATGTGCATTTACAATAAACTCATGTCCATTTCACCTCTTCTTCACTAAGGAGCAGGTGCTGGTCAGTGTGCTAATGAAGAGTTCAGGTTCATTTTAGGCTGCTCTTCTCACACATAGTCCAGTCTGAGCTGGGATACTAACTTCTAGTTTCAGGGCTCTCATAATGCCAAGTTTTAGGATACTATCAGAGTAGGCCATGGTAACAAACAACCTTCAAACTCTGTGTTTAGAACAACCAAGTTTTCCTCTCCCCCACACCCCAGTACTATATATACTAACTTGTATTGGCAGGGGACAGTGTTCTCAATGGTCATCCGGAGGACCAGGCCCGTGAAGGCTTTATTAACTTCTGACATTGCTATTTCAACACAAGTTCTCAGGCTTTGCTTTGACAGGGAAAAGAAGCATGGATGATCATGTACTGGATCTTAAACACATCTGCCCAGAAGTGACACATCATATTTGTTCCTGTCCCATTGGCAAAACAAACCACTGGCTATACCTAACTGAGAGAGAGAGAGAAAGAGAGAGAGAGAGAGGTACAGTCCTCCAGTATTCCTAGAAGAAGAGAAAAGAAATATCGGGCAGCACTTATAACATCTACCATAATCTGGTAATCAAGCATTAGGTTCACTTTTTTCCCTACATGCAGTATGCTCCTATACACTGTGTCTTAGTCCACTTGGACTGCTGTAATAAAATACCAGGGATAGAGTAGCATATAAGCAAGAGAAGTTTATTTCCCATAGTTTTGGAGGCTGGAAAGTCCATGATCAAGATGCCAGCAGATTTGGTGTCTGGTGAGAGCCCATTTCCTGGTTCAAAAATGGTACCTTCTTGCTGTGTCCTCACTTTGTAAGAAAAGGAGCTTTCTTGAGTCTGTTTTATAAGTGCACTAATCCCATTCATGAGAGTTCTGCCCCCATAGCTTAATCACCTCCCAAAGACCCAACTTCCTAATACCATCACCCCAGGAGTTAGGATTTCAACATATGAACATTTAGACCATAACATCCTGCAAAAGAGAGAATCCCAGATTTCCATGAAACTCTGTGAACTAAAAAGACAAGTCATATTCCTCTCCCCTTGTGCCTTCCCAAGAGAACAGGGACAGTAACTTCAATTAACATTCACATTTGGTAAGAGGAAGAATGAGAGACACATAGCAGTAATTTGTTTGGAGCAATTCTGAAAACTCATTGGTACGTGCTGGTGATTTATATTCCTAGATTGAGCTCCATTCTGATCCCCAAGGAAGTCTCTTGGTCCATTGATCTCCACAGCCCTTGGCTTGGCCCACTAGGGGGTCCTTCCTTCTCTATTATCATCCTTGGTCCTATAACTGAAGTGGGCCTTGGATGATGTTGCCATCTCAACATGGGGCTTCAAGCTTGCTGCAGTGGGAGAAATAGAGAATTGCACTCTTGATCTTAAATGTTTGTCATTGGCCACAGTAGACCAAAATTAACTTAAATGGCTAAAACCATGTAATTCACCCACATGTTCAATAAAAGAGAAGAATCCAAATATATTGGTACGCTTTGGTATTGTTAACTGCACCGGATTTCTTTCCTGCAAGTCCTCGAAGTACAGAGTTCCAGCAGACAGACTGGGGTTTAAGGCTAGCTTTGCTTCTTACTTTCCATGAGACTTTAGGTGAATTACTAACTTGTTTAAAATCTCTTTTCTTATCTATAAAATATAGATTACAAAAATGCCTCCTTCCCTGGTTGGTTCCAAAGATGCATGTTTGTCAAATCCTGAACAAAGTGCCTAGCAGATAGTAAGTGCTCTGGAGTGTTAGCTGTGATGTTTACTACCGTCCTGATCACAATGTTCTGTACTGGATTGTGCTAGAAACTACAAATCTTTTTATAGAGTAGATATTCTCTGTGGTGGGCATTTATAATTTTATCCCTCTGCTAGATTATCCTTGAATATGGTGGAATGACAGAAGGTGTTAGAAGTCCTTTGATGAGAGCACGTATTGCATGGAGCACTGGGTGTGGTACATCAACAATAAATCTTGGAACATTGAAGAAAAAAAAAAGTCCTTTGAGGGACAGAGTTGCTTTCTAAGAGCCTTCATTTGTGTAGCACATGGCACTTGCTGTATAACATCACTAAACATCTTGTTATAGAGGTTAGGGAAATTCTGCTCATTTGCTTCATGCTCAATATGGTAAGGGTCACAGAGGCTCACTAGGCCCCTGCATTTCACTGCTTGAGTCATTGTACACAACAGGACAATACACAGAGTTTTCTCAGAAATGGGTGAATTTCAGCAAATTCAGGAAAAATGAAAGGAAATCAATATATTAATAACAGTGTGAGGGAAAAATGTACTATTATGGATGTTATTCTTTGAGCCTTGGGATGCTGCTAATGACACCTCTTCCTTTGCTATCCAGAAGCAAGTTTCATAATCAAGAATAAAGAACCAGATGTCTGATTCCTTTGCACCATGGAAGAACATCTATTTTAGCTTGAGCTGCTATAGCAAAAATAGCACAGGTGGGGTGGTTTAAGCAACAAACATTTATTTCTCACAGTTCTGGAGGCTAGAAGTCTGAAATTAGGGTGCCAGAGTGGCTGGGTTCTGGTGAAGGCCCACTTCCCAGCTTACAGATGGTTGCCTTCTTGTAATATCCTCATGTGGAGAGCTCTACTCTCTTTACTCTCTTATAAGGGCACTAATCCCATCATGGGGGTTCCATTCTCATGATCTCTTCTAAACCTAATTATTTCCCTAAGACTTTACCTCCAGATACCATCACATTAGGGATTAAGGCTTCAGCATATGGATTTTGAGGGGACGCAAACATTCCATCCATAGAAATAGTAACTATTCCCACAGAGCATTTGGACACCCATGATGTACCAGGCATTATACTCATCACTGGTAATATAAAAATGTGTAAGATGTGGTTCTTGCCCAAGGATATTAATCCAGTGGGGAAAAGATGATTGAGTAAGCTGAAAATTCCATATAACATGTTAAATATTCCAAACAGAAGAATTAACAAAATGCAGTGGTTTCTCAATGTGGGAACAGCTTAGGTCTGTTTGGTTGCCATGACAAGTGGGCTGACAGATCATTTTAAAAAGTTGGTATTTATTTACTATGACCTATTTATACACCCAAATCACGTTCACTTTAGTATCTTTGGAATTACGCCAAATAGATTTTTGGTTCCTGTCAGTTTTACTGTGGCTTTATTACATTTTTTAATAGCAGTGTAGCCTGTTACATTCATTTTATTTCACTTTTTCTCCTGGCCTTTGTTTGTAAAGAACTGTATATAAACTAAAATGCTCAGTTGGTTTATATATTGGCATCTGAGTGTCTCTGATCAAAGACTATTCAAAATTTCACATTTCTGACATGTCTTCCTCAAGAACCTCAGAGACAGATTGGCTAATGTTATCTTTCAATTTACCTCTCTTTTCATTGGAAATGTAAAAATATATATTATTTTGGCATGCTGAGTTTGACCTTTTCCAGACCAGTTGTTTCATCTGTCTGGGACAAAGGGAGTAAAACAGACTGTAAAAAGCAGGTCAGAGTGGAAGATTACTGATGAGAAAGAAAGCCTGACTCAGAAGGGAGGCGATGGCATTCACAGTGTTTTTAAAGTACTTAAGATATTGTACTCTCTCAAGAGAATCTGTCTTCAACAAGCAAAGAAGAATGTCAGGAAATTGTATGGCTCTTGAAAATAGCTCTCCATCAAAAAGTGATAAGAGAGCTCTCTGAAAGCAGGAAACTTACAGAGCGGGGAGCCCGGGTAATGCCAAGACTATCATCCAGAAAACTTTCTGAGACTTTGGCCATTACTTAAAGTTGACAGAAGGTAGCTGAGTGAGGAATTAAAAACGAATGTGAGTTAGAGTCCGGCTGTCAGAAAATAAGACAAATCTATCTCCAGTACCTAGTTAGACAAAAGCATAAACTAGGACTGGCCAGTGCTAGACAGAGCAGTCACACAGGGCTGTGTGGGTAGTCTGGTGTACAGAGTGCTACATTAGAGAGGACAGTGTCCACAGCATAAACGTCATAGATCGTGTAGTTATTATCTTTGAGTGTCTTGTTTTAACAAATCCATGTAGAAGGAGAATTTTCTGATAGGTGGATAAAACTGTCTTGAGAAAGGGGCTCCTTTTCTAATTTGGATACACCATATGAGCTAGCAGGAGCTGTGTGCTCAAAAACAAGTAAAATCAGACCTTCACATTCCTCGGTGTTCTTTGATACTTGAGTCCACTCTGGCAGGATTGTGTCCCTGGATCTCATTCATTCATTTATTTAAACAAGCAAACAATGATTAATTGAACATCTGCCACATGCCAGCCACTGTTACGGAGAACAAAAATCCCTACCGTCATGGTGCTTTCCCTCCAAAGTGAACTATAAACTGTGGACATCTTGGAGTTGAGATGAATAAAAGACAGAGTGTTGGTGCAGAGGAACATGATTAAGCTTGAATCCTGTGTTTAATCCCAGTTCCAAATGTTGTGGCCTTGGGCATTTTTATGCTCCTCACTTTATTGGTCTATTAAAGGTTAATAATACTTTACTAATTGAGTTTGTTGGAAAAAATAAATATATTATATTTTAAAACTTTTAAAAAATTAATTTCTTATTTTTTATTAATATGTAATGTATTATTAGTCCCAGAGGTACAGGTCTGTGAATTGACAAGTTTACACACTTCACAGAACTCACCATAGCACATACTGTCCCCAATGTCCATAACCAAATCACCCTCTCCCTACCCCCCCACCAGCAACAATCACTTTGTTTTGTGAGATTAAGAGTCTCTTATGTTATGTCTCCCTCCTGATCCCATCTTGTTTCATTTTTTCCTTCCCTACCCCCCTCCCAAGCCCCTACACTGCCTCTCGAATTCCTCATATCAGGGAGATCATATGATAACTGTCTTTCTCTGATTGATTTATTTTGCTCAGTATAATACCCTCTAGTTTATGCACATCATTGCAAATGACAAGATTTCATTTCTTTTGATGGCTGCATATATTCCATTGTATATATATTTCACTTCTTCTTTATCCATTCATCTGTTGATGGACATCTAGGTTCTTTCCATAGTTTGGCTATTATAGACATTGTTGCTATAAACATTTGGGTGCATGTGCTCCTTCAGATCACTACATTTATATCTTTAGGGTGAATACCCAGTAGTGCAATTGCTGGGTCATAGGGTAGCTCTCTTTTCAACTTTTTGAGGAACCTCCATGCTCTTTTCTAGTAGTGGTTGCACCAGCTTGCATTCCCACCAATAGAGTAGGAGGGTTCCCCTTTCTCCACTTCCTTGCCAGCATCTGTCATTTCCTGACTTGTTAATTTTAGCCTTTCTGACTGGCGTGAGGTGGTATCTCACTGTGGTTTTGATTTGTATTTCCCTGATGCCAAGTGATGTGGAGCACTTTTTCATGTATCTGTTGGCCATCTGGATGTCTTCTTTGCAGAAATGTCTGTTCATGTCCTCCGCCCATTTCTTGATTGGATTATTTGTTCTTTGGGTGTTGAGTTTGATAAGGTCTTTATAGATTTTGGGTATTAGCCCTTCATCTGATATGCCGTTTGCAAATATCTTCTCCCATTCTGTCGGTTGTCTTTTGGTTTTGTTGACTGTTTCCTTTGATATGCAAAAGCTTTGATCTTGATGAAGTCCCAATAGTTCATTTTTGCCCTTCTTTCCTTGCCTTTGGTGATGTTTCTAGGAAGAAGTTGCTGCAGCTGAGGTTGAAGAGGTTGCTGCCTGTGTTCTCCTCAAGGATTTTGATGGATTCCTTTTTCACATTGAGGTCCCTCATCCACATGGAGTCTATTTTTGTGTCTTGTGTAAGGAAATACATTCTTCTGCATATGGCTGTCCAATTTTCCCAACACTATTTGTTGAAGAGACTGTCTTTTTTCCATTGGACATTCTTTCCTGCTTTGTCAAAGATTAGTTGACCATAGAGTTGAAGGTCTATTTCTAGGCTCTCTATTCTGTTCCATTGGTCTATATGCCTGTTTTTGTGCCAGTACCATACCATCTTGAAGCTTGATGATGACAGCTTTGTAATAGAGCTTGAAGTCTGGAATTGTGATGCCACCAACTTTGGCTTTCTTTTTCAACATTCCTCTGGCTATTTAAGGTCTTTTCTGGTTCCATATAAATTTTAGGATTATTTGTTCCATTTCTTTGAAAAAAGTTGATGGTATTTTCATAGGGATTGCATTAAGCATGTAGATTGCTTTAGGTAGCATAGACATTTTCACAATATTTGTTCTTTCAATCCATGAGCATTGAACGTTTTTCCATTTCTTTGTGTCTTCCTCAATTTCTTTCATGAGTACTTCATAGTTTTCTGAGTAGAGATTCTTTGCCTCTTTGGTTAGGTTTATTCATAGGTATCTTACGGTTTGGGGTGCAATTGTAAATGGGATGGACTCCTTAATTTCTCTTTCTTCTGTCTTGCTGTTGGTGTAAAGAACCACAACTGATTTCTGTGCATTGACTTTATATCCTGACACTTTACTGAATTCCTATATGAATTCTAGCAGAATTGGGGTGGAGTCTTTTGGGTTTCCCACATAAATTATTATATCATCTGAAAAGAGTGATAGTTTGACTCCTTCTTTGCTAACTTGGATGTCTTTAATTTCTTTTGTTGTCTGATTGCTGAGGCTAGGACTTCTAGTACTTTGTTGAATAGCAGTGGTGATAATGGACATCCTTGCCGTGTTCCTGACCTTAGCGGAAAAGCTCTCAGGTTTTCCCCATTGAGAATGATATTCACTGTGGGCTTTTCATAGATGACTTTGATGATATTGAGGTATGTATCCTCTATCCCTACACTTTGAAGAGTTTTGATCAAGAACGGATGTTGTACTTTGTCGGATGCTTTTTCAACATCTATTGAGAGTATAATATGGTTCTTATCCTTTCTTTTATTAATGTATTTTATCATACTGATTGATTTGGGGATGTTGCACCAGCCTTGCAGCCCTGGAATAAATCCCACTTGGTTGTGGTGGATAATCCTTTCAATGTACTGTTGGATCCTATTGGCTAATATTTTGGTGAGAATTTTTGCATCTGTGTTCATCAAGGATATTGGTCTGTAATTTTCCTTTTTGATGGGGTCTTTGTCTAGTTTTGGGATCAAGGTAATGCTGGCCTCATCAAGTGAGTTTGGAAGTTTTCCTTCCATTTCTATTTTTTGGAACAGTTTCAGGAGAATAAGTGTTAATTCTTCTTTAAATGTTTGGTAGAATTCCCCTGGGAAGCTGTCTGGCCCTGGGCTCTTGTTTGTTGGGAGATTTTGGATGACTGCTTCAATCTCCTTATTGGTTATGGGAGTGTTCAGGTTTTCTATTTCTTTCTGGTTCAGTTTGGGTAGTTTATATGTCTCTAAGAATGTATCCATTTCTTCCAGATTGTCAAATTTTCTGGTGTATTGTTGCTCATAATATGTTCTTGTAATTGTTTATATTTCTTTGGTGTTGGCTATGATGTCTCCTCTTTCATTCATGATTTTATTTATTTGGGTCCTTTCTCTTTTCTTTTTGATAAGTCTGGCCTGGGGTTTATCCATCTTATTAATTCTTTCAAAGAACCAACTCCTAGTTTTGTTGATTTATTCTATTGGGTTTCGGTTTTTTGTTTGTCTGTTTGTTTGTTTCTATTTCTTTGATTTCTGCTCTGATCTCTATTATTTCTCTTCTCCTGCTGGGTTTAGGCTTTCTTTGCTGTTCTTTCTCCATCTTCTTTAGGTGTAGGGTTAGGTTATGTATTTGAGACCTTTCTTGTTTCTTGAGAAAGGCTTGTATTGCTATATATTTTCCTCTCAGGACTGCCTTTGCTCTGGCACAGATTTTGAATAGTTGTGTTTTCATTATCATTTGTTTCCATGAATTATTTCAATTCTTCTTTAATTTCCTGGTTGACCCATTCATTCTTTAGTAGGATGCTCTTAAGCCTCCATGCATTTGGGCTCTTTCCAATTTTCCTCTTGTAATTGAGCTCTAGCTTCAGAGCATTGTGGTCTGAAGATATGCAAAGAATGATCCCCATCTTTCAGTACCAGTTGAGACCTGATTTGTGACCCAGGATGTGATCTATCCTGGAGCATCTGTGCTTTGGGATGGAATGTTTTGAATATATCTGTGATGTCCATCTGGTCCAGTGTGTTATGTAAAGACTTTATTTCCTTGTTGATCTTTAGCTTGCATGATCTGTCCATTTCAGTGAGGGAGAGTGTTAAAATCCCCTACTATGATTGTATTATTGTTGATGTGTTTCTTTGATTTTATTAATTGGTTTATGTAGTTGGCTGCTCCCATGTTAGGGACCTAGACATTTAAAATTGTTAGATCTTCTCGTTGGACAGACTCTTTGAGTATGATATGGTGTCCTTCCTCATCTCTTATTATAGTCTTTGGTTTAAAGTCTAAATTATCTGATATAAGGATTGTCATTCCAGCTTTCTTTTGATGTCCATTATCATGATAAATTGTTTTCCACCCCCTCACTTTAAATCTGAAGGTGTCTTTGGGTCTAAAATGAGTTTCTTGTAGACAGAATATCGATGGGTCTTGTTTTTTTATCCATTGTGATACCCTGTGTCTTTTGATTGGGGTATTTAGCCCATTTACATTCAGGGTAACTATTGAGAGATATTAATTTAGTGCCATTGTATTGCCTGTAAGGTGACTGTTACTGCTGTTACTGTACACTGTTTCTGTTCCTTTCTGGTCTACTACTTTTAGGCTCTCTCTTTGCTTAGGAGACCCCTTTCAATATTTCCTGCAGAGCTGGTTTGGTGTTGACAACTTCTTTTTGTTTTTGTTTGTCCTGGAAGCTTTTTATCTCTCCTTCTATTTTCAATGATAGCCTAGCTGGGTATAGTATCCTTGGCTGCATGTTTTTCTCATTTAGTTCTCTGAATATATCATGCCAGCTCTTTCTGGCCTGCCAGGTCTCTCTGGATAAATCTGTTTCCAATCTAATATTTCTACCATTGTATGTTACAGACTTCTTGTCCTGGGCTGCTTTCAGGATTTTCTCTTTGTCACTAAGACTTGTAAGTTTTACAAAAAAGATGATGTGGTGTGGACCCATTTTTATTGATTTTGAGGGGGGTTCTCTGTGTCTCCTGGATTTTGATGCTTGTTCCCTTTGCCATATTAGGGAAATTCTGTACTATAATTTGCTCCAATATACCTTCTGCCCCTCTTTCTCTTTCTTCTTTTCTGGGATTCCAATTATTCTAATATTGTTTTGTCTTATCATATCACTTATCTCTCAAATTCTCCCCTCATGGTCCAGTAGTTGTTTGTCTCTCTTTTGTTCAGCTTCTTTATTCTCCATCATTTAGTCTTCTGTATCACTAATTCTCTCTTCTGCCTTGTTTATCCTAGCAGTAAGAGCCTCCATTTTTTATTGCACCTCATTAATAGCTTTTTAAATTTCAGCTTGGTCAGATTTTAGTTCTTTTATTTCTGCAGAACAGGCTTTTATATTTCCCGAGAGGGTTTCTCTAATATCTTCTATGCCTTTTATGAGCCCAGCTAGCACCTTGAGAATCATCATTTCTGAACTCTAGATCTGACATGTTACCAATGTCCATACTGATTAGGTCCCTAGCTTGGTACTGCCTCTTGTTCTTTTTTTTTGGTGAGTTTTTCGACCTTGTCATTTTATTCAGGTAAGAATAGATGAACAAGAGAATAAAATACTAAAAGGGTGGCAAAGAACCCAGACCGGTTAATAGAATAGAGTCACCCACTTGATTTGGGGTATATTTTGGTCTCTTAGAAGAAACTACCTCCCAAAATTTTAAAGAAATATATATATATATATATATGTAAGCATTATGAAGGGATAGAATATGACTGTAAAGATGAAAATTTTTAAAAATTCTAAAAAAGGAGTTGATAAGATAAGCTGTTTGGGAAAAGAAAGAAAGAGAAAGTGAAGAGAATTTTCTCAGGCTGGAGACTAGAACAAAGCTCTGAGCTAGATTTAGGGTATATTTTGATCTATTGGAGGAAATTGTATCCCAAAATCTTTTAGAAGAAAAAAACCCTATATGTACACAAAAAATAAAGTTAGATACAATGAAGGATAAAATATGACTATAATAATGAAGGTTCAAAAAGACTTTTTCTTTTTTTTTTTTTTAAAGACTTTTTCTAAGAAAGGTATTGTTAAGGTAAACTGGTTAAAAAAGAAAAGAGGAAATATTTTAAAAATTAGAATAAGAAAAAAATAAAATTTAAAAAATTTAATTAACTTTGCAAGACTAAAGAATCATGGGGAGAAAGCCATGAATTCCATGCTTTGCTTTCCCCTCTTCTGGAATTCCTTTGTTCTCCTTGATCAGTGAGCTTGGTCTTGGCCGGATGTTCTTCCTGATCTTCTGGGGGGAGCGGCCTGTTGTAGTGATGCTGAAGTGTTTTTGCCCAAAGCGGAATTGCTCTGAGCCCTTGCCAGGGCTCAGGCTAAGTAATCTGCTAGGGTTCGCTTTTTGGAGCTTTTGTTCCCTGAATGCTTTCCGCTTTCCCTAGAGCTCTGGAGGACAGGAATGAAAATGGTGGACTTCCTATCTTCGGCCTGCAGGAGCTGAGAGCTGTGGGCCCCACTCTTCAGTGCACCCTCAGGGAAAACCGCTCAATCACTCCCGTCTGCCTTATCTCCCACCGCACTCCGAGCTCACCAGGCCTGTGACCAGCATTTCTGTCTCTGGCACACAGCTCCATTTGGAGTCTCCAAACCCAGCAGATTCCTGCCTCCAGAGAAGGAAAGTGAGTCTCCTAGATCCACCATTTGTGGGGTCCCTGCTTAAAGAGCAGTGGTCTCATTGTGCCATGTATCACAGTTTAAGGTAATCCCAAACTGAGAGCTTGCTCCTCAGCTCTGTCTCTGTAGCTGGCTTCCCTGCTCTAATACTTGCTACACTCAGACACCCCTGATCCTTCTGTGACCCTGTGGGACCTGAGACCACCCTGTCCCCATGAGGGCTCCACCCCTGCTTAGCCTCTGGAGCAATGGCCCTCAGTGAAGCAGACTTTTAAAAGTTCTGATTTTGTGTTCCGTTGCTCCACCACTTGCCAGGAGCCAGCCCCTCCCTCCACAGTCTATCTTTCTGTTGCCTTGGATTCACTTCTCCACATGTCCTACTTTTCAGAAAGTGGTTGATTTTCTCTTTCTAGAATTGCTGCTCTTTTTCTCTTCAATCTCCTGCTGGATTTGTAGGTGTTCGGAATGGTTTGATAACTATCTAACTGAACTCCTGCGACCTAATGTCATCTCAGCCTGTTATTCCTCCGCCATCTTGACTCCTCCCCCTATTATATTAAAAAACTTTTACTCTGGAGCTTTGACATAGCAAGTATATGATTAAAGGTAGTAAGTTATTATTATTGTAATTATTATCTAAGAATAATAGCGTGGACAATCCAGTCCTGAGTGTACCCCTGGATAGCAACCTCTGATGCTTTTGGTCGGGAGGGTATTAGAATGGGAACTTTTACTTCCTGTAATCTAGATTCACTTCTCTTCCCCACGGCATAAAACTTGTTTTCTGAACCTCCCTAACGAAATGCAGTATAGTGAAAACAGACAGATCTCATGACCTGTGTGAGAAATGGACATTGAAATGAGATTCATCTAAAATGAAAAACGTTATGCTTAGTTATGTTTCTACATGTTTCCTGGTGGGCTGACTTTTCTATGAAAGAGATGTTGAGTTTGAGGTTGTCATGGATGGGTTCTGGGAAGCCTACTGAGAGGTAGAGATTTGCAAGCAGGAATCTTGTTGGGTGTGCTCCTGGGATCAGCACCTTCAGGAAGAGAAGAAAACAGAATTGGCCAGAAAGGGAAATTAAACAATGATGCATTGAAACAGAGGCCTCAGTTGAATTTACAGGAGTTTTGGGGTTGGTATTGCTCTTCTAACTTGACTAGAATTGGAGAGTAGGAGCCAGGACTTAATTCCCATCTCCTGTTATTGAACAGTTATTATTATTGTAATTAAGGAGGGAGGTGACCTTGAGTTAGGCTCTTAAGGAGGGAGATGACCTTGAGTTAGGCTCTTTTCAGCAGAGTATGAGCCCCACTGATGGACTCAGCCAAGAGTGTCAGCTGCCAACACTCTCAGTGGTTAGGGAAACAAATGCCTCGGTCCTGGAGGGGCAATCTGAACAACACATCCATCGCAGAGGTGAAAGTCACCACCAAGGCAAACCCAGCCATAAAGAACTCTGCAAACAGGGGCATTAGATGTGCTTTCTAATCTTTTCTTCATTGTGGCACATCAAAAATAATAATATTTTGTATTACATTAGGATAAACAGATTGGGCTGCTTGTGGTCAGAGGTGACAGGCTGAGGGACGCCAGCTTTCATATGCCCACCTGATAGCCTGGGGCTCAGACAATTAGATTTATAGCAAGTTTATTCATATAACCTGATCCTAAGCACAGTATTTGGGAAGTGGTGAATAAAAGTCATGAGGGCAGGTTTGAGGAGAGCTGTGCAAAGCTGATAGGAATCCTTAGGAAAAGGTACAGAGTCACTGGTACATATAATAAATAAAGCATAATTCTCCCTGTCACATTTGTGTCTTCCTCTTTGAGTACCTTAACTGCTAAAAAATCAGAGGCTAGGCTCTAGGTCACAGTGTGTTCACTTTGAACCCTTCCTATTCCAGATGGTCTGAGACCCACAAAGACTCCCTGGGTTCAGAGATATGAATTTACTTTTTCTCTGGCTACATGTTACTTCGTAACCAGAATTCAGTTCATAGTTATATAGCCTGATTCAGGTGCCCCTAAAATGCATTATTGATCTCTCTCTTTCCTTTTTTACCTTACCAGGAGGAGAAGAGCAAATAATACTGTGGAGCTTCCATCTAGGATTCATTTCTCTGTGCTCCTCATCAGAATATGATGGAAGCTGGACAGTCATATGTGGTCATTATCTGACTGCTGCTGTCCATCACAGATCCATAAGTAAATGCCCTATTGACATTTCTATTATTAACCAGCATGTCACATGTCACAAATTGGAGTTACAGATGTGTTCCTTTTGTCCCTCCTAGAGTTGGTCTATACAGCATATATATATATTGACTGTTAAATTAGTTGCCAGCAATAAAAAAATTAGATTTAAGAAAGAAATAAGAAAGAAAGAAAGAAAGAAAGAAAGAAAGAAAGAAAGAAAGAAAGAAAGAAAGAAAGGATATGCAATGAGTGGACCCTAGTTTGTTCCTATGTAACAGTTGGTTCAAACTGAGTTTGGGCTGTACCTTCATGAGATGGGGCATGTGTTCTAGTTTGCTTCAGTCCCCATCACATCCTAGTGTCTCCCTATCCATTTGTTTTAATCACTTATGTTACCTACTGGTGTGTATGAGTATGAGTTTGACACTTGATTTGTGTAATTTCAGTGGGGGTCTCTTGGTATTCCAAAAAAAGGCATGGAGAAAAATGTTTAAAATTCATCTTGGGGATAACAAAGTTATTATAATTTATTTGGTATGGTTTTTATTGATCGGCTAGTCTACAGCACAGCCATTGTCATGGAAACCTATAGATGTTGTGCAAACCAGGGGAGAAGACCACCAAACAGTAGCTGTGGAAGGAAAATGGTTGTGAGAAGGGTGTGATAGGAAGCCTCCAGTGAAGGTCACTAACAAAGATCCATGGTCAAAAATGGGGAAGGGAGGGGCAGCTGCTGAAAAAGAAGGCTCAAAGAATTCAGGAGATGAGTCAAGCCTGCTTCTCCCTCTCCCACTCCACCTGCTTGTATTCTGTCTCTTGCTGTCTCTCTCTCTCTCTTCCTCTCTGTCAAATAAATAGATAAATTCTTTTTTTTAAATACCACCAGCATTTTAAAAAGTAATTTATTTATTTATTTGACAGAGAGATATCACAAGTAGGCAGAGAGAGGCAGGCAGGGAGAGAGAGGAGGAAGCAGGTTCCCTGCCAAGCAGAGAGCCTGATGCAGGACTCGATTCCAGGACCCTGAGATCATGACCTGAACAGAAGTTAGAGGCTTAACCCACTGAGCCACCCATGCGCCCTACCACCAGCATTTTTCACAGAGCTGGAACAAATAATCCTAAAATTTGTATGGGATCGTAAAAGACTTTGAATGGCTAAAGCAATCTTGAAAAAGAAAAGCAAAGCTGGAGGCATCACAATTCTGGACTTCAAGCAATATTCCAAAACTCTAATCATCAAGACAGTATGGTAGTGGCACAAAAACAGATAGGTCAATGGAACAGAATAGAAAACCCAAAAATGGACCCATAACTATATGGTAAACTAATCTTTGACAAAGCAGGAAAGAATATCTGGTAGGAAAAAAACAGTCTCTTTAACAAATGGTGTTGGGAAAACTGGTCAGCAACATGCAGAAGAATGAAACTGGACCACTTTCTTAGACCATACACAAATTCGAAATGGATGAAAGACCTCAATGTGAGACAGGAATCCATCAAAATCCTAGAGAAGAGCTCAATCAGTAACCTCTTTGACTTCAGCCATAGCAACTTCTTACTAGACACATCACTGGAGGCAAGGGAAAATAATGAACTACTGGGACTTCATCAAGATAAAAAGCTTCTGCACAGTGAAGGAAGTAATCAACAAAACTAAAAGGCAGCCTACAGAGTGGGAGAAGATATTTGTAAATGACATATCTGATAAAGCTTAGTATCCACAATCTATAAAAAACTTCTCAAACTCAACACCCCAAAACTCAATAATCCAGTTAAGAAGTGGGCAGAAGACATGAACAGACATTTCTCCAAAGAAGACCTCCAGATGGCTGACAGGCACATGAAAAGATGCTCAACATCACCAATCATCAGGGAACTACAAGTCAAAACCATGGTGAGATACCACCTCACATCTGTCAAAATGGCTAAAATTGACAACACAGGGAAAAACAGATGCTGGTGATGATTCAGAGAAAAGGGAATCCTCTTTCACTGTTGGAGGGAATGCAAACTGGTGCAGCCACTCTGGAGAATAGTATGGAGGTTCTTCAAAAAGTTAAAAATAGAACTACCCTGTGCTCCAGCAATTGCACTATTAGGTATATACCCAAAGGGATACAAAAATACAGATTCAAAGGGCAACATGCACCCTGATGTTTATAGAAGCATTATCAACAATAGCCAAACTATGGAAAGAGTCCAAATGTCCATCAACAGATGAATGGATAAAGAGGTGGTATATATATACAATGGAATACTACTCAGCCATCAGAAAGCATGCAATCTTGCTGTTGCAATGATGTAAACAGAACTAGGATGTATTATGCCAAAGAAAGTAAGTCAGTACAAGAAAGACAAATGTCATGTAAGTTCACTCCTATGTGGAATTTTAGAAACTGAACAGATGAACATATGGGAAGGGGCAAAAGAGAGAGAGAGAGAGAGAGAGAGAGGAAGAGAGAGAGAGAGAGAGAGAAACCATAAGAAACTCTTAACTGTAGAGAACAAACTGAGGGTTGGTGGAAGGAGGGGGGTGGGAGATGGGCTAAACGGGTGATGGGTATTAAAGCAGGCACCTGTTATGATGAGCACTAGGTGTTATATGTAAGTGATGAATCCCTAAATTCTACTCTTGAAACCAATATTACACTAATTTACTAGAATTTAACTAGAATTATCTAACTAGAATTAATTTTTTTTTTTTTAAGGGAAGACATGGATTTGGCCTCTGGCACCACAGGGGAACCACACAGCTGATAAAACACATTTGACTGAAAACAATCTTGTTTCTGCCAGATAGCATTCTGTTCCATTCCAATCCAGAATACTAATTTGCTGACTTTTAATGACCAAAGCAACATTTATGTAAGCAGTGTAAACACAGAGGGCATTTAAGCCTAAAATCAGGTAATATATGTGATTAAGTAACCATTCTAGACCATCTACAAGTGGGATAATGGATCATAACAGCCCCGTCTCAATGGGCCCATCATGGGATCATCAAAATCCATAGGACACTTGCTGCCCTATTTCTCCTGCACCACACTGTGCCTTCCAAAAGCACAGAAGTTTGAATTCATATGTTAGATGAAGATCTGTGAAATACATGATATTGAGTAGTTCTGCTTTTCATAAAATTTAATTCAATTATGGGTAGCTCTGCTTTCTATACAAGTTAGCAATTGCTACAGAGATCACTAGATATGGAAGGAGTGGGTCTACCATGTTGATTCTGTAGCAACAAAGTTGCTACAGATAGTCTCGTCCTTTACATTAGATTGCTGCAAGTCCCTTGCATAAAAATGGTCACACCAATAGCGCTTTCTCCCCTCCTTCCACTCTGCTCCATTTCCCCCTTGCTTTCTCCTCCTGTCAGTGTTCACCTCTACTTTCTTTCTCCTCCTGCCAATGTTCACCCTCTCTACCCTTCTCACTGTTACGTAGGGAAAACCCTCTTCTGTTTCTCTTTACCTTGCTTCCCATATGTTTGGGTGACAGACTGGCTAGTTTTTGTTTGCTGCTGGAATTCAGGGTTGCCTGTCATCCTGCAGTTCCCTCTTTCTGTTTTTATTCCTTTCATGAAAACGGCAGCTTTTCTTTTTCTTTTTCTTTTTTTTAAGACTGTATGTATTTATTTGACAGAGAGAGCTAGAGAGGGAATACAAGTAGGGGGAGTGGGAGAGGGAGAAGCAGGCTTCCCGCAGAGCAGGAAGACCAATGCAGTGCTCGATCCCACCCGGGACCTGGGATCATGACCTGAGCCAAAGGCAGATGCTTAATGGCTGAGCCAACCAGATGCCCCCAAAAGACAGCTTTTTAAATTTTTGATGAGTTGGAGGGATAGACACTGAACTTTTCACCATAGCCTGAGGGTAGCTTAGCCTCTTTTCACCCTTTTGGGGGTAGGAAACTCCATCTTTCCTGTGGTTTCTTCATCCTGCCTGGTTTGGTGGCCTATGACTGGACGTTTGGAGAATTAGGCAAAAGCTAACAAATGTATGTTTCGAGCAAACATTGTCCGTTAGAATGTGGACCAGAAGCCTGGCTCACCAACCACAGTGCCCTGTCAAGGGGTGAAGCCATGAGGTCTATGAGAGGCCGGAATGTGGGCATATGAAGAATGACTCCATCCAGAATGAGCCAACATTCTTGTTTGTCTAAGAATCAACAAAAGCAAGATAAAAGTAACTTGAGAAAGACTGGGCAGGACTGTGAAATTAAGATTAAAAGTAAGAATCTACACAGAATGAGAAAAAACTTTTGCTTTGAAGATATTTTGTGATTTTTCCATTGGTGAGCTAAAAATGACCTTAATGAGAGTTAATAAGAGTAGCTCCTGATGGACAGGAATCAAGAAAAAGGAAGCTGTAATTGCTCCAAATGTAGATGTATTGCTCAAATAAGCCCAAGCCCTAGCTGTCTTGTGTGTATAACTGAGCTTGTATTAATATCTGAATCTCATCGGGATTGTATGCCTAGCCTCCACAGTGCAAAGTCCTATCCTATTTGCCCCTTCCCTCTAGTGTTGAGGTGGGTCCGCAAGCCTTACACAGAACCAGGACCGCTACTGCTCTTGGCAGCTACCTGCTGCTGGCCTTGCTGACCAAGGTGCTTCTAGGTTACTGCAATACTTTTGCAAGCCACTGACTCCATGAGGGCTGTGCTGGTGTTGACATGGAGGGCTGACCCAGATCTTTCATCTTGGCCCCTGTTATGCTCAGTCTTAAGTGTAGTCAGAGGGAGGCAGCTTCTGTCCCCTGTGATGTGTGTGTGTGTGTGTGTGTGTGTGTGTGTGTGTGTGTGTGTGTTGGGGTCTCACAAAACAGAGTCACTTGGATGCAAGAATGTTACAGGGTTTCATGAAACAGCTTACATGCCACCCAGGTAGTGGGCCAAGGGCCATGTAACATTCAGACCCTCGCACCCTATTGCTTCATTGTGTGCCAGGCCAGACTTATTCCTAGAGGAGAGATTCCTTCTGAGGGACTTTGCTCTTCCTTTCACCACCTCCACAGCAGCCCCATGCATGCCTAGGACTTGCCACAACCAATGGACAGTGGTCAAGCCTTTTTTCACAGGTGCTCAGCTCTATGAAAAACAGTGGGTACAAACATAAACTTGGAGCAATGACCTGACATATCTAGTTCCTATCTCACTCTTGACCTTGAACAGAAGGGTCAGCAGCCATCATGATTAGAGGCTTTGAGCAAATTAAGGCCCTTCAGACCATTCTTAACAAAAATATCAATCTAGTTGCTCCTACCCTCATCCCTATGCTTCACTCAAACACCTGAGTTCCAGATAAAAGTTTTAAAGTCTGTTTTTTCCTAATTTTGTCTTATGACTATTTTGTCAGCTGGTCAGAATAAGGCACATTTACAGGGAATAAAGGTAGATTCACAGGTTTTAGTCTATTGCTAACGCTGTGTGCATTAAAAAGACTAACATGGAAAACAACCATCCTTCGTATTTGTGTCCCGATGGAGAAATGCACTCACATTTCCAAACATATAAATCATTTTTTGTAACTTAAGGCTCTGATAAGGAAACTATTTAAATCACTTCCAGCTAGTCTTCTAGAATGTGCAGGAAGCAAGAGAGTAAATATTTCTGAGGAATGACAATGAAATTGTGTTTTTCTTTGCAATCTTTAATTTCTCTCTCTCTACCACTAGCTTACAAATGTCCTTCCTTAAGAACAAAACAAAACAAAAAAGACTCTGCCCTGGGGCCACTGGGTGGCTCACTTGTTACCTGTCTGCTCAGGTCCTGATCCCCGGGTCCTAGGATTGAGCCCGCATTGGGCTTCCTGTTCTGCAGGAAGCCTGCTTCTCCCTCTCCCACACCCCCTGCTTGTTTTCTCTCTCTCTCTCTGTGTCTGTCAATTAAATAAATAAATAAAAATCTTTAAAGTAAGGACTCTGGGGACACCTGGGTGGCTCAGTTGGTTAAGCAGCTGCCTTCAGCTCAGGTCATGATCCCAGTATCATGGGATCGAGTCCCACATCGGGCTCCTTGCTCCGCAGGGAGCCTGCTTCTCCCTCTGACTCTGCCTGCCACTCTGTCTGCCTGTGCTCGCTCTCGCTCACTCTCTCTCTGACAAATAAATAAATAAAATCTTGAAAAAAATAATGAAATAAAATAAAATTTAAAAAGGACTCTGTCTTAATTCATTCAGGGTGCTATAACAGAATAGCAGAGACTGGATGACTTATAAATAGCAGACATTTATTTCTCACAGTCCTGGGGGCTGGGAAGTCCAAGATCAAGGCTCTGGCAAATTTGTCATCTGGCAAGACCCACTTCTTGGTTCATAGATGGCTGTCTTCTCATTCTGTCCTCATGTGGCAGAAGGGACTAGGGACTCTGGGTTGCTTTTATAGGGGCAATGGTCCTGTTCATGAGAGCTGTACCTTCATTATCAATCACCTCCCAAGGGTGTCATCTCCTAATACCATCACATTGGCCGCTAGGTTCTACGTAGGAATTTAGGGAACATGAACATTCAGTCCATCAAGACTCTTGCCTGCCTTTAGCCATGATATTTTTGCAGTTGCTGTTCCTGTTTCACTTCTCTTACTGCTGAGCTTCCCGATAATGGCATCAACACTCATTGTTTCCGCATCACTTGCTGCTCTCTCATCAACCTCCTGCAATCTGATTTCACCCTCACCGATCTGTTGAAACTGTTCTTTGAAAGATCAAAATGATCTAATTGTCAAATCCACAAATCACTTCTTATCCTCCTTGACTCCTGGCAGCACTGACAACATTGTGTCTGATTTAGAACTCCTCTTTTGATTTCCCAGTGTTGTGCTCTGCTGATTTTTTTCCTTATATCTCTGTCTCTGACAGAAACAGACTTGTTTCCTTCTCTGGATATTTTCTTCTTTTGTCCCCAAAGTACAGACTTTTGAAAAATGAAATATTTCATGTATATGAAACTGCAAAAACAGTACTATAAAGAATACCTAAGCACCCATCTCCCAATCTAAGAGAGAAAATTACAGCTGTAACTGAAATCTCCTATGCGTGCCTTCTTGATTCTTTTCTCCCTTTCTTCCCCAAGAGATAACCAGTGTTCTGACTTTGGGATTATCAGTCTCATGTAGGCCTTATACTGTTACTAAAAATGTTTGTTATGATACCCTCTTGTCCAGTTGAGCAGTGTGTGCATGAGCAAGTCTAGGGAGGCATTGTTTACAAAGGTTGTGATAAAGTTCTCCTCAAAATTGTGCAGTGTACAACCTGCACAGAGAGATGCACAGCCCTCACTGTTTTGCCCGTTAGGGATTTTTTTTTTTTTAAGATTTTATTTATTTATTTGACAGAGAGAAAGATCACAAGTAGGCAGAGAGGCAGGCAGAGAGAGGGGGAAGCAGGCTCCCTGCTGAGCAAAGAGCCTGATGCAGGGCTCAATCCCAGAACCCTGAGATCATGACCTGAGCCGAAGGCAGAAGCTCAACCTACTAGGCCACCCAGATGCCCCTATGTTAGGGATTTTTTAATAAATGGTACTATACTGAATGAATGTATGCATGTAACTTGCTTCTTTCTCTAAACATCATTGCAAAACTGGGGAAGGAGTTACAGTCTACAAGATCCTCACTTCAGACACCAGTTACAAGTTCTGATGTTTCCAGAGCTATTCTCAAATTTGATAATTTACTAAAACATTCCCTGAATACACTGAGAGCTTCTATACTCACATTTATAGCTTGCTATAGGGAAAGGGTACAGATTAAAGTCAACCAAGGAAAGAGTTGCATACAGCAGAGTCCAGGAAACTACCACACACGGAGCTTCCTGTTTTCATCTCCCTGTGGAATCATGGACAGCTTTACTTACTTAGCAACAGTGTGTGACAGATGCATGGAGTATTAACTACCTGGAGAGTTCACCCAAGCCTTGGTATCTGAGTTTTTATTAGGGCTCCATGGCTGACTGCCCGTATGGCTTACCTCTAGTCTCCAGCTCCTCTGAAAGTAAAGTAGATACTGGGTAGCCCAAACCCCTACCATAAATCACCCTGTTGGGTGGTCTGATGACCAAAGCCTCCCAGCAAAGAAAAACATACCGGGTATGACATTCAAGAGCCTTGAGATCAGCCCCCACTAGCCAGGGGCAAAGGCCAGAGGTGTCTTTGGGTAAAGTTAATTCTTCCCTACATATTATGTTTGAGAGATTCATTCATATTGTTGCAGGAAGCTAACGCTTGCCTATTTTCCTCCTAAAACATATTTGGGGTAGTTTCCAAGTTCATGCTATGAACATGTGAGTACATATACCCTCGTATACATATGTAAGTTTCTTTGGGGTAAGTATATATAACTAAGGAGGAGATTGCTGGGCTGTGGGGTATATGCTTCTTTAAATTTCCTAGATAATACCAAACTGTTTTCCAAAGTGGACATACCAGTTTATTTTCCCAGTGTATGAAAGTTGCAACTGCTCTATGACCTCACCATATTTGCTATTGTTCGATTTTTTTTTTTAATTTTCTTGATGGGCATGTAATGATATCTCATGGTTTCAATTTGGATTTTCCTGATTACTAGTGAGTTTGAGCTGCTTGTTTTTAAGAGAAAGAAAATAGTTTTATTATTGAGTAAAATTAAACCAGAATGTGATGCACATCACAGATAATCCACTAAGAGATTGCAAAGACAGAAGGAAATCTCACCCCATTCATATAGCTAAGGGAATACAACCCATTACATTCATACTTTCATGATAAAATCACTAATTTCCTTGTAACTTTATGACTCGTGTAGAGGTAGGTTTTGCAATTTGGACCCAGTGACAATTGATAGATTTACAAATGCTGTGAGGGGACAGTACCACTCCCTTTGAAGTTCCTGGCTTAGTATGATATTGCTGGGTAAATCATGAGCTCACCTGCAAGTCCACTAGACTAGTGGCTCCCCAGCTGGTCCTGCCGGCATACAGATCCAACCACTGTGAATCTGTGTTGCAGCTGTTCATCATCTCTTCAGACATGAGCTGCTTTTCATAGCATCACTGGCCATTGTGTTTCTTTATCTAAGAATTGCTTGTTCATATTGTTTGCTCATTTTTCATTAGAATTGTTTGTCTTTTTCCTTTATCATTTGTGTGAGTCTTTTGCTATTGTGGTATTATGGGCACTACACTTTCATAGTTACATGATTGCAAGTGCAAGTGCATTTGCCCAGTCTGTCTTTTTATTTTTGGTTTGTGATGTTTGTGTTTTGTGTGAGAATCACAAATTCCTGTGGTCAATATATTCTAAATTTTTTAAATATTTGGTTTTTCAAATTCTAGTTTTTAACCAAATAGAACTTATTTTTATTTATAGTATGAGGTTGGAGTGTGTGTTTTGCTCTGTATGGAAAATCAGTTGTTTTAGCACGATATTTTTTATCTTTTACCTAATGACTTGTGATTCTATGGTGACCTATATAGTTCACATATTAAGCTTCTAGATATGCATGGGTTAGTTTCATGGTCCTGTTTTGTTCTATTGGTCTTCTATTTATCTCTGGACAATATCATCTTGTCTTAATTACCAAGGATTGATAATAAATATTGATGTTAGACAGGACAACTCCCTCAATCTTTTCTTTTTTAAAAATTACACATTCAGGGGCGCCTGGTGGCTCAGTGGGTTAAAGCCTCTGCCTTCAGCTCAGGTCATGATCCCAGAGTCCTGGGATCGAGCCCCACATCCCTGCTCGGTGGGGATCCTGATTCCCCCTCTCTCTCTCTGCCTGCCTCTCTGCCTACTTGTGATCTCTGTCTGTCAAATAAGTAAATAAAATCTTTAAAAAAAAATAAAAATAAAAATAAAATTTAAAAATAAGATAAAAATTTAAAAAATAAAAATTTCATATTCATTTTTGATCTTTTGTTTTCCCATATATATTTTAAAAATTATATTATCAAACTCATGAAGATTTCTGGATTTTTAGTTGAATTAATATTGGATTAATAAATTTTAGGAGAACATATATTTATAATATACAGTCTTTTAATCCATGAACATTGGGATATCCATAATATCTTTTAATATGTAAAAATCTTTCCTCCTTACGAAAAGGGAGAAGGCTCCCACCAGACACTGTGTCTGCCGCCATTTTGACCTTGGACTTTCCAACCTCCAGAACAGTGAGAAATAATAAATAATTGTTTTTTTTAAAAAAAAAATTTTTTTTCCTCCAAAAGACAAATACCATAAAATTTCACTCATATGTGGAATATAGGAAACAAATCAGATGAATTGTAGGAAGGAGAAAAAAAGAGAGAGAAGGGGAGGGGAAGGCAAACCACAAGAGACTCTTAACTATAGAGAACAAACTGGGGGTTGCCGGAGGGGTGGTGGGCTAGGATGGGCTAACTGGGTGATGGGTATGAGGAGGGCACTTGTGATGAGCACTGGGTGTTATATGTAAGTAATGAACCACTAAATTCTACTCCTGAAACCAGTATTACATTATATGTTAACTAACTAGAATTTGAATAAAACTTGATAGAAAAAACACTAATTCAAAAGGATTTTAAGAAATGATGCCAGTAGATTTTCTTGATGCAGTGTTGCCACAAACTTCCAATTTGTTAAAAAACAAAACAAAGAAAACAGCATCTGTGAAGCTCAATAAAACAGGGTATGTTTGTATTTGAGTGTGGATGTTTGAAAGAAAATTCTTTGTGTATTATAAAGAAGATAATTTATAGATTACTTTTTGTAAAATTTGCAGTAATTAATAAAGGCAAGACAAGAAAAAAAATTTTTTTTCTCCATAACAGTCTCTGCATATTGGGATTGGATTTAGTCCTCATTATCATATATATGCTATGAAATATAGATGATATGTGCATATGATATATATGGTACATATATAAATATTATTTGCTGCTGTCATAATGACATCTTTTGCAAAAACACATTTTGCCTATGGATGTTTAAAAATGCAATTCATTTTTATATATTGATCCTATATTCTGCAAATTTACAGAAAATTATTATTATTATTATTGATTTGTTAACTTTCAATAACTTTACAATAGACCACTTTACCTGAAAATAATGTGTTTTGTTCTTTACAGTCCTTTTATTTCACTTTCTTGTCTTGCTCTACTGGCTCAGACGTCTAGTGAAATGTTGAATAGAAATGGTATCAGAGGGTATTTTTTCTACTTTTTGATTTTGAAATGAATATTTTTCTAATGATATGCCAGCGAGAATGTTTGCTGTAGATTTTGGTAGATATTCTTCATCATGGTAAGAAATTTCTATTCCTAGTTTGCTGAGTTTTCTTTTTTAGTATAGTGAATGGATGTTGAATTCTATTAGCAATAATCGCAACCTCAGATAAACCTCATTGGCTACGATACTGCCACTGCGCAAAGCCTGGATGTTGAATTCTATCAAAGATTTTTTTCCTACATTTATTGAAACGACCATTTGTTTTTTCCTTATTTTAATTGGCAATATTTAAATTAAACTAATAGAATTCCTGTTGTTAAATCATCCTCAACTCCTTGAATAAATGTTTAAAAACTTTTTTTTATGTAAGTGTAGTTGACACACCATATTACATTAAGTTTCAGGTGTACAACAGTGATTTGACAAATTTACACATACATTATACCATGCTTGTCACAAATGCAGCTGCCATCTGTCATCAGACAATGCTGTTATAATATCATTGATTATATTTCTTATGCCGTGCCTTCTATTCCCATGGCTTGTTCATTCCATAATTGGAAGCCTATGTCTTCCACTTCCCTGCACCCATTTTGCCCATCCCCCACTCCCTCCCTCTGGTAACCATCAGTTTGTTCTCTGTATTTATATGTCTGATTCTGGTTTTTGTTGGGTTATTTCTATTTTTTTTTAAGATTTTATTTATTTATTTGACAGAGAGAAACCACAAGTAGACGGAGAGGCAGGCAGAGAGAGAGAGAGGGAAGCAGGCTCCCTGCTGAGCAGAAAGCCCGATGCAGGACTCGATCCCAGGACCCTGAGATCATGACCTGAGCCGAAGGCAGTGGCTTAACCCACTGAGCCACCCAGGCGCCCCAAGGGTTATTTCTATTTTTTAAGAGTGAAATCATATATGGGGCGCCGGGGTGGCTTAGTGGGTTAAAGCCTCTGCCTTCAGCTCAGGTCATGATCTCAGGGTCCTGGGATCGAGCCCTGTGTCAGGCTCTCTGCTCAACAGGGAGTCTGCTTCCTCCTCTCTCTCTGCCTGCCTTTCTGCTTACTTGTGATCTCTGTCTGTCAAATAAATAAATAAACAAAGTCTTAAAAAAAAAGAGTGAAATCATATATAATATATAATCATATATAATCAAATATATATTTTATGAGTGAAATCATATGGTTATTTGTCTTTCTCAGTCTGACCTATTTAATTTAGCATAATACCCTTTAGTTTAGGTTCATCCATGTTGTTGCAAGTGGCACAATCTTGTCCTTTTTTATGACTATGCAGTATTCCTGTGTGTGTGTATGTGTGTGTATGTGTATAGAACATCTTCCTTACCCATTTGTCAATCAGTGAACACTTAGGCTGCTTCCATATCTTGGCTGCTGTAAATAATAGTGCCGTAAACATAGGGGTGCATATATTTTCTTCAAATTAGTGTTTTTGTTTTCTTTGGGTAAATACCTAGTAGTGGAGTGACTGGATCTATGGTAGATCTATTTTTAATTTTTTGAGGAAACTCCACAGTGTTTTCCACAGTGGCTGCACCAGTTTGCATTCCCACCAACAGTGGACAAAGATTCCATTTTCTTCACATCCTTGCCAACACTTGTTATTTCTTGTCTCTTTTATTTTAGACATCCTTGAATAAATCTTAATTGATCATGATGTTCTATTCATCTATATGTTTGCCTTTATACATACACGCACTTTTTTAAGATTTATGTATTTATTTTAGAAAAAGAGAGCACAAGTGAGAGGGGATGAGATGCCTAAATTATAACCATTACCGCTATTTCTGCTTCTGTACCTTCGCTTGCTAACCCATGAGGAGACTTTCTATAGACACTCTGTAACCACACATCCCCCTCCCAGAATTGAACCTGACAGAATGGCTGCCCCCGGGCCCCTCCCCCGGCTCTGGGCCAAGAGATAACAGCCATCTGACGCCAGAGAAACCCCCACCTGGAATTGGACATAACAGAATGGCTGCTCCCGGACCCCCCAACCGGCTCTGGGCTGAGAGATAACAACCACCTGGTGCCCCGCGGCTTGACAGGAAGACCCCGGTCAATCCTGAGGTGACACATACCCTAGTGGCGCCAACTCAGCAGTTTGAAGAATGACCCTTTGTTTGAAGAGCCCTTTGCCCTAACCAATAATCCGTTCCCAGCCTTTTCCCACTCTGTAGTGTGCCAGTCATATTATAGAGTTCCTTTTTGATTTTCCCGTGGTATGTGGCGATTTGTTACAAGATACTATGATGTATGCTAAGTCCCTGCCTCCCCCAAAATAGTGTATAAAAAGTGTTGTGATCCTGAGCTTGGGACCTCTTAGCATCACCGGCAATGAGTGCATGGAGGTCCGGGTTTGAACTCGTAATAAACGGCCCTTTGCTGTTTGGCTTTGACTCTGGACTCTGGTGGTCGTCTTTGGGGGGCCTCGAAATTTGGGCACAACAGGGAGAGGGAGAGAGAACCTCAAGTAGACTCCATGCTCAGTATGGAACCCAACACAAGGCTCAATCTCATGACCCTGAGATCACCATCTGAACCGAAACCAAGTGTCTGATGCTTAACTAACTAACTGCACAACCCAGGTGCCCCACACGTACATTGTTAAATATAATTTGCTAATATTATATTTAGAGTTTTCAGGTTTCTTTAATTGTTTTTTGATTTTCTTTCTTGTTTCTTTTTTTCCCCATATTCCAAAGAGAGATTGGCAGTGAGAGCGTTTTGTCTTCCGCTCTTACCTCTCTCACCAGATGAATCGCAGGTCACTATTTCCAGCCCTGACATTTCTCTGCAGCTCCAGACCACACATAGTCACCTGAATAGCTCATTTGAACTTGCTAAAAAATCATCTTACACAAATACCTACCTTTTCTAACTTTCTTAACCTAAAAATGACCTTTGATTCCTCCTCTTTATTATATCCAAGAGGTTCAGTGGTCTGTTAGTTTTGTCATGGGATATATATTTTTACTCCATCTCTTTATTTCCATCTTGATTTTCATAATCCAAGTCCTAAAAAGGACTTGGATTATAAGAACTTTCTTTTTTTTTTTTCCTTAAGAACTTTCTCATTAGTTTTTCTCCCTATAGATTTGATTCCCCACCCCCACTTTCCCATTCTAATCTATAGGCTGCACCAGATAATCTTTGAGTTTTTCATTTTATCATTCTCCAGGGCATGCTGAGGCTCTTGTTTATTTTTTTTTTTTAAGATTTTATTTATTTGTTTGACAGACAGAGGTCACAAGTAGGCAGAGAGACAGGCAGAAAGGGAGATGGAAACAGGCTCCCTGCTGAGCAGAGAGCCTGATGCAGGGCTTGATCGCAGGACCCTGGGATCATGACCTGAGCCGAAGGCAGAGGCTTTAACCCACTGAGCCACCCAGGCGTCCTGAGGCTTTTGTTTATATGACAAGCACTTCCTGTTTTAGACTTGGCATGTCTCTAGCTGCACTGCCCATCAGTTGCCTTCAGAACCTGTTCTTCTGCCATGATACTTGTCCCTAACATGTCCTGGCATTTCTAACCTCCAGACTTTTCCAACATTGTCCTTACAATGTCTCTGACTCAAAATCCTAAATCATCATAGCACATAGCTAGTGTTTACTGAGCACTGTTTATATTGCAGCTAATGAGCTGACTGTTTGCTATGTATCTCCTTTAGTTTTACCACATTCCTCTGATGGTAAATACTACTACATTTCCTGAATGTTTATATATTTTTGGCACTGTTCTACATCATTTTGTTTAATCCTCAAAACAACCCTATCAAATGAGTGCTGTTATTATCCTTATTTTACAAATGTAAATTGCTCACGGCTACGCATCTAGGAAGTGGCAGATCTAAGACTTGAGCACAGGTGGTCAGTTTCTAGAGACTTCATTCCTTGCCATTACAGGTGAGGGGACCAAGGCTAGGAGAGCTGGAATAAGTTGTCCATCTGTGCCAGAGCTTTAGGTGCATTGATTAATGACTGTTTCTCTTACTCTTTTAATTCCTTTTTGAGACCTTCACTTCCTCAGCTCCTCCCATATTTCATGTGATTCCTTTACTAAATCCTTCATACCCATAATACTGTCCTCTGCTTTCTAAATTGAACCCTGACACACTCACAGTACTTTTCAGGTTACACATAATCTTCATAGACATGATCTCATTTACTCCAAAGCTTTCCTAGGACTCAAATTATTATTATTTTTTCTTTATGAGTCTATCCACACTAATTCTAAACCTCTTAAGAGTGAGGATGGTGAAAGATGAGAGAAAATGCTCTTTCTATGGTGCCCTCAAAACTTTCAAGTAAGAAAATAGATACAAAATATTGGAGTCACAGTTCATGAGTTTGCCAGATGAAAGTAATTCTGAATTTCCAGATGCTTTTTCAAGAAAGTGAAGGTTTGCAAGTCTAGAGGACAGCTCCTGGAGAGTAAAAATAAATTCTGTCACTTTCTGGGAGAGTTTTATTTCCTCCATATGTTTATACATTTTTCTTTTTCTTATGTCTGTGATTCATTGCTGGCTCAAGCCTCATGTGTGAGTGGTGCTGGGGAGATTGATGGCGGGGAGGGCTGCAGGAGTGGTGAGACCATTGCTGCCGTGATGTGACACAATTCTTGGCATTTACACAAAGACGGAGAGTTCAGACAGCCACAGAGTAGCGAAAATAGCTCAGGGAACCCTGACTTTCACCAGGAAATCATTTGATTTTCGGTGAGGCCAGGAGATCGCACACACATAAAAGATTGGTAGCGGTTTTATAACAATTTCAGAATATGAGCAAACACTTGTCTATGAACAAAAGCTTTCACTACCAACAGTGAGGATCTTAGCCCTTGATCACACAAAAGATCAGGTTTTCTCCTGCTTGCTTTCTGTTTCTTTCTGCTTTTATGCCTCGACTAAAAGGATTGGGTCTTCCATGGTATTAAACCTCTTGAGTTCTGCCTCAAATGCTGCTTCCCAGTGTATTGCACAAGTATTAGAAAGGAGAGGCAAGCATCCTAAGCATTGGGCTAACTTGTTGTAGGGTGTGGACTCAAGGGTAATATGTGAGTGGTTATAAGGGGTGTTGCTGGTATAATGCAGATATGGGTTGTTTTTTGTTTTTTGTTTTTCATTAAAGAAATGAGTGCCCACTCTGTAGCAAGCATGATACTAAGTAAAAGTTTTGTATTTATTTCAGCTTCTCCACATATTAGCTGACCTTGAGCAAATGATTTAATCTCCTTGAGCTTCATTTCCTAATGAAAGTATAATGCCTGCCTCATAAGTTAGTATAAAGTTTGAATGAAATGATTCATGTACAACATTTAGCTAAGCCCAAGTGCCTACTAAAGTGCTTTCCATGTAACAAATAATCCCCTAATTAATGGCAAAACCAGAATTAATACCAAGGACACATGACTTCGATTTGATGCCCTTTCGACCATAACCATTTTTGTTTTTCTAAAAAGTCAGTTATGTTACATTATGTACACTCATATATGACCTTTATATTCCATGTGGTAAAGCAGATACTCATGTTGTAATACCTCAACTGGTCTGAGCCTGACTTCCTGGTTCTATTCATTACATTCCAATTTTTGCATATCCTTTAAACTTGTTCAGTGGGATGCCTGTTCGTTGTGCCTGCTTGATTCGGACACCAGGTGGCGCCTGGTGTCAGATTTGGAGAGGCAGTTGCCAAGGCAACTGGGCTCTGAGCCAACCTGGGAGACAGGCTGGTTTTCCTCATCTAGGGAAGCTAATCCAGAAGGGAGAGACTTTATGCTGGGTACACTAAACTTCAAAAATTCTCCCCCCACCCCCATCATTTCGTAAGGAAAGGTATTCTTAATTTTTTAAAAAGTAAACTTCAATTTTACAATAAAATCCACCCCTCACCATGTCCTAATCACACCCAACTACCAAGTAATCCAAAAGGTATGGCTTCTTGATGTTCATCCAGGGCCTTCACTGGGAAGAGCATTTCTAAAAGGGCCCATCTCTGTGGCAGCAGAAGGAAGCACAATATAAGCTCTGGTAGATTAAAAACAAAACAAAACAAAACAAAAACAATTATTCATAGGTAAGGAGACTTGGAATGGAGCTGGATTGCAACTTTGAATAAGAAACACTGACATATTTTATAGAAACTAAAATGCCATTGATTATAAATCTCCCCATTGTTTTATTTGTATTAAGAAAGAGAAAAAAAAAAAAACCCTTGCCAATTATATTAGCTCATTGTGGTGCACCTGAGTGACTCAGTTTGTTAGCATCTGCCTCTTGGTTTTAGCTCAGGTCATGCTTTCATGGGTCCTGAGATTGAGCTCTGAGCCAGGATCTGCACTCAGTGGGGAGTCTGCTTGAAGATTCTCTCCCTCTGCCCCTGCCCCTATTCCTGTGCATACATTCCCTCTCTAAAATAAATAAATAAATCTTTAAAAAAGTAAATAAATGAATTAGATCATTGATTCCAAGGGCTGACCTGATTTCAGAGATATTAAAATGTGAAAAATCTTTGTGTTTTTCATTCAATAAAATATGATAAATCTGAGGACAAGTTTTAGGACCAACTGCCCCCTACATGTCTTAACCTCCCCCTCAATCCTCCTCTACCCTAGAACAATGAGAAGATGGGCTTACAGTCAAGGGTACTGGGCTTCCAGAAAAATTGTTCTTGTCCTTAGTGAGACTAAATGCAGAATGGTCTATTCAGGTAATACTAAAATACCAAAGACTACATGGCTTAAAAATAACAGATATTTATTTCTCACAGTTCTGGAGACTGGAAGTCTGAGGTCAGTGTACCGGCATGGTCAAATGAGTCCCCTCTTCCAGGCCACAGACTTGTATTATCACAGTGCAGAATGGACTAGGGAGCTCTGTTACATGAGCTCTAATCCCATTTCGAGGACTACACTCTCCTGACCTAATCACCTCCCAATGGCTCTTTCCATTAATACCATCGCCTATGGGAGTTAGGATTTCAACATAAGAGTTTGGGGGATTGGGAGGGGTGTGGTGGGAACACAAATACATAGCAGGTTCCTTCCACTTTTCCTTGGAAAGCTAAGTCAACCCCTGTGGTTAATGGTGACTCACTGTAGCCTCTAGCAAACTGTGGCTGTTTGGGGACCAAACCCAGCACAATGTTTGTTTCTGTACAGCTTATAAGCTAAGGATTGTTTTTACAAATGAACATTTGAAATGAATATAATGGCAGAAAGCATTAACTATGACCACAACTAAGTGAATTACCGTCCAAAAACTTTTCCTTCTTGTCATTCGTAGATCAATATTATTAAAAAATGGTATTAAATTATTATTCTTATATTTTAAATTTAATCAACACTACATGATATCTTCAATTTTGCTACTTGGCCAACGAAGTCTAAAATATTTACTGGCTTGTCCTTTACAAAAATGTTTGCTGACCTCTGCTCTAAACCGAAATGGAAACCATAGATTAATCTGTTTGTTTCATTCATTAGCCAGGAACACCAGGCTATCAGAACAGAAGTTAGGCTGGATAAGTCAGCTTGTTGCAAATGGCCAGATCCAACTAATGGATACATATTAGGAATGTGTATAGCAAGCAATCAGGAATTAGGATACAATTAGGAATGTGGCTGTTAAGTAAGATTTTTTTTTAAAGCCCTAGATATAAAATTAGTGCTAAAAGCAGACATCTAGAGAGCTTCTGTGATTATTCTACAACTCTCAGAATGGTCTTCAAAACTAGCTTATGAAACAGCAGTGGAATCTGTTATTCATTCCAACAAGTTTATATCTCTATTATTTTTTAAAGATTTTATTTATTTATTTGACAGAGAGATAGAGAACACAAGCAGGAAGAGTAGCAGAGGGAGCGGGATGTGGATTAAATCCCAGGACCCCAGGATCGTGACCTGAGCTCAAGGCAGACGCTTAACCAACTGAGCCACCCAGGCTTCCCTGCATCCCTGTTTATGTAATGTCACCCCAAATACTGACCAGACTGATTTATTTCTTTCAGCAATTCTGTTTTAATTTCTTTCAAAACTATGTCTCTGCTCAAAACAAGGTGAATTATATGTTCAGGGACCTCCATAAATTCTCTTTTATTAATTATCAATTAAGTTCTTGATTTGCTATGGCTTTAGCTCAGATGATAATGTTCTTATTCGTCTCTAAGATTTTTGTTTTGGGAGTGGGCCACATCTATAAGACATATTGAAATGGTTACATAAAAATATACAACTTTCTCAGGAAACTTTCAAAATAATATTTTATTATCTATGTCATTAAGGATGTTTGTCTTAAGCTTTTTTAAAAAATGAACTACTATAAAGCAAGGTCTTTTGCTGCAAATGCTTATATTAATAGATTAAAAAAGAGCTTGAGGAATGGTGAACAGGCAGGGTCAAACTGAAAGTAGGCTTCTGATGGAGAGGTGTAGTGCTAGCCAATCTTCTCATGTTTTGGGGAACATGACCAGGTGACTTATTTTGAAGCTGTCAAGTCTTTGGCCTTTCTTGGATTTTTCAGTATGGCAGTGCAAGCAAGATACAACTTGGCTGAAGTCCTTGCTGTCTACTCTACCAAGATAGCAGAAGATCACCTTCAGCTTGCTTACATGGGAAGATTCATGTTGAAGTAACATTTGTGATAAGTGAAGTCATGAGATCTTTTGTGCACTGGTCTTTTCTTTTGTCTTAAATGCATTCATATTAGGGTTTAAAAATTTACCACAAGCAGACTTTGTATCATAAGCCACTGAAAGAGTTTTCTGTCAAAAAGTAATGCTGAGTGGTGTTTTGTATTTGAATTGTATAAAAATGTTCTGCATACAGAGCTGTCTGGAATGGATTATTCATTGAAGATTTTTTTTAACATATTTTACATGTTTATTCCAAAGATTTACCCTGGCTTGCCAGATAAAAGTTTCCATATGCTAATAAGTTGAAAATATCTTAATTATTCCAAAATGAAGAGAGTCGAAATGCTTTTTTTGTGCAGATACTGGCCTGTCATTTTTTTAACCTGGGAAACTCTTGGATGGCTTTGCTTTTCTCCTTCTGTATGGTGCAGATGACGTATAGTGCAGCAGTTTCTGACAGTGGGTATTGGCAAGTATACATATAACCGGGGCTGCCCCTTACAACATCCCTCTTTAATAATGTAAAGAAATATTGTTCTAGTGCATTTGACACTTTATAGATAAGCTATTTATACAGAAATTGGCACACAAAACTTCAGGTCACATCTTCAAATGTTAACAGCTATAAAAGAGAGAGGGCTAGAAGTGCAATCGTGGTCATGATTGCCAACTTCAAATATAAGGATATAATTTATACTTTTATATGTGCTATAAACTACAGTACATTTAAACCTTTCCCCTAGTTCCATTGGGGAGGAGAGAGAGCTTCATAGTGCTTGGAGTTTCTTCCTTATTTATATTCTATGGGCCATAGAGTAGCTTTCTACTCAATATTCATAGCTATTATTGAAATATATAGACATATGGATGTCTATATATTTAAGTGTACAATGTATTAGGTATCTAGAATCTGCAGGCATGGTTCTAAATCCTTCTCATGTACTGATTCTTTTAACCCTCACAATAACCGTATGAGGTATATATATCCTTTTCTTTCCAAAGAGACAGCTGCTAACACCTGGTCACATACAAGCTAGTGCTAATAACTTCTTGAGTAATTCCTGCCAAGTTTTACACTTCACTTTTGAACAAGGCAGTTGTAGGGAGGAGTCTCTAGTATCATGGGAGGCTAGGAGGGGTCACCTGGCAGACGGACATTCTGGCGTTTCTGAAATTTCATCCTCCTCCCTGTCCCACTGGCCGCGCATAGAGGCCCAAGTGCGTATTTCCTGGAAGACTTCACAAGGTCCTGAGCTGTAGCAAAAGCACTTCCAGTCAAGTACAATATTTTCATTGGTTCTCCAGCATTTTCATCACATTGTTTATTATAGCAATAATGCTAGATGTGGGAGATAAAGACTGCCTACGTTTGTAATATTTTTTATTGTTTGGATAAAGAAGGCTTTGGAAGTGCAACGTGTTAACTTTCCGTGATACATTAACTATATATTTTACTTGGCTAGTGTCAGCCCTAATGTTTTATGTTTGGAAGTTAACTATTATTAGGGTGTCATTTAAAATTTTCTAAAGGGTGAGAAATGGTCTTAATGGAGACCTCATCTGCAATCATGCCTATCAGGCAAAAAGCAATCTCATTCTTTGAGGTCTATTCACATATTTGAAAATTACATGGGTTGGCCTTATAAATCAATTTGGAGTGTCATTGTTTGAATGTGACATGTATTGGATTTTTCAAAGGAAATGTGTAATTTTTCTTCCTAAACTCATATTAAATCAACACACCAATCTAGCAGAGGAGAGAAACTGGGTGAACACCAAGCAACCATCAATTTAACAAAACAATGGTAAGAATGGAGATGGGAAATGTAGACTCAGAAGCACTTTTTTCTACAGAGGTTTGCCTGTTTATTTATATATTTATGTGACAGACAGAGATCACAATTAGGTAGAGAGGCAGGCAGAGAGAGAGAAAGGGAAGCAGGTTCCCCGCTGAGCAGAGAGCCGGACGTAGGGCTTGATCCCAAGAGCCTGGGATCATGACCTGAGCCCAAGGCAGAGGCTTTAACCCACTGAGCCACCAAGGTGCCCCTCTAAAGAGGTTTTTATTTAAATAAGTCAATCAACTCGTTTGCCTTTAAAGGCCATCCTCATAACTAACCCCACTGTGGTTGTTGAAAACTTAGACAGTTTTGTGTTCCGGAGAAATAACCATTTCTTTCTTTTTTAAGTGAGTGCTACTACCTTTAAAGGAAAACTCTGAAATTAAGCACTTTGGTTATTATAAAAATGCTGTGGCGATTAATTCAGCTGAATGCTTTTTAAAGTCCTTTTGCCTTTACAATTTGGACTTTAAGTTTCAATTCTTCCCTCCAAAATATACTTCATTCCCTTTAATGCCCTGCTCTTGTTTGTCTTTTTCTAATTTTAACAAGGTCTTGCATTCTCAATAACAAAGTAATTGTTTATGAGTAAGAGGATGACAAGATGCATTTCTCCCCCCTCAGGACACTTTCATGTACTTCCTTTCCCATTCCTGAGGTTGTCCGTTCTGACGGAATCTTATTGTAAGCAAAATTTTTGGTTTCTCTTCAAGGTGGGGGTCAAGCTACCAAAAATGCTGGTCTGCAGAATTTCAGCTAATTCCTAAGAGAATTCTAAGGTAGTATTTTTGGCTCTATCTTAGAGGGGTGAATCCTCCTGGAAATAGCTGTCAGGATGTCTATCTTTGGAGCTTTAATACCTTAATTTTGTTGTCACTTTATTTCCAGCTTTCTTCTACATTATTTTTCCTGGACACAGTTCTTCATCCTTTAGCCAAGAAACATTTACGATGATATTTGTTGTCAGGGAATCAAATTGTTTCCCGGAGGTTTTTTAAAGCATTTTGATTTCTTTAACTATTCTAAATTGATGGGAAGTGGACAGTTTCCCTCTCTAATATACAACTTATTAAAATATTTTAACTTTGTCAGGAAGAATAAAGAAGGTTTGCCATCTGTGGTTTCTTAACTAGATCTGACTATTCCTGAGAAAAGTCTTAGGAAAGCCCACTGCATTGTACATATTTGTTCACTTGACTGTCTTTCTGTTAAGTTATAAGCTATTTGAAGGCAAGAACTGTATTTTATTCATCTTTGTATTCCCAGAGCTGGTGCAGAGCTTGACACCCTCACAGTCAACACATGAAAATAAGTGAGTGCATGTTGAGAGAAGGTCTTGGGTCATTCTTCTAATTCTGAATAGGACTGTAACCATCATGTCTAAGGGACATGGTTCTACCATATCTTAGATTTAAGAGTCTTTGGAAAAGAATAATCAGCAAAATCATATGTAACATGTAGAATATTTTATAGTGCACTTTAGGGAATCATTTGTATTGTCACATCTATCCTAATAATTAGGGGATAGTAGAATTGATCCCACTTGGGCATTGCATAGAGTAGGCATTCAAAAAATACTTGCTGAATGAGTGAAAAACTTAGCCAATGAGGGAGTTGAAACATACTAGATTATGACCAACTTGAAGTTACAGAGCATTAGAATTAACATTAGAATTTGAACTAAACCCCAAGTAAATATCATGTTAGCTTTCAGTGCATCTCTGACCTCACATAATAAGGTGAATACTTCTTCCACATACCTATAAAATTTTTTAAAGCTCACTAACAGCTTAATTTGGAGGAAGGCCAATATGACTTTCTATAAAATCAAGAGTATGTGATATTAACAAAAAAAGGACTTTCGCTTTTTTCACTTGGTTTCCAGGACATGACATTCTATTGCTTTTTTACCTTAGTAGTTGAGCCTTTTCAGTCTCCTTTGCTATGCTGGAGTAGTCCAGAGCTCAGCCCACGATCCTATTTTCTTCTGTCTGTACATTCACTTTCATGGTAATTACATCGATATACTTATGACTCCTAAATTTATATCTCCTATATATACTTATTTTCAAACTACAGACTTGAATAGCAAATTACCTGCTTGATATCTCCACTTGAATTTGAATTCAGCACATCCCAAACTGAGCTCCTGACCATCCTTCCCAAACTTGTACCACCCAAAGACCTCCCCATCTCAGAGGAGTTTCATCCTTTTAGTTGCTCAGCCCAAACACTGGGAGGCATTTTTGACTCCTCTTTGTCTTTCAAGCTTAGGCATTCCATCTAATTTATTGTACAAACCAGGATACTTTCAGAATGAAAGGAAGTGCTATTACCAGCCATTCCTATACAATCAATAGCCATAAACTGGGATTATCCATGGTAAAGCAGGTTTGTGACACTCTGTTCCTACCTCACATCTAGCCCATCTATAAATATAAGGTACACCTTTGGAATTGGTCTAAAGTCTACCAATTTGTTACCACCACTACTTTCTTTCTTTAAGCCAACATCATTGTTTATTTCCTGGATTATTGCAATAATTCCTTATTGGCTTTTGTTCCCACTATTCTGTTGTCCTGTCTAGCCCAGTCCCCAGTAGTTTCAGCATATCTAGGCCTTTGGGGTAGGGATTTCTCAGTGTCTCTGTCCCCTCTCTTCTTGGCAACCATCTTAAACCTATGGTGTGTCTTAAATGGAAAAGAGTCCCTGCCTATCCCCCAGTAACAGGAGAGCTCAATGGTGCAGCTGTGGGGCTGTGGACATGGGACTTTTTCTGCTTCTTCCCCAGGAGTGGAGGGCTTTTTCCTTTCTGCTCTTTCTCCAGTACCAATAGGTGAGTAATTTGCCTGTGGCTTGGAGGCCAACAGAGTTTGCAGCCCATATCGGTGGCTTAAGACTACTGCTCCTTGTGGAAGAAGGGATTCAGGAAGGGATCCAGATTATATTCTTTTGCCTTCAGAGGAAGCCAATTTCTTTCTGCACACAGGCACTACTGAAGCTGACTGTCTCCATCTGCCCCCGTCTTCCTTGTGGTTCAGGGAAGGAGAAGATGTGCTGGTAATACAAACTCCTCTTGTCTCGGAGACACCCCGTAGTTCTTTCCTGTCACACTAGCTCTCCTTTGGCCTTTAGCAACTTGTGGAGCTTTTAATTAATTTCTTCTTACCCAGTTGCCTGGGGACCAGTAAGTCTTTCTTCCCTCCTGCACAGGTGAGCCAGCATGTGTGTCCCACTCTTCCTGAGGGGACTTAGCTGCACTTGGAAGTGAGGCAGCTTTGTTGCTTAGTCACCACAGTTCTCACTATCCGGAGGGAGCAGCCCTCTTCCTGGTTCTTTACATGTCAGGCGGAAGAAGAACATGGCTCTTACTGTCATGATGTACTTTTGGCCAAAATTTTCTGGAACCCCTTTCTGAGAATTCCCTTCTATATTGAATATCCCTGATTTTTAGCCAATTTTTGCTCTTTGAAAATGAATGTACTTTAAAAAAATAATTCAAAGTAGTTTTAAATTTGGTAATTAAATGTGTAATCCTGTTGATTACTGTCGCCTTTAATAACCACAGACTCCAGCGAGACAAGATTATATGCTAGTGACCAGGAAGAACTGTGAGAAAGAAGGACAGTCCAGTTAGGCTTATTTTCTCTGAGCATTGCTTTGATGGGGTACTGAGTCAGCTGCACTGGTGACTTTGAAACGATATAGAGACAGGAATGAAAGGAAAGTACTGGGTATCTTAGAGGAGGCAGCTGTAGCTCCACCTGCCTTCAACCACAGAGACTTTAACTTCAAACAATTTGACTTAAGTTGTTGGGAATATGCTTGATATCTTCTTTAGAGTGTAGAAAAAGTGAACTTGAATTCTTGGCCATCTTGAATTCAAAGGCCATCTCTGCTACTTATAAGCCCTGTAATTTCTAGCAAGTCGTTCTACCATCTTGAGTTAGTTTTCCTATCTGAGAAAAAGAAAAACACATTCCTCTCCCCCTTAAATCACTGTTAGGCTCTATCAAAATCACATATGGGAAGGGTTTTGTGAAGGCCTAATTGAATGTTAGTTGTTACTAATGATATTTTATTATTTTGTTTGTGAGAGAGCTATTACTATCATAATTATTAACAGTGATAAATGTTTACTGAGTACTTATTCCATTAAGCTACAAAGCTAATAAAATTATCTAAATGACTGCTCAATACTAAGAAGGATTTTTTTCTTTTTTAAAGAAAGTGTCATCTAATCCTTTATTGGATAGATATAGATCACTAAATTTTTCTTTTACTCAAGAATTCTTTGTAAATGTACTGCTACTAGCATATAACCTCTCTATGAGACTTTTTATGCAGTTTTATGTGTTTTCTACATTGGAATCCCTTTTGTAATTGTTTTCTAGAACTTAAGGGATACTTTCATTTTTTGAGTGATTTTAGAGAATAAGGTAATTTTATTTAGCTTTATAGTATATGTATTAAATTTGTTTGCCATAAAATTTATTTAATTTTATGTAACTCTTATTATAAATTGTTGACATACATATTTCACATATATGAATTTTTGAATATATATATTATTTTATATATGTTGATTTTAAATGCCAAGGATTATCCTCAACCCTTTGCATATGTAAATTAATTTAATCCTCATAGCAGCCCTTTGAGGTTGGTAGTAGTATTATTCCTGTGTCACAGATGAGGGAACTGAGGTATAGAGAGGTAAAATAATTTGTCTAGCTCCTATAGCTCCAGCTGGTTCCAGACTCTGCTCCTAGCCAGTATGGAAACTACCTAGGGACTTGTCAGCAGAAGCCTGGGTTCTAGGGGAAGAGGCTATCGAATACCCAGAATGTCTGTTGGACTTCTAGGGGTAAGCAAGGATGCTTTTTCCTCTCCTGTTTTAGAATTGAAGTTAACACTAGCCCTCACTCCAGATGGCTGTCTGGTACTTTTGTTTCTATCGCCAGACTGCTAAGTCAATGTTCCATAGAGGCTCAAGAAATGAATAATAATAAAAATAAAAATCATCCAGGAAAGGCTTTCCTAACCTCGCCAGGCAGGTGTTGGCAATAAATCATCGTCATTTTCCCCTCCATCTCAGTCACTGGGGCTCAGATCCTTCCTGTGTTTCACAACAGGTCTCTGTTGAGGCCGGAGGTGCAGATGCAATGGCGTCACATGAAGAAGTTCTTTCTTCTGATGTTAAGTGGGTGGGAAAGTGGTCCAAAAGCAAACTTAGAAGCAGACTTCAAATCTCAAGTTTTCATTATTGAAGGATATTTTAGGCTTACAGATCATGGTAGTAGGTAGGCTGTGCTTAGTAACAAAATATATCCAATTTTTTGTCTATTTTCTAAGTCAGCTTGAAAACTATTGGCTTGTCCAATTTCAAGCAAACTCAGACATCTATCACCAATAGATAAAACTGATTCTGTGCAGCGATACTGAGTGATGCTCCTATCTTCGGAATTTACTGTCTCTTCTTGGAAAATGCCTTAGTTGTTCTGCACATGTCTTTTAATCCTCCTGTTGGCTAAGCTTTGCAAGTGGTAACTTCCTTCAGCTGATGGAGCAGAAAGTTTGGTTATCTCATCCTTAACTAACTTGCCAGCAAGCAGAATGATCCTAAGACTGTCATGATCTTGGATAGTAGCACTGACTTAAAAAAAATTCTTTGCAGCCCCTCTTTAGGTCCTGAGGAGGCCTTTTTTTTTTTTTTTTCTTTCTGTTGTTGTTAATGATCTTTTAACTTAAAATGGGCAAGCAGCTACATTTGATAAGAATTTGGCTGTTCAACTCTAAAGGAGGTCTAGATGACAAGCAAATGTTTCGTGACTTCTTTCAGTTTGTGGCTTTCTGTGGTGCAAAGCCATCATTTGGGATCTCCCCCAGGGCTGTAGCAGGGCTCACCCAAGACCCTGTGCTTTACAATTGCTGTACATGAGATCATACAGAGATGTTCACATCACTGATTCAGTTAATGTTTAATAACACGGTCTAGTACTTGGTCACATGAGATGTTTTCAGTGCTTTGAACAAATATTTGGATCAAAAAATGTCCAAAAAGCAATTCTGTAAAATCTGTATTGTGAAGACCTATGAGAATAAAATGTCTATAAAGAAGAGCTTCCCCCCCACCCCGCCCCAGGGTGAAACTATGCCAGGAATGTAAGTAAATACTTTTTTCTGTTTTTCTGGATAGGAAAAGATGTCAATTGTGTGCAACCCGAGAGGATTTTTATTGAAATTTAAACTAGCTGTCCCTGATATTAGAAAAAGGACAGCAGGAGAATAGGCAGCTTATATGAAACTCCCTGCCATTTGAAGATGAGGATTGTTGATTTGGATTAGAAAGAATTAGTCATCCTTCACCTAAGGAGAGAGCAGTAAAGGCTTAAGTGGAATATTCCAGCAAACATGAAGGAAGTCTCTTCTATGACTTGAAGCCCATTGAAAATCATGTTGGATTTGTTTGTTGATTTCTGTTGGAAGTATGTGTGTGTACCCAGGGAATGCCCTTGTGTGCCTGGAGTGGCAACCTCCGATAAGAAGTCTCAGCCTCATCACAGGATTACCCTTGGGAGGCTTCTAGACCATCCAAGACATCCTAGGAGATACTGTTGGGTCCAGCTGTCCCACAGCATCCTCAGGGGCTCTAACATATTTGGATGAAGCAAAGAGAGCCACATGGCTAGTTATCCAGTAAAGTACGCATCTTTACCAACAGGATAACATGTGACGTGAAATGCCATTTTTAAACTATGCCTATGATAAAGGAAAATGACTGCATCTTCAGCATCTAAGTGACAAGGTACATTAACCTCCTGGAGTCACTTTGTAATCCCTCCAGATGCTGCAGGGGTGCTGAAGGTCCTGCAGCCAGAAGGAGGAGGGCTCTAACACTCCTCTTACCAGGGCCACTGTAGAACAGGCCAACTTCAGTGCATTCATTAATACTTTCTTTTATAGGGGCACCTGGGTGGCTCAGTGAGTTAAAGCCTCTGCCTTCAGGTTAGGTCATGATCCCAGGGTCCTAGGATTGAGCCCCACATCAGGCTCTCTGCTCCGCAGGGAGCCTGCTTCCCCATTTCTCTCTTGCCTGCCTCTCTGCCTACTTGTGATCTCTCTGTCAAATAAATAAATAAAATCTTTAAAAAAAAAATACTTTCTTTGATGCAGCCATAAGGTTGAAGCAAGATATGGTCTCTCTTCTCTGAGGCAAGAAACCAGAGAGTATCTTCTCCGTTATGGCCAAGTGAAGGGGGAGTTTGATGGAGGCAAATGGTAAATCCAGACAAACTGCTACAAATAAAACAAAGAAGCTGGAGGGCAGGTTATAGATCTGCAATATGGATGCTCATCTATCATAAGTTATTTCACTTTGCAGAGCTTGACAGAATTATAGTTGGATAGCCAGGTCTATAAAAGAAACCCTGAACTGTGGTAAGACAACAGACTCCCTAGTTTGTTGTGCACACCATATTTCTTACCCCAATTTCACTCTCTTTATTTTACTCTGGGTGAGCCTATTCTCCTTCCCACAATTACAGGCTCAGGGTTCGATAGGTCTAATTCAGGACAGTGAGACTCAAAGAATTTTCCAGAGGCTTCTGGCAAAGAATATTCTCACTCTTGAGACAGCTTCTGGACATGACTCTCTCTCCTAGAGTTGAACAAAAAAGCATGCCACATGCATTGCTACCAGAAAACTTCCTGTGTCCATGAGGGGAACCAGCCTTAGAAGGAAGCCCACTTTGTGGACAGGAGAGAAGAAACATGGAAAAAGAAGCTAAATCTTTGATAACATCAGGATTCCTGGATAAAACAATAGTTTGGACAGGGATCAAGAGAAATTATGGATCTCCCTGATTAAGCCAACAATCAATGGATGGCCACTCCATGTGCAAAATTTTTAAATTGCAATATGTGAGGCTTAGAGAGAACAGTAGTACATGTGGACAAGTCCCCTATTATAAAAACATGACCTCATTCACAAGGAGTGTTTTGTTATAATTAATTTCTGATGTGGTAGGATTTGTAGTTCAGGAGCCTGATCCCATTGGATGGAATTGGTGATCAACATAGCAGCCTATGTCTGGTGAAATATTACTAGTTTTTAAACATCCTATTCAACAGGGCATGTCAATAAAGATCAAAATTGTGACTGGCTTGGGGAGATTTGGATCCAATATGGAAAATCTGTACAGGGGGAGCCTGGGGGGCTCAGTCAGTTAAGCATCTGCCTTTGGCTCAGGTCTTGGGATTGAGCCTTGCGTCAGGCTCCCTGCTCAGTGGGGAGCCTGCTTCTCCCTTTACCTCTGCCACTGCCCCCACTTGTGTTTCTCTCTCTCTCTCTTTCTCTCAAATATATAAATAAAATCTTAAAAAAAAAAAATCTGTACAAACTGGGATAAGGTGGAGTCACCAAAATCTCTCCATTGTGGAATAGCATTAAGACACTAGAGTCAGGGGCACCTGGGTGGCTCAGTGGGTTAAAGCCTCTGCCTTTGGCTCAGGTCATGATCCCAGGGTCCTGGGATCAAGCCCCACATCGGGCTCTCAGCTCAGCCGGGAGCTGCTTCCTCCTTTCTCTCTCTGCCTGCCTCTCTGCCTACTTGTGATCTCTGTCAAATAAATAAATAAAATCTTTAAAAAAAAAAAAAAGACACTAGAGTCACTTCATCACTATTCTGAGGTGAATGATACCAAAAAAGTCATCTAATATTTAGGAGTAACATGGATTTATGTGCTGTTTCAGGCTTTATTGCAAAAACTTCTATTCTTGTTCAAACACTAGGGAGTCTCAATAAAAGCTATGTCCTTTGTTACGGCTCTCTCTCCCTCTCTCTCCTTCTCCCACTTTGTTTCCCTCCCTCCCTCTCTCTTTCTCCTTTTTTCCCCTCTTCCTCTGACTCTGGATCCCTCACTTTGTTAATCTTTCAAACCCTTGTGTCTCATTTTAGCGACAGTGTGGAGGTGGGTAATGTGTATTGACATTTTTAATTTTCATTTCTCTTTATGCTCGCTGGAATTTTCATAGCGCATTGATCTGATGCTTTATATAAGACTCTTGTAAAATGTCGATGGGATCTTGTGGGTTTTCCTGACACCAGATCAGAGCCTGTGAAATTTAGTGATTTTTTTTTTTTTTTTTGTCTCCAAGTTAAAAATCACTTAGGCTAAATGTCTGGGTCTTAATGGCCTAGAAATCTCCTCAGCAGCAGGAGTCCTAAATAGTCTCTGCTCATCATGTTCCTTTCTGCTGCTTTGTTTAGTAAAAATTAGCTCCCTTACTTTGTGTCTGTTGCCAATTGAAACAGCTAACTCTTGGTAGCAGGGATAAACCAATGATCCTCTGGTTGTTTTAAGGTAAAAGCCTTGAATGGTTGCAGTTTAGACTATACAAAGGGAAAAGATTGTTTTGCAAAGCCCAAACAAGATAAAGTTGAAATCAGTGTTGCTAGACATTTTTAGCTATTCCCTACATCATGAAGATTTCCTTGAGTCTCCCAGTCATAATTAATCATTTTCTCCTATGTACTTCTCTCCCATCACCTAACCTGGACCTCTTATCTAAGATTAGTATCATTCTGATTTATAATATAGGCTTTAGGTGCGTTTTATTCAGCTCCGTGTCCTGGTACCTATTATAGAGCTAAGCAGATAGCCCATGTGGATTTCATACATAGCTACAAGGATATGGGGCCTTTAGATCTCACTTATCCAACAGGTATTTATTGAGCATCTACTCAGTATAAGCATTATTCTAGGCATTGGATATACTGTGAGTAGGACAAAGTCTCTGTTTTCATGGTTTCACTCTAGTGGGAGAAACTGACAATACACAAAGAATATATAATATAATGTTAGGAAGTGAAATGCTAACAAAGAAATAAAGAAGAATAAGGGGGTAAGGAGAAGGGGGTGGCATGGGGATGGCGCACAATTTTAAGAGAACTCGGTGCAGATACCAGAGGAGTAAATGAAGCCACACAGATAGTTGAAAGAACACTCCAAGCACAGCGAACAGCCTGGGCAAAGGTCCTGAGACAAGAATAAACCAGGGCCATCCCAGGAACTTCAAGAAAGCTGATTGGACTAGCAAGAAATGGTTGCAGAAGGGGTTGAGATTGGCAGGACCAGATCACTTGGGATCTTGTAGAACAGCAAAGGTTTCTTCTGGGTGCAGTGGGAAGCCACTGAAAGATGGGGCTAGGGGGAGACATGATCAGATTATATTTTTAAAAGGTCCTCCTGGTTGCAATATGCAGAATAGATTCTAGAGGGGTACAAGTGAATGCAGTTAAACACATTTGGAGAAAATCTCTCCAATAAAAGTGGATGAGGTTGTAGGTGATGAAAGTAATGAGCTGTGCTTAAATTCCCAACATAGGTAGGAGTTCAGACTATCAGGATTTATTTTGAACTACTGAAACTCCTCCACAGGGGCACCTGGGTGACTCAGTTGGTTGGGCATCTGCCTTAGGCTTGGGTTATGATCCCAGGGTCCTGGGATCAAGCCCTACATTGGGTCCCTTGCTCAGTGGGAAGCCTACTTCTCCCTCTTCCTGCTGCTCCCTGTTCTTGTGCTCGCTCTGTCTCTCTGTCAAATAAACAAAATCTTTTAAAAATAAGCAAATAAATAAATAATAAAACTTTCCCACAAAGTCTGTACTTTATGGAAGTTACTCTAAAATGAAGACTGAGGGCACCCAGGTGGCTCAGTCAGTTAAGTGTCTAGCTTTGCCTCAGGTCATGATCCCAGGGTCCTGGGATCAAGTCCCTCATCAGTCTCCCTGCTCAGCATGGAGTCTGCTTCTCCTTCTCCCTCTGCCGCTCCCCTCTCCCCCGTTTGTGCATGCACTCACTCTCTCTCTCTCACAAATAAATAAATAAATCTTAAAAAAAAAATAAAATAAAATGAAGACTGATACTTGTCTGCTCAGAAAATACAGGGGTTCTCAAAAGTTTTGGTCGCTAAATTTTTATACTCTTAAGAATTATTGAGGACCCCATAGAGCTATTGTGCTTATGTGAATTAGACCTATTAATAAATATCTATTTGCTGACTCACTTAAAAACAATAATAAGAAACCTAAACCTAATAGACCCATTACATGTTAAGAGAAATAACCTACTTTTGTGAAAACTGACTATATTCTACACACACACACACACACACACACACAAACACAAATTAGCGAGAATAATAGCATTGTTTTACATTTTTGCAAGGTTTTTTTATGCCACATAACAGAAGGACACTGGAATCTTCTATCTACTTCTGCATTCAGTGCATCTATTGTGATTACACACATTATGTAGTTTCTGGAAAACTCCACTGTACTCTTATAAGAGAATGAGCATACAAAAGGCTAACAACATCTGAGTATTATCATTTTTTTTCAAGTTCTGACCTCAGACTCCCAGCAAGGATTTCTTTTATCCCCAGCATTCCTTAGACTTTATTTTGAGAACGGTTAATCTAAAGGAAAATCATCTTGGTGGTAAGATTACAACTTTGTCTAAAAGAAATATTAGCATCAATCCTATGAATTAGATGATGAAACAATTGTGAAACTCCTTTATTGCCTGTAATTACCAGCATTAGAAATATATAGAAAGCCAGACCACAATTTAAAGATTGCTTTAAGTTGGGGGCACACCACCTTTTGAATTCTGATAACATTAATAGGGTTAAGCATGAAATAGCAAAGAACCAGACAGAAGACAACAAAACAAGGAAGAAAAAAAAAAGGAAGAGTCACAGACCAATGAGAAGAAAGAGATGACAAAAGAGAATAGGATATGTGTGGTGGGAGTAAGAGATTAATGATAAGAATTGCCTTTGGATAGGGGAGTGGCTCTAGACATCCATTACCCATTCTGAGTCAATAAGTCAACAGTGGTTTGCTTTGCCAATGAGTTCTGAATTGTGTGCCCTAAGAACTTCCCACCGAGGAGGCCCGAAGGAGGAGACACCCGCATGACTAAAGCCATGTGTTGCTCTAACATCACTCCATAGGGAACCAACACTACCTCTGCCTAAGCTATTCCAACTCAGATGCCAACACTTTATTTCTTCAAGTGAGACACTAGTTTCAACACCAAAACCTTCATAAAATTCACTGTAGGTGAGCATGACTGAATGTAAAATAACCCATTGCCTCATTCACCTGAATTCCAAAGGGAATGCAATCTGGCAACTCTACACGTGAGGGAAGAATGAGAAACTTAATCCACTTCCAGATGGAGCATCAGGCAAAAAACAAGTTTTTCCTTCCAGAAAATACACTCAATCCATAAACGACATTCAAAACCTAAACTACATACATGTCCTGCTCTTGCCGAAAGGAGCCGCAGGAATTCACAGCATCATTACATGGCCTAGAACTTCAAGGTGATGTGGAAAACACTAGAACAGGTTTAAGGCCAGGTTCAAGTTTCCAAAGAATTTCTCCTGAGATGCACTCAGCCTCACAGAGCAGAGACCCAGTGGCTGCTAAAGGTAACATAACTTGAAACATTGGTGCTGGGTGAAAGGTGGCCCAAGGTTGTAGAAACCTGTTTATTATTCCTCTTGAGAGCATGGACCTTGGTATTCTGCCCTATACCTTTGAGAAAGTTTACTTAAGTCTATCATGACTGCTAGGAAAAAAAAAAAAATCTAAATTCCTACCTGTTTGCTGCTAGAATGGGTGCACCCCAATGGGTTGTCAGGGTTGGGTCATAGGGAATTGGGTTTTTATTATCTGAAAAAATTTTCTCTATTTTCTCTTCTTAAAAATGCAAATGAGAATGTCAGGGAGGTCTCTGAACTTTGAAGAGCAGGTTGTGCTATGTTGCGTGGCTCAGGGCAGGCAGAAAGGACAGAGAGTGACCATTCTCAAGAGCAAGGTATGAAGCCATGGGTTAAGAAGGCTAGCACTCACTTACAACTTGTTGTTTGGCACTGAAGTCATTTACATTTTTATAGGAGTTAACAGATAGAGAATGGTCTGTTGGAGAAACATATGTCGAAACATTCCTGAGATTCTTGTTATAGCTTTCACTTCATTTTTTTTTTTTTAAGATTTTTTTAATTTATTTGACAGAGAGAGACACAGCCAGAGAGAGAACACAGGCAGGGGGAGTTGGAGAGGGAGAAGCAGGCTCCCCACTGAGCAAGGAGCCTGATGTGGGACTCAATCCCAGGATCCTGAGATCATGACCTGAGTCAAAGACAGACGCCTAATGAATGAGTCAGCCAGGCACCCCTACTTCATTATATTTGTAGCTTCAGTTTAGCACAAAATAAAACCTGGACTGTCTCTGTGTGAACATTTTATGTCAACGTGGTCATCAGGTAAAATTGTGTTCTGTTGTCAAAGAGGCTGACTGGAAGTCATTAGTCACTGCTGGTGTTTCATCACTTCTTTCTGATTTTAGCAGAATTGGAGACATGAATAAAACAGGCTGCCAAGGCCACTTACAGGCACACTTGTAAAGTGGAAAGAAAGTCTTTTGGTTTTTTCCTCCTCAGAGGCGGAGCGTGTTGTAGGGGGAGGAGTCAAAAGAGTTAATATTGTAGGCTTTGCCATCAGAGAGATCCATGTTTGAATTCCATTTATTTATTTCTTTTTTCATTGATTCATTTATTGATTCAACAAATGTTTATTGAGTGCCTATATTTGTGGGACTCTGTTCAAAGCCTCGGGTGCGTTGAGTAGGGAAAAAGCAAAAACAGGCGCGCACCTTCCAGATGGAAAGGCAGCCACTATCATCCAGGTAAGAGGCCGGAGGCTCACTCAGCCCTGTGCTGAGCCGGGTGTGAGTATTACTTCTAGAGTGCAAGTTTCCTCTCCTGTGGACTACTCCATGGGGCTGGGCTGGGACTCTGTAAACCCCTTCTCCTTTGCTAGCTGGCTTCCTCCTACCAGTCTGCTAGTAGGAACTGTAGAATGAGTCTGGAAGGATGGGGGAAGGGGCTTTCTCCTCCCTGTTCTCTTGTGGCTCCTCTCAGCAATGACGTTGTCTGACTGCTGCAGTTGGTTCTGGTCTCTGGTCTCTTTTGGCCAGTGTCTGGGCATGTTCTCAGAACATTCACAGCAGCAGATTGTGCCCCCCCGCAGAGGTCTGAGCCCCAGCTTCCCTGCGCTTCGGGGCTGGGGTCATTCCTGCCTCTTCCCTGGATGGCAGCTAATCCTGCTGTGGGAGATCAGAGTTACCTTTTTGCCCATTCAGCCCCTCCACCATCTGGGAAAATCATTCCCTGTAGTAAGTTTCATGTGAAAATATCTTTTGTGGCATTTGTTTTGAGTCATATACACAATACCATATAGAAGTTTATCTTAGGATAGTTAAGATTTGCAACAAAGATGTTGGGAATGTTAACTGGTCGTGGAGTACGCCCTCTTGGCCGATTCAGCATCTTAAGTAATGAAAAAATAGCAAGGAAGTGCTTTTGTTTGGTTGAGTATTTTTTCCTGATTTTAAAGAAGGGGGAGGTATTTACTTTGACAGATCAACAGTGCATCTTTATGAAAATGAAATATATAGCCAGAATAGCTTTTCTTAAACATTGATCTAGATCTATAGGAGAAATAATTGTATGACCTTTTACCAAAAAAAAAAAAAAAAAAAAAATCGAATATTGTAAATCCATGTTCATTTATTTTCTCTCACTTTTCTTTCTAGAAAGCTTCATGCTTACAAAAGAAATAACTTTTTCCCTAGAAATTTCAGTTCAGACATATATTTGTAGCAAACAAATGAGGTGATCAATGAAATGTTTTCGAACATAAATATCACATTATGTGAGGGAAATGGATTGGCAAAATTTCACAAAGAGAAAAAGTATTGTGTATAAGGTTCAACTGTCAAGGGGTATGTTCATGTGTATTTTAAATAAATGATGGTGGATATCATACACTACAGTATTTAGATTCTATTGCATTTATTTATTTAAAGGTGTAATGAAATACTTGATGTTTACAAACCTGAATATTTACAATATGCTGGAAATTACTTCGTTGCAACTGTTTAAGCTAATAATGAAATATAACAGTCTATGAATATGTCAATGAGTAGCTAGTTTTCATATTTATTTTGGGGACACATGAGCAAGAAAATTTGAAGACTACTCTCATCCAGAGACCAACAAGTAGCCAGTGTAGAATAGTAGTAATTCAGGGTTTTGATGGCAAATGCTGCTTTTGCATCCATGCAGAGATCCTGCATTCAGCAACACGGTGTCCTTATAGGATTCCCTGGTATCTTGGGCAGAGGACACCATTTTTTTTTTATTTTTTATAAACATATAATGTATTATTAGCCCCAGGGGTACAGGTCTGTGAATCACCAGGTTTACATACTTCACAGCACTCACCATAGCACATACCTTCCCCAATGTCCACAACCCCATCCCCCTCCCCTGGCCACCCTCAGTTTGTTTTGTGACATTAAGAGTCTCTTATGGTTTGGCTCCCTCCCAATCCCATCTTGTTTCATTTATTCATCTCTTACCCCCTTAACTACCCCATGTTGCATCTCCACTTCCTCATATCAGGGAGATCATATGATAGTTCTCTTTCTTCGATTGACTTATTTCGCTAAGCATGATACCCTCTAGTTCCATCCACGTTGTTGCAAATGGCAAGATTTCATTTCTTTTGATGGCTACATAGTATTCCATTGTGTATATATACCACATCTTCTTGATCCATTCATCTGTTGATGGACATCTAGGCTCTTTCCATAGTTTGGCTATTGTAGACATTGCTGCTATAAACATTTGGGTGCACGTGCCCCTTCGGATCGCTAGGTTTGTATCTTTAGGGTAAATACCCAGGAGTGCAATTGCTGGGTCAGAGGGTAGTTTTATTTTCAACATTTTGAGGAACCTCCATGCTGTTTTACAGAGTGGCTACTCCAGCTTGCATTCCCACCGACAGTGTAGGAGGGTTGCCTTTTCTCCGCATCCTCGCCAGCATCTGTCATTTCCTGACTTGTTAATTTTAGCCATTGTGACTAGTGTGAGGTGATATCTCATTTTGGTTTTGATTTGTATTTCCTTGAAGCCGAGTGAGGTGGAGCACTTTTTCATGTGTCTGTTGGCCATCTGGATGTCTTTTTTGCAGAAATGTCTGTTCATGTCTTTTGCCCATTTCTTGATTGGATTATTTGTTCTTTGGGTGTTGAGTTTGCTAAGTTCTTTATAGATTTTGGGTATTAGCCCTTTATCTGATATGTCGTTTGCAAATATCTTCTCCCCTTCTGTCAGTTATCTTCTCGTTTTGTTAACTGTTTCCTTTGCTGTGCAAAAGCTTTTGATCTTGATGAAATCCCATTAGTTCATTTTTGCCCTTGCTTCCCTTGCCTTTGGCAATGTTCCTAGGAAGATGTTGCTGCGGCTGAGGTCGAAGAGGTGTGCCTGTGTTCTCCTCAAGGATTTTGATGGATGCCTTTCTCACATTGAGGTCTTTCATCCATTTTGAGTCTATTTTTGTGTGTGGTGTAAGGAAATGGTCCAATTTCATTTTTCTGCATGTGGCTGTCTAATTTTCTCAACACCATTTATTGAAGAGGCCGTCTTTTTTCCATTGGACATTCTTTTCTGTTTTGTTGAAGATTAGTTGACCATAGAGTTGAGGGTCTATTTCTGGGCTCTCTATTCTGTTCCATTGATCTATGTGTCTGTTTTTGTGCCAGTACCATGCTGTCTTGATGATGACAGCTTTGTAATAGAGCTTGAAGTCCAGAATTGTGATGCCACCAACTTTGGCTTTCTTTTTCAATATTCCTTTGGCTATTTGAGGTCTTTTCTGGTTCCATATAAATTTTAGGATTATTTGTTCCATTTCTTTGAAAAAAAATAGATGGTATTTGATAGGAATTACATTAAATGTATAAATTGCTTTAGGTAGCATAGACATTTTCACAATATTTATTCTTCCAATCCAGGAGTATGGAATATTTTTCCATTTCTTTGTGTCTTCCTCAATTTCTTTCATGAGTACTTTATAGTTTTCTGAGTATAGATTCTGTGCCTCTTTGGTTAGGTTTATTCCTAGGTATCTTATAGTTTTGGGTGCAATTGTAAATGGGATTGACTCCTTAATTTCTCTTTCTTCTGTCTTGTTGGTGTAGAGAAATGCAACTGATTTCTGTGCACTGGTTTTATATCCTGACACTTTACTGAATTCCTGTACAAGTTCTAGCAGTTTTGGAGTGGAGTCTTTTGGGTTTTCCACATGTAGCATCAGATCATCTGCAAAGAGTGATAGTTTGACTTCTTTGCCGATTTGGATGCCTTTAATTTCTTTTTGTTGTCTGATTGCTGAAGCTAGGACCTCTAGTACTATGTTGAATAGCAGTGGTGATAATGGACATCCCTGCCGTGTTCCTGACCTTAGCGGAAAAGCTTTCCGTTTTTCTCCATTGAGAATGATATTTGCGGTGGGTGTTTCATAGATGGCTTTGATGATATTGAGGTATGTGCCCTCTATCCCTACACTTTGAAGAGTTTTGATCAGGAAGGGATGCTGTACTTTGTCAAATGCTTTTTCAGCATCTATTGAGAGTATCATATGGTTCTTGTTCTTTCTTTTATTAATGTGTTGTATCACATTGATTTGCAGATGTTGAACCAAACTTGCAGCCCTGGAATAAATCCCACTTGGGTGTGGTGAATAATCCTTTTAATGTACTGTTGAATCCTATTGGCTAGTATTTTGGTGAGAATTTTCACATCAGTGATCATCAAGGATATTGGTCTGTAGTTCTCTTTTTTGATGGGGTGTTTGTCTGGTTTTGGGATCAAGGTGATGCTGGCCTCATAAAATGAGTTTGGAAGTTTTCCTTCCATTTCTATTTTTTGGAACAGTTTCAGGAGAACAGGAATTAGTTCTTCTTTAAATGTTTGGTAGAATTCCCCTGGGAAGCCATCTGGCCCTGGGCTTTTGTTTTGTTTGGAGATTTTTGATGACTGTTTCAATCTCCTTTCTGGTTATGGGTCTGTTCAGGTTTTCTATTTCTTCCTGGTTCAGTTGTGGTAGTTTATATGTCTCTAGGAATGTATCCATTTCTTCCAGATTGTCAAATTTGTTGGTGTAGAGTTGCTCATAGTATGTTCTTAGAATTGTCTGTATTTCTTTGGTGTTAGTTGTGATCTCTCCTCTTTCATTCATGATTTTATTTATTTGGGTCCTTTCTCTTTTCTTTTGGTAAGTCTGGCCAGGCGCTTATCAATCTTATTAATTCTTTCAAAGAACAAGCTCCTAGTTTCATTGATTTGTTCTATTTTTTTTTGTTTGTTTATATTTCATTGATTTCTGCTCTGATCTTTATGATTTCTCTTGTCCTGCTGGGTTTAGGCTTTCTTTGTTGTTCTTTTTCCAGCTCCTTTAGATGTAGGGTTAGGTTGTGTATTTGAGACCTTTCTTGTTTCTTGAGAAAGGCTTGTACTGCTATATATTTTCATCTCAGGACTGCCTTTGCTGTGTCCCACAGATTTCGAACTGTTGTGTTTTCATTATCATTTGTTTCTATTAATTGTTTCAATTCTTCTTTAATTTCCTGGTTGACCCATTCATTCTTTAGAAGGATGCTGTTTAGTCTCCATGTATTTGGGTTCTTTCCAGATTTCCTCTTGTGATTGAGTTCTAGCTTCAGAGCATTGTGGTCTGAAAATATGCAGAGAATAATCCCAATCTTTTGATACTGGTTGAGACCTGATTTAGGACCCAGGATGTTATCTATTCTGGAGAATGTTCCATGTGCATTGAAGAAGAATGTATGTTCTGTTGCTTTGGGATGAAATGTTCTGAATATATCTGTGATGTCCATCTGGTCCAGTGTGTCATTTAAGGCCTTTATTTCCTTGTTGATCTTTTGCTTGGATGATCTGTCCATTTCAATGAGGGGAGTGTTAAAGTCCCCTACTATTATTGTATTATTGTTGATGTGTTTCTTTGATTTTGTTATTAATTGGTTTATATAGTTTGGCTGCTCCCACGTTAGGGGCATATATATTTAAAATTGTTAGATCTTCTTGGACAGACCCTTTGAGTATGATACAGTGTCCTTACTCATCTCTTATTATAGTCTTTGGCTTAAAATCTAATTGATCTGATATAAGGATTGCCACCCTTGCTTTCTTCTGCTGTTCATTCGCATGGTAAATTGTTTTCCACCCCCTCACTTTAAATCTGGAAGTGTCTTCAGGTCTAAAATGAGTTTCTTGTAGGCAGTATATTGATGGGTTTTGTTTTTTTATCCATTCTAACACCCTGTGTCTTTTGATTGGGGCATTTAGCCCATTAACATTCAGGGTAACTATTGAGAGATATGAATTTAGTGCCATTGTATTGCCTGTAAGGTAACTGCTACTGTATATTGGCCCTGGTCCTTTCTGATCTACTACTTTTAGGGTCTCTCATTTCTTAGAGGACCCCTTTCAATATTTCCTGTAGAGCTGCTTTGGTGTTTGCAAATTCTTTCAGTTTTTGTTTGTCCTGGAAGCTTTTTATCTCTCCTTCTATTTTCAATGATAGCCTCGTTTAGTGCTCTGAATATATCATGTCAGTTCTTTCTGGCCTGCCAGGTCTCTGTGAATTGGTCTGCTGCCAATCTAATATTTTTACCATTGTATGTTACAGACTTCTTTTCCCGGGTTGCTTTCAGGATTTTCTCTTTGTCACTAAGACTTGTAAATTTTACTCTTAGGTGACAGGGTGTGGACCTATTCTTGTTGATTTTGAGGGGAGTTCTCTGCACCTCCTGGATTTTGATGCTTGTTCCCTTTGCCATATTAGGGAAATTCTCTCCAATAATTCTCTCCAATATACCTTCTGCTCCCCTCTCTTTCTTCTTCTTCTGGAATCCCAATTATTCTAATGTTGTGTCATCTTATGATGTCACTTATCTCTCGAATTCTCCTCTGTTTGTCCCTCTTTTGCTCAGCTTCTTTATTCTCTGTCATTTGGTCTTCTATATCACTAATTCTTTCTTCTGCCTCATTTATCCTAGCAGTGAGAGCCTCCATTTTTTATTGCACTTCATTAATAGCTTTTTTAATTTCAACTTCGTTAGATGTTAGTTCTTTTATTTCTCCAGAAAGGGCTTTTATATCTCCTGAGAGCGTTTCTCTAATGTCTTCCATGCCTTTTTCGAGCCCGGCTAGAATCTTGAGAATCATCATTCTGAATTCTAGATCTGACATATTACCAATGTCTGTATTGATTAGGTCCCTAGCCTTTGGTACTGCCTCTTGTTCTTTTTTTTGTGGTGAATTTTTCCACCTTGTCATTTTGTCCAGATAAGAGTATATGAAGGAGCAGGTAAAATACTAAAAGGGTGGCAAAGACCCCAGGATAATACGCTTTAACCAAATCAGAAGAGACCCCTAATAGTGGGGGGGAAAAGGGGGATAAAAAGAGGTTCAGGAAAAAAAATAAACAATTTAAAAAAGAAAAAAATAAAGAAAAAATATAAAAAAGAAATATATATATATATATATATATATATATATATATATGATAAACTAGTTAAAAACGTTAAAAAAGAAGAAAAGGGTAAAAGTTAAAAAAAATTAGCAGAAGAAGAAAAAAAAATTGAATAAAAAAATTAAATTAACTGCGAGACTAAAGAATCATGGGGAGAAAGCCATGAGTTCCGTGCTTTGCTTTCTCCTCCTCTGGAATTCCACTGCTCTCCTTGGTATTAAACCTATACTCCTTGGTAGGTGAATTTGGTCTTGGCTGGATTTCTTGTTGATATTCTGGGGGAGGGACCTGTTGTAGTGATTCTCAAGTGTCTTTGCCCCAGGCAGAATTGCACCGCCCTTACCTGGGGCTGGGCTGAGTAATCCTCTCGGGTTCGCTTTCGGGAGCTTTTGTTCCCTGAGGGCTTTCCGTAGAGTCCCAGAGGACAGGAATGAAAATGGCGGCCTCTCAGTCTCCGGCCTGGAGGAGCCGAGAGCTCGGGGCCCCACTCCTCAGTGCGCCCTCAGAGAATAGCGCCCAAATCACTCCCGTCTCCCTGGCCTCCAGCTGTGCTCCGAGCTCACCCAGCCTGCGACCGGTTCAAGGTAACCCCAAGCTGAGAGTTCACTCCTCGACTGGGTCTCTGTAGCTGGCTTCCCCGTTCTAATACCTGCAAGCTCTGCAACACTCAGACACGCCCTATCCTTCTGTGACCCTGCGGGACCTGGGGCCACGCTGACCCTGCGTGGGCTTCACCCCGGTTTAGCCTCTGGAGCGATGTCCCTCAACAGAACAGACTTTTAAAAGTCCTGATTTTGTGCTCCATTGCTCCGCCGCTTGCCGGGAGCCGGCCCCTTCCCCTGTGGTCTATCTTCCAGGACGCTTTGGATTCACTTCTCCTCTGGTCCTACCTTTCAGAAAGTGGTTGATTTTCTGTTTCTAGAATTGCTGTTCTTCTTCTCTTTGATCTGCCGATGGATTTGTAGGTGTTTACAATGTTTAGGTAAGCTATCTAGCTGATCTCCTGCTACCTGAAGTAGTCTCAGCCTGCTACTTCTCCGCCATCTTGACTCCTCCCCCCAGGACACTATTTTGAGGGTGGCTCATGCATGATCATGAAAACAACTGGAAGGTTTTGGGAGTATTTTTCTTACACATGCATTAAAGAACAATTTTTAGAACTAAGATATTACTTAGCATTCTGTTTTTAATACCATAAACAGTGTTTCTCATGCATGTCTCATGGATCATCCCTTATTTTAGTCTAACTCATGAGCATGTACTTTATACCTTGTACTTTGCTTGGCATGTGGAAGATAGCTAATAAATGTTGTTGAGTTTAATTAAAATTAAATAAGATAAAAGGCCGATCAGCCCTTTCCTTTATGTTTTAAAAAGATGGACCTTCAATATCAAATAAATTTAACTCTAGAAAGGTGAATGGGTGCTTCATTCTATAACTACTACAGTTTATATTACATCTCCAACCCAGTGTTCGGCCGGCCAAGGTGGAAACACTGGCTATCTGTCACTTTTCTATTTCCACATTGAAAGGCCAGATGCTTCATTCTGATTGGGACTTTTCAAGTCTGCAGGGTTTGTATGTTGCTGAAGTTCATGCCTCAAGATGCAGCCTCTAGACACAACTAACTACAGATTGTAAAAACCATGATTATTCTGGGAAGATAAAAAGCTCTTTGCAATGCACACAGCTGTGGAAAAAAAAATTAATCTTTCAAATGTTATTGAAATGTAAATGTCTGCATCTCCTCAGTTGAGTACGAGCATTCACAAATTTGTGTTCAGGCACCAGGGGTACCCAGAGCATTTAAAAAGCACAATTTGAAGAAAAAAAAATAAATAAAAGCACAATTGCAACTCTAAAAGACAACAGCAAAAATGCAAGTGATTTCATCCTCTGTTTGCAAATGTGCTTAGCACAAGTTCTTTCAGGGACCTTGTTCACAGAATCCAACCGGAGTCATTCTATTCGAATAAGCTGTCAGTATCCTTATTTTCTACCAAGAAGTGACTGTATCCTTGAAACTGCTGTTATACACGATTCTCTCCATTTCCTACCTCCAGCCTCACACAGTTTTGCCCTAAAATTGATTCCAAACAGCAGCCAGAAAACATGTCCATGGAAAGGGTATTCTCTGCCAACCCAGTTTTTGTCAAAAATAAGTAATCTCTTTGCTCCTTTAATTCTATGTGGCCATCCTCTAGATAGCCTGCTGTCAGTGCTAGCGCCCTTTTTGTTTACCCTTTTACAAGGTTGGTAAGTCTCCTAGTTACACTCTCCCCAACTGGGGCTTCACAGGTGCTTGGATACATGTGTAGGTGTCTTTCAGTTTTGGGTCTAAAGTCATTTTTTTTTTTAATTTTCTTAAAAGAGCCAAGAAGGGAGTCATAAGATAGAATAAGAGGAAGGAACACTGGGCTGAGGTATTTTGTGAGAATGATAAGCCTCGAGTCAAAACTTTGGATTTGTCTCTGTCTTTTTATGTGCTGTCTGGAAAGAGTTTTCTTAAAAGTATCAGTGTGAACACATTCACTTCCCCAAGACAGTTGAAAGTAGGCTTTAATAAATAGCCTGGGTCTCCTTGGAATTGCTGCACCACCCGAGGATTCTGTAATCTCGATTTTGAGTAACACATCTTTGTAGACAGGCTTGTTAATGGTGGCCTTGTTAAGAGACAAAAAAAGGGCAACATTTCCAGCTCTATGAGGGTAAAGAGAATTCAGTGTTTTTACAGATCCAGAGCTGATCAAGGATCAGGGTTTAGGGCCTCTGACCCCTGCCTGGTTGAAAATCTGTGTGTAACTTTTGACTTCCTCAAAATCTAACTACTAATGATATATACAGTGTTATATTAGACTAATAGCCTGCTGATTACCAACACCCTTACTGATAATATAAACAATTAGCACATCTTTGTATGTTACATATATTATATGCTGTGTTCTTCTAATAAAGTAAACTAAGGAAAAGAAAATGCTATTAAGAAAATCATAAAGGAGATACATTTCCAATACTGTACTTATAAAAAAAAAATCCATGTGTTAGTGGACCTGCACAGTTCCAACTTGTGTTGTTCAAGAGTCAACTGTATATTAATGGTTTGGGATATATATATATATATATATATATTTTTTTTTTTTTTCCCAAAGGTAGAAGAACTCCTCCCTCAATTCACATGACCTCTTGTGGCATCTATAGGTTTCTCTCCCACCAAATATTTTATTAGCTAAATCACAGGATTCATATAGATATACATCCTCAGTAAGAATGGATTTTAAGCTCAGAAATTCAGAACTGTTAACAAGTCAGTTGGTAATGCCTCAAACTGATGGAACTTCTCAGAAAGACGGAGCCAGTTTGGTCTCGTTTGGTAAGGGGAGGTCAGAGCACTGAGTGACCCCCACCCCTTCAGGTGACTGTATCCCTGAGGGTCTTGGCACTGTGGCCTGTAGCCCCATTGGGATAATCATTCATGACGGCAGACCCTTGACTGTCACTATCTTGACCAAACTGGGGCACCAAGGGGCACGCAGTCCAAGCTGCTCATCCACTGTGATGAGTACTGGGGTGTTTGAGACTTCTCAGGAAAAAATACATTACGGGCATCGATCAGTGCATCAGTGAAGAGGAGCATTGTGGCTACGGAGGTCAGAATAGTTAATAGTCTGCTCTTTTAAGAGGAGAAGGGATAATACATTAGAGAGTACTTAGTATTGGCACCACTGATGATGGTCTGGGAACTGATAGACCTAAGGGTGAGGGAAAATTTTGTGCCACCACAAACAAACCCCTAATCCTTATGCTCTCTTTACAGAATGCTGCATTTCCTTAGATCTCGGCTGAACCCCAACTCCCCCACTCTGTGCAGGACTGCCCCACCAGCCCCCTCAGGGAGGCTCCTCTTCTCCCACACTGTGCATACCACACATGGAAGTTTGGGGTCATATGTTTGTGTTTCCCAGGCACTCCACTGCCACTTCATACATGCATGCCTCAACCCTTGTATAAAATGCATACTTTTGGGAGGTTGACACAACCAAGCTGTACCCCAGTGTACTCGCAACTGTTGTTTATGGAGCCCAAATGTCATTCTGACTAATTCACAGAAGGCTCTAGCTTTCATTATCACCCTCCATGCATGCCAACCCCTGCTGTGATCATAGGGTATTTCGGGACCTTGGAGGATAGATGAATCAGCCCCCCACTGGGGGTCTTAGCATTTCCCTGGACCTTCTCAACTCATTCCATTTCAACTGCCTAGTAGAAACCTGTGAATTCCCCTTGACTGCTCCTCCCTACATCAAACCCTACCTAATCACCTCTTGATTCCTTACAACCATGCTCTAGTTCAGATTTTTTTAAATTTTGTTTTCAGGATTTTAATAAAATGTTTCTCTACTTCTTATCATCTTTGTCCAATCCCTTTTTTACACAGCCACCAGTGTGATATGTTTTATTCATATATAATTACACCAATTATTTATTTAAGTGCTCTCGTTGCATTGATTACTAATTTTCTCCAGGACGAAGATCAAGATCCTTACCTCCATGATCTGCTTCCTGCTTTATCTTTCCAAGTCTCACCTCTCCGTGTTCGACACTTTCTGCCTGGGACTTTCTGAGCAGCAACATTGAAGCGCTTGTAGCTCGCTGCACACACCATTGTCTTGCTTCTATGCTTTAGCTGATCTTCTTCCCTGTACTTGAGCTATTACTCCATTCTCTCCATTGCTGAACTTCCATGGATCCCGTAAGGCCTCCCGTGTGATACTCGTTAGGAAGCTTTCTCCCACCCCGTGAGTCAGATGCTTTTCCTCCCACATTACCCTGGATATTTCTCCGACATTGTATTCATTAATTTCTGTTTATTCACCAGCTGGAAATGTCTGCTGCTGTTTCTCACCACCCATCTAGATGATGAGTTTCTTGAAGTCTTGGAAGGTGTCTTGTTCATATTTCTATTTCAGTTCACACAAAGTGATTCTAAGTGTAAAAGAAGGATAAAAATAGGGACGATATATTGATAGCATCTCATACACAAGGCACTGAATATGCATCGGATCTCATTTAATCCTCACATGTCCAAGATGTAGTTATTATTATTCTGATTTTACAATGAATAAACTGAGAGTCAAGAGATGGGACACCTGGGCCAGGCCACCTAGCAAGTAAGTGGCAGAATTAGGACTTGAATCTCCATTCGTCGAGTCTAGAACGGACGTTCTGTTCACTACAACCACAAGATGAAGGTCATCCTGGAAGGTGCTCTGTGTTCTGAATCATAATGAGATAGAAAAGAATGAAAGCCCCTGATAAGACAGTACTGACTGGCCACCACACCCCAGGGCAAGTGCAGAATTTCATCACTGCTTGCATTCGTATGGCCTTTACCCAAGACATAACTGTGGCTGTCGACACTCAAAAATATGATCAGATTGACTTACTGTAAAACATAACTTACCATAGAACAAGAACAGCATAAAGAACATGCCTTTCAGGGTTCAGTTCTGTAGGGAAGGCATTACTGAAAAGGAGCAACTACACTTCACTCAGCATTATTTTTCCCCCATGATTTGTGGATTTACTTATAGGAGAAATTCTTAAATGCACATAAATCAAAGTTATCGATGTAATTAAATACTTACAAATTTTATTGTGAAAAGAATAAAAATATATGGATCAAGATTGTTCCAGAAAAATAGAGAAAATATGAGCATTCTATGTTAAGAATCATCACAGTGCAGTTACAGTAAGTATTGCATAGATAGAATCTATGCATATTTCAAAACAAAGTTTCTGTGACTTAAATTAGCGTCTGTCATTATGACAGCTGCAAACCGTTCCCAAAGCTTCTCCTCTTTATGTGGGGCCTAAGCCAGCCCATTAGTCAGCATCAAGTCAAAATCCCTCTCCATGATACCAGCAAATGGATTTCATATAATGGAGGAAATTCAACAAATATTAACTGAACATCTGTTGCAAGATATGAGCTAGGCATTGTGGAGGATACAAAGATAGTACATTTCTCCCTTAAGACTCTTACAAAACAGTTGCAGATTAAAAGTTAAATCAAATTCAAGGTGTTATGTCGAAAGTAAGTGGCACAGACTGTAGATATTAGAGACTCCCTTATCCTGCTTGGTATTTCCTCATAACACTATTTCCTGGAGTCATAATACACAAATATAAATATAAATGTGTGTGTGTGGTCACCCTGTTTTTTGCCACTAGGATGTTAAGATCATTAAGCGGGGGGTGGACTTGGTATCTTGCTCACTTTTTATCCTCAGCACCTACCGCCATGCTTGACACATAGTAAGTGCTTAATAAATATATGTTGATTGAATGAATGATTTTGGAGGAGAGAGAAATTAAGCAGAGGTGATTACAGAACAGAGGGCATTCAATTTAGCTTTGGAAGAATGACGATCTGGATAGAAGCAGGGAGACATTTCAGGAGCAAGAAGTATCCACAGCAAAGATTTCGGAGTGATAACGTGCTAAAAGTAGGCTTGCCTTGCCTGGTAGGTTTCTTACTGTCGATTATCGATCCATTGGGGCCAAGTTAATCATGTAGGTAAGGAATTTCCTCTAGGCACTAGAACTATTTGAGAAACTGAGTCACTCATGTCAAAGCCTTTTCCGTTTCCCCAGGTCTGTGGCAGTCTGTCAATGCTTGTAATCATGGGTGTGTTGCACCTACCCGGGAACTGAATGTTCATTGTCTTGCCTACAGCAAATGGCTAACAAGGCCTACGTTGAGCAGACTGTCAGCACTGACAGCCTTAAATGTTACACTCCACTGAAAATGACACTCCTCTAACTATATATTTTGCAGAAAAATCCTTCAGAGCAAGGACACTGGCTCTCAGTGTGTTTTAATTCTTATAATCTCCCCCACCCTACACACTATAAGATTCATCTATCTTGATTTTGCTCCCAAAACACCCACAAAGATTGATAACCAGTGATTCAGAGTTCAAAACCCCAGCACAGGTCTTATCAATCCTCCAGATATGTCTGAATAAAGACCCTCTGAAGTGTGTCAGGTGGAGTGACTTTGTCACTGAGGTCATCCTCAGCAGGGATTAAGTTGGAAAGTCTAATTTTGGGTCATCCAGGTATTGTGTCTCAACTTGGAACATATGTAGAAATGATAAAATTATTAATTTGCTGGAATTTTTACACTATTCATTGCCCTTGGAGTTTTATCAAATCTGATTTTTACCTCACGTTCTTGGCCCAAGTTTTAAAAATGAATGGCAGAAAATCTTTATATTTTACTTACAAAGATAAAATTTAAAATTTCCAATATATATAGGGTTTTGGTTACTCTTTTTTTTTTTTTAAAGATTTTATTTTTATTTATTTGACAGATAGAGATCACAAGTAGGCAGAGAGGCAGGCAGAGAGAGAGAGAGAGGAGGAAGCAGGCCCCCTACCAAGCAGAGAGCCCAATGCGGGACTCGATCCCAGGACCCCGAGATCATGACCTGAGCTGAAGGCAGGGGCTTAACCCACTGAGCCACCCAGGCACCCATGGTTACTCTTTTTTAACAGTCCCATTTATTTAAATGGAATTTTCCTGGCTATCTCCTCATATAAAACAGATCAGGAGGGGTGCCTGGGTGGCTCAGTGGGTTAAAGCCTCTGCCTTTGGCTCAAGTCTTGATCCCAAGGTCCTGGGATTGAGCCCCGCATCAGGCTCTCTGCTCAGCAGGGAGCCTGCTTCCTCCTCTCTTTCTGCCAGCCTCTCTGCCTACTTGTGATCTGTCTGTCAAATAAATAAATAAATAAACCTTAAAAATAAAAACATAAAACAGATCAGATCATTGTTCTGGTTGGAGCAGGGGGCCCAGAGCGCCCCCTGCTGGTCTCCTGCTTTTGTTCCTCTCCTCCACCAACCAATCCTCCTAAGGCAAAGGCCTTTCTTGAACTCCACTGAACACAACTTAGTAATTACTGAATTAAAGTGATACAAATGAGTATTTAACTGGACCACCATAAAGACAGCCATTCTTCCAGGGCTCTCTCTGTAGTATAGTTACCCCAACTGTACCCTCATTCTCAAATGAATTATGCCATGGATAGTGTGCTTATTCTGGAAGACTCTCCCTTAATGTGCTGAGAATTTAAGGAGTAAAAGAATAGTCTGCATTATGTTCTAACTAATCACAGGGGATCCTAGTGGATAAATTCATAAATGATTATTGTGAAAAAAGGAAACTTCACTTGCAAAATTCTTTAGGTTTTGTCTGAATTCTCCACATTTTAGTTAATTAGTAGAAATTCACTGGGAATCTACAAAAAAAGATTATGAAGTTAGGAAATAGTGACATTGGCACTTGGATTGCTGCCAGGAACTCTATGCCTTATGACCTTTGTTAATCTTCAGAATCCCCAATGTCTAGTGGTATTACTTCTACACCTGGCCATACTATACTATAGCTCTCGGGGCTGTTGTGAGGTGGCAGGTTGTGTCACAGGCACGGGACAGGACTGGATTTAGTCTTGGCTCTTACACTTTGATCTGCTCCAAGAGTCACACTCCTTTTGTGTCACCTACCACTGAAAAGTAGCCAATGTTGCAAGATATTAATTATATTTAGAAAAATAGACCCACCTGTAAAAATAAGGGTGCACAGTATGCACAAGAATTTTTTTTTAAGATTTTATTTATTTATTTGACAGAGACAGAGAGAGAGGGAATACAAGCACGGGGAGTGGGAAAGGAAGAAGCAGGCTTCCAAATGCTGAGCAGGGAGCCCGATGTGAGGCTCGATCCCAGGACCCTAGGATCATGACCAGATACTTAATGACTGAGTCACCCAGGCATCCCTATGCACAAGAATTTAACAAGGCAGTACATAACTAATTAAATTTGGCAAAGGGCAACCTCTGTGTCACAGGGGGTGCATAGATGGCAGAGGTGCATAAGATGACTTCTTTGGTTGGGAGAAGAAAATATTAGAATATATTTTTAAATTTTATAGCATTTTACAATTTTCTTACTTTGTGTATTTTATGTCTACGTTTTGCTGTTGCAGCACTACAAATACATGATTTATGAATCCATGCATGTATGTGTATTGAAGTGTGTTCTGGAAAGATCTCACAAATGGGATGTGAGAACTACTTCATATGGCTCTCACTGCAGAAAAGTGAGTTGTCATTTTATTGTTCAGGAATTCAGATGAATTCAGATCCAAAGAGAGAGGCATAAGGACACAATGAAGACTTTGGCACCAAGAGTCCTGGATCCAGATCCCAGCTTGACCATTTATCACTCCGGTCACCTAGGGCACATTTATATCTCTGAATATCAGTTTCCTCACTTGTGAAAAAGGGATAATTATCCCCATTAGTTTAAATGATGCAATTTATTTAAAGTACATACTAGAGTGTTTGGCATGATGTAGTATCTACTATTATTAATTGTAAAATCCATTAAACAAGTTGTCATCCAATTTGTCACATTTTTAGCTGTGTCAATAGAACATGGATACATTAAAAACATAAATAGTGTCTAGTCCCTTGGGCTGGAGAGAGACGGGTTTTCTTGTCCTTTTCGACTCTTGGACCGTAAAGTCTATATCCTGCTCTTATTAATCTGTGTACTGAGGGAGGAGGGCCCTTGATTCTTGTCTTCATGGGCTCGGCTCTACTCAGCCATGGCTGGATTAATGCATGTCCATGTTCACATTACAGGATTCATTAAAAAAAGAAAAGTCAGCTCACACTATGTGATTAAGGATAATGGAAATTTGCTTATTAGAAGTCTTCCGGAGAGAAAATTTCTTAATTACTTGCTTTCGATTAAAATGAAGGTAAATAGAAGCAATTCTGAAGCAAGCCTTGTGATTGTATTTTCCTGAACATAGTGTGGGAGACTGACAATTAGGAAGCAATTTCCTGCACTTCTCTTACATTTGTCTGAGTCTTAGATAGTTTGCAATCAAACTATTAACCAGGGGAGTCGCCTCACATACTTTTTAGAAGAAGGTGGTACATACGTTTGGATTTTACCAAGGGAAAAAAATGTATCAGCTCAACCCAATTCTTTTAAAGGGGTAAATAGGCCGGTTAGTCAAGAGAACACTATTGATATAACATACCTGATTTCAAAAAAGCATTTGCAGGGTATATTGGGGCAACTCTGCAGTCAAACTGGGAAATGTGGTCAGGTAGGTAGGATTGTAACCCAATGTATACAGGTCAGGAAGTGATTAGGTAGTAGTGCCTGGGTGATTCCAGGGAGATGGCTAACAGTATAACACTTTTGAACAAGATGAGAGTTTATTTTTAGCTTGAACTAGCAGAGAAAAGTGATTCTTCTGTTTTTAGTATGTTAAATGCTCCTCAAATTACTACAGGTTTCAGTAAACACTGATTGCTTCAGCAAGAAAGCAGACATAGACAATGCAGACAAAAAGAGATCCGGGGTGCCTGGGTGGCTCATTTGGGTGAGTGCCCGACTCTTATTTTGGTTCAGGTCATGATCTCAGAGTCATGAGATCGAGCCCTATGTGGAGCCCTGTGGCCAGCTCCCCAGGCGGAGAATCTGCTTGGGATTCTCTCCCTCTCCACTCTCCCCACCCCCACTGTGTGTGTTCTCTCTTTCAAATAAAGAAATAAATCTTAAAAAAAGAAAAGAGATCCAAAGCTGCATCATCATGCACGCATTTTGTTTACAAAGTAAAGCAGAAGATCAGATTCTTCCATTGCTAGCAACTGATAAGAAATGGTTGCCATGGTCAAGGACATGAGCAGACTAGTACCATTTTTCTAATTAGTAAGGAAGATCTCCAAGAGTGGTGTGCTGGTAAATAGATACCATAGAATTAAATAGCCTCTAGGGCATAGATAATAGTAAAATGTACTAAGAATAGGAAGTGACAAGTTTTGAGTCTTTATTGCCTTTAAAAAACTATTTAAAAATTCCAAAACTTTAATTTTGACATAATTTTGGATTTACAGAAGAGGAGCAAGGTGATATAGGAAATTCTCCTGTGCTTTTCACCCAGCTTCCTCTAATATAAGCACATTATAGAACCATGGCACATTTATCAAAACTAAGAAGTGAACATTGGTGGAAATACACAGATTTGATCTGGATTTTACCAGTTTTTCACTGATGTCCTTTTTCTGTCCAGGATCCCACAAGATACCGCGTTGTGTTTAGTTGTCATGTTTCCGTAGTCTCCTCTGACCTGTGACAATTTCTCAGGCTTTCCTTATTTCTTTGCTTTCTTTTCCCCCCCATGATCTTTGTTTTTAATATAACTTATTTAATTGTAAGTTTATTTTTGAGTCAGCTGTAGTTTCACAACTTATTAAAGCACAATACCCAAAGAGACATTCCCAAAGGGATTTATCGTTGGGTTTTATTAGTTAATTAATTAATTTAAAAAAATTTTTTAATTAATATATAATGTATTATTTGTTTCAGGGGTACAGGTCTGTGACTCACCAGTCTTACACAATTCACAGCGCTCACCATAGCACATATCCTCTCCAATGTCCCTCACCCAGCCACCCTATCCCTCCCACTCCCCTCTACTCCAGCAACCCTCAATTTGTTTCTTGAAATTAGGAGTATGGTTTGTTTCCTTCTCTGGTTTCATCTTGTTTCATTTTTTCCTCTCTTCCCCTATGATCCTCTACCTTATTTCTCAAATTCCACATAAAAGTGAGATCATATGATAATTGTCTTTCTCTGATCGACTTATTTTGCTTAACATAATACCCTCTAGTTCTATCCACATCGTTGCAAATGGCAAGGTTTCATATTTTTGATAGCTGCATAATATTCCATTGTGTAGGGATACCTGAGTGGCTCAATCAGTTAAGCATCTGCCTTCAGCTTGGGTCATGATCCCAGGGTCCTGGGATGAGTCACACATTGAGCTCTCTGCTGAGCAGGGAGCCTGCTTCTCCCTCTGTATGCCACTCCCGTGCTTGTGCTCTCTGTTAAATAAATAAATAAAATATTTTAAAAATTAAAAGAAAAATGGGACGTAATGAAGGTGATATAATTTTCGGACACTTTGGTGACTCACTTGTTTAAGCAACTGCCTTCAGCTCAGGTCATGATCCCAGGGTCCTGGCATTGAGCCCTGCATCAGGCTCCCTGCTTAGTGGAGAGTCTGCTTCTCCCTCTATGCCCTGCCCCTGCTCATGATCTCTCTCTCTTTCTCTCTCTCTCCCTCTCTCTCTCCAATAAATAAATAAAATCTTTTTTTTAAAGTGGTAGAATTTTCAAGGGAGAATCTAGAATCACAAATAGTGCTGCCTTGAGATGTGAAAAGATGAGACCAGGCAGAACTCCCAGTCCACAATCAGGTAATGACAGAGGCCTTGTGTAAGGCTCCTGTTCCTTTCCAAGGGCAGAGGTGTGCCCTGAGGGAGGAAATGTACTCAGGGCATAGGTGACTGTATGTACAATCTGAGTCAGTGGTGTGATTTGACTGCCAAAAGCCTATTCGGCTTGCTCTGTATCTATAGAAATACAGGATCCATCTCAAATAAGCTAATAGTCTCACTCCTGTCTACACAGAGCAGCTAAATATGGAGTATTATGGTCAATTCTGGGTATAGAAACCCTGGGCATTTTTTTAAAAATCTTTTTTAAGATTTTATTTATTTATTTGACAAACAGAGATCACAAGTAGGCAGAGAGAGAGGAGGAAGCAGACTCCTTGCCAAGTAGAGAGCCCGATGCAGGCCTTAACTCACTGAGCCACACAGGTGCCCCCCACCCGGGGCATTTTAAAGGAAGCTAAGCCTGAGTGGTCAGAGAATTTCAAGCCACACCCAGTGAGGCGCATATGGAAAACTAGATGCCTGGTGAAGAGAAGATGTAGGGGAATTAAGATGACCATTTCCAAATACCCTAAAGGCTCTCTTGTCATTTGCAAGCACAATTAGACTTGGATAAATGGGGGGGGGGGCACTACAGAAAGATGAATTTCAACTTAACATACAGAAGAGCTTTGAATTATTAGAACTCTCCAAAAATGGAGTAAGTGACCTCAGGCAGAAGCACTCAAGTACAAGCATCAAAAATACTGGGGAGAAGTGTCGTCTAGAAGATGAAGTCTGCCAGGACACGTGTTTCTAAATGTGACTTAGCTTGCACTCAGTTGGCTACTAGCAGAACGCTATCAGTATGACATGGACATTGTGTTGGACTGTTGATGGTTCTCCTCAGCCCCTTGCCATTTTGCACTGTCAAGCAAGGTGGTAAAGTACCTTCACACCTGCCCTCGGATGCTGAGCACCACAAGACCCGGACGGGAGCAGTGCGGGGTCCAAGGTGAACACGCTCCAGCTCCTTCTTGGTTCAGTTCGACCACGTATGCCAACTTCGAAGTGCTTGTTGGGTAGTTCTTCCCAATCTCTGTGATTTTTTTTTCCCCCCATTAAACCAAAATCTACCTTCCTTTTTTAAATGTTAGATCTTGTATTTACTACACCTCTGTTTTGAGGATTTAACGTTTTTAAAACTATGTTAGTGTTATCGTATTGTTACTCTTTTTGTTAACACCCCAGGTATCAAGTTCCATGTGTTTTCAATGGTCTGGCCCTATGTCTGTTGTACCCATGACCTTGAGAAGTTTTAGGCTGTAATTTGGGAGAATAAATTGTGAGAGAACAGAATTGTCTCTATTAGATGAGGGATTGGATTTATAGCAAAGGTTTCCATCCTGACTGCACATCCTAATCACTTAGCGAGCCATATAAACTTTAAATTCCTATGACCCACCTCATGGTCTCTCAAATAGCCATGTGTTTTTAACAAGTTCTTTGAAGCTAGCTAGGAACCCTCTCGAGGAGCTCTGATTTGAAATCACTGGACAGATGCCCTCTTACCTCTGCAATCCTAGGATGCCGCTGCTCTCCCTGCCATGTGTTAGGAGGAAGCACGTGCAATCCTTGGACTAGTGAAGCAGTAAAATACGTATTTTAGTATTGCCACAGGCAGCTGCCCCTACCGCCGTGGACTTCAGGTATCCAGCACAGTGTGTATGCTAGAACCCTGGGAATGTTATAAGATAAGCATCTCTGCTTCGAATCACAAAATTTTTCATACCACCGAGGTTAAGGGGTCAAGAACCTTGTGTTTATTGGGCCATTTTAAAAAGTGAGCTTATCTTTCAGCCAGACAGAAATTTGAACAGATTAGGAATACTATGAGCCCAGAATGCAAATTGGGCCTAGGGTGTCAGTTTGTGACTGTTTTCATCCCAGGGAACTGCCCACCGGCACAGGACATTTTGACGTTATCGAAAAGCTGTAACTTCTGAGCTGCTATGATGATAGGAAGGGAGGAGCCAGTCAGCAGGGAGGTATGTTAACTCCGCAGCTGGTCATTGGCCTGGGACTTGCACAAGTCAATTTTATGGCCATTAATTTCAATGTCCTGTTTAAATTTTTACTTCAAAGGCCATTGCAATCTTGTCTTCCCCCTTCAGTCAATGTAAAGCCCGTGGTGACGGCTGGACAGACAATTTCAAGCAGGCAAACCTTGAACTCTCCCCACTAAATAGGGATCTAACTTTCTAGAAAGTTATCTATAGCAGTGAAATGTTTTCTCAGTCTTGTACTAAAGCATAAATAGGCAGCTGAGCTACAGGCCTACTGCTGTCGAATCTTGATAAGAGAAATGCCAGGAGGTTTGAAGAAGAAGAATAAGAAAAACCTGGTAAAGCTGTGCTTCAGGACTCCCAGCAAATTATGGGATATATATAACACATCCCGGGTTGTCTCATGCGCGGGCAGGCTTATTGCTGCTGAACAGAGTACACCCTCCCCTGCGCACTTTAGATGTCTGGCAAAACAAATTTAAAACAGGAAACTTAACTCACAAATCAAAAGTGAAAAAATATTCTTTTTAAATATTTCCTCGAAATGGCTAGGGCTATTCAACAGCTGCCCTCAACTGCCGATGAATTAGAATCTCATTAAAACAGCAAGTGGAGGGGTGCTTGGGTGGCTCAGTGGGTTAAGCCTCTGCCTTTGGCTCAGGTCATGATCTCAGGGTCCTGGAATCAAGCCCCACATGGGGCTCTCTGCTCAGCGGGGAGCCTGCTTCCCCGCCTACCTCTCTGCCTACCTCTCTGCCTACTTGTGATCTCTGTCTGTCAAATAAATAAATAAAATCTTAAAAAAAAAAAAAAAAAAACAGCAAGTGATACATTTTGTAGCCGAGAACACTGCACTTTCTGGCTACTGGCTTCAGAGTTGTCACCATTTACTTTGATTTCTCGGCCTTGGGGTCTTTACCACAGAGACAAACCAGGATTGTGTTTTTCTAGTCCTTTTCTGGACAAAGGAAATACTTTTGTGTGTAAAAAATCTTACTTTCTGGGGGCGCCTGGGTGGCTCATTCGGTTGGATGTCTGCCTTCAGTTCAGTTCAGCATCCCAGGGTGCTGGGATCCAGCCCAGCCCTGGGCTCCGTGCTCAGCTAGGAGCCTGCTTCTTACTGAACTTCTTATTGTTCCCTCCCTCTCCCTCTGCCTGCTTCTTCGCCAGTTTGTGCTCTCTCTCTCTGTCAATTAAATAAAATCTTTTTTTAAAAAAATCATGTTTTCTGGGATGCATTTGTGTAGGTAAGACAGAGAGCTGAAAATTTTTTTTTAATTTAGTTTATTTATTTGACAGAGAGCTATCACAAGTGGGCAGAGAGGCAGGCAGAGAGAGAAGGGGGAAGCAGGTTCCCTGCTAAGCAGAGACCCCGACTTGAGGCTCGATCCCAGGACCCTGAGATCATGACCTGAGCTGAAGGCAGAGGCTTAACCCACTGAGCCAACCAGGTGCCCCAAGCGCTGAAAACTTATCTAAATAATTCAAAATAATAATAATAGTGATGTGAGGGAAGGAAAAGGGAATGAAAGCCAGTCCCTAGTGGAAACCAGAATCCCTGCTGCCCTCCACACCTCAACAGAATGAAGTAAATACAGAATTTTTATCAAACCCCAAATTCTCTTAAGTGAACAAGACTGAATTAAAACTTTCAGAAGTCTCTAGGCTACTTCTTGAATGAGAGACTCTAATCAGGAAAAATCAAATAAATGATATCACAGAAAATCACTGAGAAATATGAGCAAGAAATACGAGGAGCAGAAGAATTGAGGGTGAATAAATGGGAGAAGAAAAAAGAGAATAAGGATGGGAAGAGAGGAGAGTTTCTGTGGTACGTTGGGTACAGCAGCATCTTAGGAACATCATTAAAAAATGGCAATTCTTTTTCCAGGAAATTAAATAAATTACAACATTTGCTAGTTGTTTTTCTACTCTATTGTGAGTTCCTTTTCTTATGATTTATCTTCTTCCAGAGTATTACCACATACCTAGCACATAGCAGCTGCTCAGTTAATCGGGAAGGGGGGGAGGTGGCAGGGTAAGATGAGATTTTTGAAATTTGGACTGAATTGTATCTACCTAAAATCCATATCTTGAAGCCCTCGCCCCAGTGTGAAGGTACTAGAGACAAGGCCTCTAAGGAGATAATTAAGGTAAATTGAGGTCATGAGGGCAGGACCCCCATCCAATATGACCCATGTCCCCATAAGAAGAGGAAGAGATACCAAGAGTGCATGCACACAGAGAAAAGGTTATGTGAGGACACAGCTGGAAGGCAGTTATCTGCAAGCCAGGAAAAGAGGTTTCACCAGAAACCAATCCTGTTGGCACCTTGATATTGGTCTTCTAGCTTCCAGAACTGTGAGAAAACGGATTTTTGTCATTTAAGCCACCCAGGCTGTAGTTTTCTGTATGGCAGCCCCAAAAGACAAATACAACACTGTTCTAAGATTTGTGAAAATAAGTAAACCTCATTTAAAAGGGAGTCAGGAGATCCTGAAGGGGGAGCTCTCACACACGAGCTACTCGTTGCGGCCTGCCTCGGCAAGAAAAGAGGGAACCTAACAAGGGAGGACATTTTTCACATAGGAATTTCATCTCTTACTCTTAATAAAAAGATGATCCCTCCCGCCCCCCAGGAATGCGCTAATCACCGCTTGCAGTCGATGGGAAACCACCACAACCTGGGACTCTTGTTATTCCCCTCTGAACGTTTGTTTAAAACACTCCTCTCCAATTTCCTTCTCAAACCGAATAAAAGCAGACCTTCCCTTTATCTTCTCAGACGTGCCCATGGTTCACCATACTTTGCCTGTCCTGAATTGCAATTCTTCTGCTGTTCTTGAGTAAACCCATTTTGCTAGTAAAATAACTGGCTATTTTATGTTTAAGAGTGACAGATTAAGGGCACCTGGCTGATTTAGTCATTAGAGTGTGGGGCTCTTGAGTTTGGGATTGAGAGTTTGAGTCCCACGTTGGTTGTAGAAATTATTAAAAAAAAAAAAAAAAAGACACATTTAAAAAAATAATATGAAAAGTCTCTCTATTACCCATTCCTCTTTCTCAAATAATGTACCCTTCCCTGCCTGTAAATCAGTAGGCAGAGTGCTGGTGCACAATATTCTTGTAGACTCATACTAATATGTCTATTAACAATGCAATGAAAACCAATGGGCTGTAGCACAGTGTTGTTCTTATGACTGCAAGCATACAGGGCTTTCAACCCTTACCCTCTTTTCCTCTTACCTTGAGATAACTTTCAGTTTTGTGTTTTGTGTGTGTGTTTTTTTAAGAAATAGATTTTTAAAAATTCCCTCTTTTTTATATGAGGAAGGCACACGGGCTTTGATCCCTCATTTGTATTTTCAGAAGTCTTTCATCTTTGTTTTCCAGTTTCTAGCTTTATTTTGGGACTTGGGGTTCTCGGACGAGTAATTTCTAGTTAACATTTTGTATTTGTAACTGACCAGTCCTCTATGATTTCATGGTTTCAAATTTACTGACCTTGCCAGAAAATGGCATTGGTTGGCCCAAGAGCTTAGAGTTAATGGCCTCATGTTGCTTGACTTTGAGAGTTCCACAAATGTCCACTTTTTGACCTGTAATTTTGCATGAAGCCCATGTGCTTTGGTGTCTTTTCCTGATGGTTATTACAGAAAGCTAGTTAGAGCAATATATTAACAGTTAAACAAAGGGCTTCTTTATTTAGTTTTGAGCCTTTCATTATTAGACATGCATGTGATGGTCTCTTGAAAGTTTCATGATGAGCAGCTCTTGGGCTGAAGGCTAGACTTTGAAAGTCCCCACCCGCTGCCTGGCAAGTCTTGTCACTTTTATAGATCACAGCAGAAAACAGAAAACTGTTTCTTAATTCTCCCTCCTAGTCTAGAAAGGGAACAGCAACTTTCCTGCTCCTTAATTTAAACTTAACCATGCAACAAAATATGACTGTTTCCTCATTCTTAGTCCAATTAGGAGTACCAGCCAGGCCTGCATGTACCCTTAGTTCTTGAGATAAGTCCAGAGTCTGACAGGCCTGAATTCAAATCTGAATTCTAGCACTTACTGGGGAAATGACAAAATTCAAGTTTCTTAATGTCTCCAAGTCTCATTTTCGTTATATGTAAATAGGAATACTACTAGTACCTACCACATGGGGTTGGTATGAGGTTTAAATGAGATGGTGTATGTACAGAACTTCTTATTGTGCCTTGAGTGTAGTAAGCACTCAGTAGCTTCTGCTTCATGAACCCCTTGATGTCCAGTGTCTAGCGCAGAGTCACCAGAGGTGAGCAACTTTTTGGCCTAAAGACCGATTTAGGATATATTCAATATTTATGAGTCACTTTAAAATTGAAAATTTTAAATGCATTTAGATCTCTTGGAGAGAATGTATACCCATACAAATTAAATTGCCTACTTTATTTAATACATAAGTATGAGAAAACAGCACTGCTTATTACCCACAAAAAATTTTGCTATCATGATACAACTCTTTAATCTTTCATCCTGAAATTAGTTCATGGGCCAAAAGGGGCTCTTAGAACATGGATCGTTCAACTTGGAAACACAGCTAGTAGGCTGACAGATAATTTGACTGACCAGATCAACCCATATCTTGTCATCATCAATAAATCAACAGGTAGAACATGAAACCATATTCCATACATTCAAGATCATTGCTTCAACTCTCATTCTCTTCTCATGACATAAAATCTTTCACTTAACAAGACCCACATCCTATTTTTGAAAGTGAGTCTATAAGAAATGTTTGTAAATGGTGATCTAATGCAGACTTTTTTTTTTTTTTTTTTAAGATTTTAGTTATTTGAGGGGTGCCTGGGTGGCTCAGTGGTTTAAGCCGTTGCCTTCGGCTCAGGTCATGATCTCGGGGTGCTGGGATCGAGTCCCGCATCGGGCTCTCTGCTCAGCGGGGAGCCTGCTTCCCTCTGTCTCTCTCTGTCTGCCTCTCCATCTACTTGTGATTTCTCTCTGTCAAATAAATAAATAAATAAATAAAATCTTAAAAAAAAAAAAAAGATTTTAGTTATTTGAGAGAGAGAGTGCACAGGGGAGTGGCTGAGAGAGGGGGAGAAGCAAGCTCCCTGCTCAGCAGGTGGGGCTCCATCGCAGGACTCCCAGGGAACCTGACAAGAGCTGAAAGCAGATGTTTTACAACTGAGCCACCCAGGCGCCCCTCTAATGCAGATTTTTGAGACAGGGCTGGTCCTGAGGATATGCATTATTAGGCACCAAATGATGCCAGTTAGAGAATGTTGTCTTAAAATATATAGAAATTGGCTTTCAAACTTCTTTCTTAAGCTGTTGTGGAAAGCAGTATAATGTTAACCTAGAACAGCAATTTCAAAACCCCAGGTGCCCCCTGCTTCAGAGTCTCACTTTGGGATTGATTCCAAATATATGGAGTGAGGCTCAGATCGTCTTGACTTTCTTCAGGAATCACTGTTCTGGAAATCCTGATTTCATCAGAGCTTTTGTGATTGCTAAATAGTCTTTCTGAATAGAAGAAAAATATCTTTCTTTTTTTCTTTGTTAATTCTTTTCTTCAAAAGTAGATTATCCTAGCATAATCTTTTTATTTAAGATTTTTTAAAATTTATTTATTTGACAGAGACCACAAGTAGGCAAAGAGGCAGGTAGAGATAGAGGAGGAAGCAGGCTCCCTGCTAAGCTGAGAGCCTGATGCGGGGCTTGATCCCGGGACCCTGAGATCATGACCTGGGCCAAAGGCAGAGGTTTAACCCACTGAGCCAACCAGGTGCCCCAATCCTAGCATAATCTTAAAGGAATACCTGATCTAAAACTTTTATCTGATCGAGTATGTGACATTCTGAAGGATAATGAAACATAAGGAGACTTCAAGACCAATCTAGAAATTTTAATTTTTCAAAAATTTCTTAACACCCTAGGATCTGGATAAACAGATCCCATTCCTTATGCTTAGTTAAATCAGATAACTGTCCTACTGCAATAATCCAGATATGAAATAGTCTTCAGCCCTGCTTCACCTCTGTGACCAACAACTTCGAAGAAGCACATTTCACCTTGCCTCAGTAAAACTGTCTTTTCCCCAGGGTAGGCCATTTTCCATGGCTATCACCTCAACTGACACACCTAGTCTTTAAGTTAAATAATTTGGTTTCTATGTAGCCAAAAGGGCTCAAAATTTCATTGGTTTCTTATTAAATATCTTCAATAGTCACATATGTGAGGACAAACTATATTTCACTGAAGGTCATTGTGAAGGTGGAACTCTTGTAAAATTACTCAGGTCTCAATATTTAACTTCTCAGCAGGAATAAGTGTCCTTCCTGTAAGAAGGAAATATAATATTAAGTGAAAGCTTATTGAATCCAAGTGTTAGGTCTCAAGGAGGAAGGACAAATAAAGCTTAGGACTTCATTGAAGTCATGAGTAGGAAATGAACATCTATTTTAGTGACTGTGATATAACATGATAAGGGCCATACTAGTAGGTGTTGAACAATGTGCTGTAAGAGCCCAGACAGGAAATTACTTACTCTGCCTGAGAGGTGAGAGCCATAGTGGAAGCTCAGGGAAAACATCATACAGAAAGTGACAGCTGCCTTTTGGTTACAGATACTCTCTGACGATTGAAGGAGTCTTTTGTTTCACATGGAAGGGGTGAGGATCTTATCAATAGTGTGCAATAAACACTGTGAGTAGTGGGGTAAAAGGTCTACTTGTAGATTTCCATGGTCTGTGGAGTATTTCATTTCTGGTAGTTAAAAGTTGATACTTTAAAGTTTCATTTAAAATCAGTCCTATGGTTTTCAATTGGCAATAAACTGAGTTGTCCCAGATGACTTTTTACACTTCAGTTGCACATTGGGATGATGCCTCTTAGCTACTGCAAATGGCTGAACAACTTGCCAAATTTTGAAAAGTAGGTCATCAATCCAAAGAGTGTGACATTGAATGCACACACAGCTGATAATTACAAAAGCTATTTCAGTTCCAGATTCTTCATCTAAGACAATTTGCTAGAACCCTTTGCATAAATCAATAGTTGAGATTAGTTTTAAAGTTCCCAGTGATCTAATGGTGCAACTTCTCTAGTTATTGACTATGCATAGGCATCCCTAATCTATACAGAGTCTCATCAAGGTGTCCAGTTAATATGCTTAGACCATTATAAAACAAAACAAAACAAAAAAAATAGGAATTTTCAGAGAAGGGTTGATTATTTCTAGAAGTGTTATTTCTTGCACTTTCTTTCTCCAAATAATTTTACTCATAAACTCTATAAAGAATTCATCTATGTGCTCTGTTGGGTCATTTATCTGGACCATCTTGTGACAAAATAATTCTTCTGACTTTGTTTTGAATAATTTCTGTGGGTTGACTTAACACAGACATACTTCTTTCCTGATCTGACTGAGGAATACCTTTAAACTCCTTTAATTACTCCAGGCCACATTCTTCCAGTGTATCACCAATGTATCTGTAACTGTTGCTTCCTTTAATGATTCTGCTTTGTCACAGTGGGTATATAACAATGACCACCTCTCATGGAGTGACCCACACTCACAGTGTTTATTGCACACAATTGATAAGATCCTTAGGACACCATTGTGATGTATATATCATTATCGCTTTATAGAGGGGACCTGTTGAAAACCACAGTGTGAGGACAGTAAGCAAATGTTACTAAACTAGTGCATGGGAAAACTTGGCAGGCGAGAATTCTACCACTGAACCACCCATGCCATGGGAAAACTTGAAATTTCAACCAGAGTCTTTGCTTTTCAAAGCCCATTTTAATAAGACTCATAAAATAATTATTTGGTTTAGCTAAGAACTTTGTTTAGTGATAGAAACTACTTTAAATTTATTAAGTACATTAGTTAGAAGTATTTTGATTGCTAGGGAAAAACTGAATTCAAGCTAGTATAGTCGAAAACGGGACTCTATTGGTTCCACTGTCTGCAGGAGAGAACAGCAGTGCCCCTGAGCTCAGACACACTGGAGCCAAGGACTCTTGCTCTGCCAGGTCTCTCTCTGCCCATCTCTTACCTTTTCTCTTCACACACAAGATAACAAATGCTGTTGGAAATATGGAGAAAAGGGAACACTTGTACATTGTTGATGGGAATGTAAATTGGCACAGCCACTCTGAGAAACAGTGTGGAAATTCCTCAGGAAATAAAAGTAGAAAAGGAGGAGTCCTAGATGGTGGAGGAGGAGGAGGAGCCCTTAATTTCAACTGGTCCCAGTTATTCAGCTAGATAGCTATCAAATCAGTCTGAACACCTATGAGCTCAACTGCAGATCTAAGAAAAGAATAGCTGTAACTCTACAAATAGAAAAGCAACACTTTCTGCAAGAATGACAACACAGAAAAACTCACCTCAAAAAAGAGAACAAAAGGCAGTACTGACTGCCAGGGACTTAATCAGTATGGACATAAGTAAGATGTCTGAACTAGACTTCAGAATAATCATTATAAAGATACTAGCTGGGCTTGAAAAAAAAAACATAAAATACCCTAGAGAATCCCTATCTGGAGAAATAAAAGAACTAAAATCTAACCTATTCAAAATCAAAAAGTCTATTAATGGGGTGCAATAAAAAGTGGAGACTCTAACTGCCATAATAAATGAAGATAAGAGAGAATTAGTGATATAGAAGACCAAGAGATGGAGAATAAAGCAGCTGAGAGAAAGAGAGATAAACAGCTACTGGGTCATGAGGGGAGAATTCAAGAGATAAGTGATACCATAGAGAGAAACAATATAAGACTAATTTGGATGCCAGAAGAAGAGGAAAGAGAGAAGAGGGCAGAAAGTATATTGGAGCAAATTATAGCAGAGAACTTCCCTAATCTGGGAAAGGAAACAGGTATCAAAAACCAGGAGGAACAGAGAACCCTCCTCAAAATCAATAAAAACAGGTCAACATCCTGATATATAATAGTGAAACTTATAAATTTCAGAGAAAGAGAAAATCCTGAAAGCAGTTTGGGACAAGAGATCTCTAACCTATAAGGGTAGAAACATTAGATTGGCAGCAGCCCTATCCACAGAGACCGGGCAGGCCAGAAAGGACTGGCATGATATATTCAGATACTAAATGAGAAAAATATGCAGACAAGAATACTATATCCAGCTAGGATGTCATTCAAAATGGAAGGAGTGATAAAAAGCTTTCAGGAGAAACAGAAACTAAAAGAATTTGTGATCACCAAACCAGCCCTAAAAGAAATATTAAAGGGGATCCTTCAAGCAAAGAGAGATCCCAAAAGTAAGACAAAAGAGATATCTGGACTCAAGTTTTCATTGCAGCATTATTCACCATAACCAAGGTATGGAAACAACCCAAGTGTCTGTGAATGGTTGAATGGCTCAGGAAAATGTGGTATATGTGTACAATTGAATATTGTTCAACTAAAAAAAAGAAGGATATTCTGCCTTTGCAACAACACAGATAAAATGCCCTCCAGGAGGGCCTTATCCTAAGTGAAATAACCAAACAGATAAATACAGATAGTGTATGGTATCATTTATATGTGGAACCTAAAAAAATGTCAAACTCCTAGAAACAGAAGAGAAAGAAATTGATTACCAAGGACTGGGGAGAGGGGAAAATAGAAAAGCTAGCAAAAGGGTACAAACTTTCTGTTATAAGATCAGTAGGCTCTGAGGATATAATGTAAAACATGGTGACTCTTGTTGACAATACTAGATGTATAACTGAAATTTGCTAAGAGAGTAGAACTTAAATATTCTCATCAAGAAATAATAATAAAAGACTACATTGTAAGGTATAGGATGTGTTAAAAAAAATGCAAAAAAGATTTTCTTTCAGACAAACTTCCTCTACTTGTAGGAAACAAAGCCTCCAGCAGCAGCCCTGCCTGGATTGGGTCATATGCTGATCTTCAGACTTAGAAGGTGTGTCAAAAAAAAAAGGGGGGGGAGGGTTCTATACCGTGCAGACCTCATTAGAACTTCCACATGTGTGGAGCTAGGAAGAGAGAAGTTTCCAAAAAAGAAGAAAGTTAGCATTCTCAGAAGGAATGTCTCCTGATCCCCACACTGTGAGATCCTGGTGAGATTACTAAATAAAAGTCTCCAGCCTAATTTTTTTTTCTTTAATAATTCCCATTTGCATGTGCATAACTTGCCTTTGTATTTTCAATAAGTGCTTTTCATTTTATTTGTTTATTTTTTTCAAGATTTTATTTATTTACTTGAGAAAGAGACAGTGAAAGAGAGCATGATAGAGAAGCAGACTCCCCGTGGAGCTGGGAGCCCGATGCGGGACTCGATCCTGATACTCCGGGATCATGACCTGAGCCGAAGGCAGACACTCAACCAACTGAGCCACCCAGGTGCCCCTCCAGCCTAATTTTATATGAGGACTCCTATGTGATTTCTGACTTCCATTTTCATAATGTGAGGAGTGCATTTATCATACAACTATTTGAATCGGAATTTTTTATTTTCTTGGGCCCCAACCACATTTCCTTATTCTACACAGCACCTTGCATGATGCCTGGCACCCAGCAGATGTTCAGCCACTCTTAAAGTATAAAAACGTCTCATCCATTTACCTTCCTCCTACTGCTTCACTTGGAAGAATAAAACATTTGTCACTATTTCCCCTCTGAAACAATATGTTAAAATGGTGAAAATTCTGTGGTTTTCTTGTGGAGACATCCTTACATGTAAAAAGCAAATTTATCTTGTCACTGAAATGCTCATCCACAACAGCCAAACCTAGTTCTAACTCTGGCTCCACAGTTTGCTAAATGACATCAACCTCTCCACACTGCAAATGACAAGGTGTGTGTGTAACTCGAACAAAAGCCCGGGCAGGAAGTCTCACAGATAGAACTCTAATCCATCAAACAAAAGTAAGCAACAGCAATTCAAATCTTTATTGGAGATGCTTAGAAAATATAAAATGAACAGACATTTCTCCAAAGAAGACATACAAATGGCCAACACATACATGAAAAATTGCTCAACATCACTTGGCATCAGGGAAATACAAATCAAAACCACAATGAGATGCTACTTCACACCGGTCAGAAAGGCAGAAATTAACAAGTCAAGAAACGACAGATGTTGGGAAGGATGTAGAAAAAGGGCTACCCTCCTACACCGTTGGTGGGAATGCAAGCTGGTGCAGCCACTCTGGAAAACAGTACAGAGGTCCTTCAAAAAGTTAAAAATAGGGACGCCTGGGTGGCTCAGTGGGTTAAAGCCTCTGCCTTTGGCTCAGGTCATGATCCCAGGGTCCTGGGATGGAGCCCCACATTGGACTCTCTGCTCAGCAGGGGGCCTGCTTCCTCCTCTCTCTCTGCCTGCCTCTCTGCCTACTTGTGATCTCTGTCAAATAAATAAATAAAATCTTAAAAAAAAAAGTTAAAAATAGAACTACCCTATGACCCAGCAATTCCATTACTAGGTATTTATGCAGAGGATAAAAAAATGGTGATTCAAAGGGGCACATGCACCCTAATGTTTATAGCAGCAATGTCCACAATAGCCAAACTATGGAAAGAGACCAGGTGTCCATTAACTGATGAATGGATAAAGAAGATGTGATATATATATGTACAGTGGAATGTTACTCACCCATCAAGAAGGATGAAATCTTGCCATTTGTAATGACATGGATAGAATAGAGGGTATTGTATTAAGTAAAATAAGTCAGAGAAAGACAAATACCATATGATTTCACGCATATGTAGAACTTAAGAAATAAAACAGATGAACATAGGAGAAAGGAAGAAAAAATGAAATAAGGTAAAAACAGAGAGAGAGGCAAACCATAAGAGACTCCTAACAAACCGGAACAAACTAAGGGCTGCTGGAGGAAAAGTAGCTGGGAGGATGGGGTAAGTGGGTGGGCATTAAGGAGGGCACTTAATGTAATGAGCGGTGGGTGTTACATGCAAGTGATGAATCACTAAATTCTACCCCCGAATCTAATAATGCACTATATGTTCACTAAATTGAATTCAGATAAAACTTTAAATTAAAAAAGAAAAGATATACAAGGTGGTCTAATTTGTAACTCTGTACTTAAAAAATTATTGTCTGCATTTCTCTTGTTCTTAATCAACTTAATATTATCTATTAAATGGCTCCTATGTGGCAGACATGCTTTAAAATGGACAATGTGCCAGGGCCCATAGAGCTCATACATTTCTCATACCCCTAAATCCCCACCACACCTCTTGCACTCAACCTCATATTGACTTGGGCAGATGGGGCTCTTGACTTCCTTGGCCTCTCATTCCATTTCAAGGTCTTTTTTATCTCCTTGAATACTACACTTTTTCCCCCTTCTTTCTAAAAACAGTTGCCAAGGCAATTACATATATCTTTATATGCAAAATCTAGTGACCCCTAGGCAACTCTTAGAGCTCCCTGCAAAGAAAGGATTTTCTTTAGTACATGGGGGTGTGCATGGGGGCTGTAGCTGGTAGGGGGGTGGAGTAGACTGCAAACAGTAATAGATGCATTTTAGTATCTTTTCTTTTAACTGCATGGCATTTTTAAGTGTTTTTTCTGTTTCAGAGACTGAAGAAGGGGGAAGAAGAAGAGAAAAAAGGAGTGGAAAAGATAATAGATAAAAGAATGAATAGCAGCTGAGGAATGGGAGGGAAAGAGATTTCTGATTCTAGGCAACCTCTCTCTGCCCAGTGACTTATCTCTCATCTCTGTAAGTGCATCATATGCCAACCTTCCTCTCCCATAGGCCATGAAGCCTCCATGTTGTATTTTTCTCTTACCACTGTCTGCTATGAAAGCAGAGGATTAAATTTGGGAAATGTGTGTAGTGGGAGAAAAAAATGCAGAGAAATTCTTGAATGCAAAAAGAATCATAAGAATTAACCCATAAGATGGCTTAAAATCATATTCTAGGCTTTGGAATCATGGACATTCTCCTTTAATCTATCAGAGCCTAATCTAGTAACTTCATTTGGCCATTCTCCAACCAAGCATCACTTCACCAAATATTCCTGAAGAAAGATGACTGGCAGCTTTCAAATAGCTAGTGTTCATGCGTGTATGTTGATGAAATCTACAGGCTTTATTTTTTGAAATAATGTATGTATGTATGAGAGAAAGAGAGCGTGTTCATGTGGTGGGGAGGGGCAGAGGGAGATGGAGAGAGAGAATCTCAAACAGATTCCATGCCCAGGAGTGCCTGGGTGGCTCAGTCGTTTAAGCATCTGCCTTCAGCTGAGGTCATGATCTCAGGGTCCTAGAATTGAGCCCCACATCAGGCTCCTTGCTCAGCAGGGACCTTCTTCTTCACTGCCTGCCATTCCCCCTGCTTGTGCTTGCTCTCTGTCATGCTCTCTCCCTCACTCTCTTTGTGTCAAATAAATATATGAAATCTTTAAAAAAAAAAAAAAATTCCGTGTCCAGCTCAGAGCCACACGCAGAGCTCAATCTGACAACCCTGAGAGCATGACCTGAGCCAAAATCAAGTGTTGGACAACTAACCCACTGAGCCAACCAGGTGCCACTACAGGCTTTGTTTTTTGAAGTCCAAAGATACTTCCTCCTATATATATCAAAAATACTTTTGAATTCTTAAATAAACTTTTATCTGAAATATATACATGCTTACATGGTTTATGGGTGGAAAGAGAAATCCTTGTGAGCTGGTGCGAAAGCAAAGTGAGGAGACCATGTATGTTTGCAAATAAACGTCAGAGAATTCACGTAAGCTGGGGAATGGTGTCGTAGCTCACTGCCTTGCCTGTAGCTGAAACTCACAGAAGCTTAGCTCAGAGTTGAAGAAATTGATGTACAACTCACAATGAGATTCAGGAGTTTCCTTTTATCGGAAGACTTTTGCGGTTGTGGAGGTCTCTTTTAATTTAAAGACCGAGCTGTAATGTAGTTCACAGATCTCTAAACCTGGTGCTTGAAGCAGCTGAGATTTTATACTGGACTTGTCCAGAACCTCATCAATAGATTTTCTGAAGGCCTTCTTATTTTTTGACAGTTGCCTCATTCAAATTGAGGTAGTCTGTTAAGTCTCTGTCTAAATTAGACTGGCATCTTTGAGTATATTGGCAGCATTTTAAAATCCACTTATTTTTAAGAACATGTGAATTTGAAAAAGAGCATATATGCAAAGTGTTGGATTAGGAAAGTTCCCTACAGAGTGTCTGAATGTGTTCTAACTATAGCATTTGGCAAATACATAGCTGTCACTCAAAAAAGATGGCTAATGTTCAAGTTGATCTGAAATACCTCCTCGAAGTCTGATTTATTTTTTCCAAGTTGGTCTGGAAACTCAGCAGTTTATACTTAGGGGCTAGAAGGGAGGGGAATGAAGGGAAGTGTTCCTACTAATTTAATTCCGTATACTTTAAATTTTACATTGAACGTTAGAGAGCTCCCCAAGCAAATGTTGAATGTGAGTCTACAATTGAACTTTAGATTTAATGTGTGTAAGTTCCCAAATAAGACTGCAACTACACTGGACATTAAACAGTCGTTCTTGTTTTAATTAACTCTAATACCCAGCCCAGATTCATCTCTATTTTGGGCCATGAATAACCAAATACTGATGATCACCTTTGCTGATTAAAGCTGTTTTCTTAATCCTTTTGGGCTGCTATTACAAAGTTACAGAAACGGAGTGGCTTGTAAACAGTAGAAGTTTACTTCTCAAAGTTCTGGAGGTTGGGGAATCCAAGATCAAGGTGCCTGCAGAGTTAGTGTCTGGTGAAGGTCTGCTTTCTGGTTTATAGATCGTACCTTCTCACTGTGTCCTCACTGTTGGAAGGGGCTAAGTTCCCTTGGACCTTTTCTGTAAGGGCACTAATTGCCTCCCAAAGACCCCACCTTCTACAATCATCATTTTGATCATTAGGATCTTAATGTATGAATTAATGTATGAATTATGTATGGATTTTGGGGGGACATGAACATTTAGACCATAGCAGCTCTGGATCAGATGTCAACAGGATTTCGGGGGTTGAGGTAGAGTAGTTTTTTGCGGTTTGGATCTGGAGTTTATATAAGTACTTCCTAGGACTAAAACAGAGCAAAAATTCACTTCCTTGGTGTTTGAAATCTATCCTTGGTGTATGGATGGGGCTTTGAAGAGGTAAAAGACACTTTGGTTGCCCACCCTGAATCCTTTCCATCAGGATCGTTTAGGTGTATCTTTGTCCTCCATGCAGTCATGTGTTTCAGAAGAAGTTGACTCCCAACCCAGCTCTAGAGATGAGATTCGTTTGCTCAAGTATCAATCATTTTCTTTGGCAGTATTTGGTTCAGTGATGGACATGCAACTCAGACCCAGCCAACAGAGCTAGAGGCATAGTCTGGTGGATGAAGGAGGGAGGGGGGTTCTGAGGAACATTCTTTTTCTTTTTTTAAGGTGGTTTTTTTTTTTTTTAGCATTTTATTTATTTATTTGGGAGAGAGAATGAGAGAGAGAGAAAGAGAGAGGGCAAGCATGAGAGGGGGAAGGGCAGAGGGAGAAAGACCCCCTGCCAAGCAGGGAGCCCAATGTGGGGCTCGATCCCTAAACTCCAGGATCATGACCTGAGCTGAAGGCAGTCGCTCAACCAACTGAGCCAACCAGGTGCCCCCTGAGGAACATTCTTGAGAGAGAGTTATAAGAAGATACATTTCCGTATTCCTCTGAAAGTTATTAGGTTTGGATGTGGTGCCTGGAACAAATGTTATTAGGTTTGGATGTGGTGCCTGGAACAGCTGCAGCCATTTTGCTATCAGCCTGAGGGGTAATGCTGATATTGAGAAAGGAGCAGCAGAGCTGGAAAGAACCTGGGTCTTTGATGACAACGGGAAGCCACTGAGTCAATCAACTACCTCTAGACTTCATTTGTGACATAATAAATTTTCCTATTGTTACACCATTGGGTTCCTTTTACCACCAGGCAAATGGACCATAACTGATAAAATTGTCCAAGTGGATTTGGAGCATTACTCCATTCCACTGCTGAAATAGCTTTTCTTGTGCCAGAACTTAAAATAATGCATGTTTTAACTATTTTATCAAAGATGAAACTGTATGAGACAGTTTAGTTGAGTTATGCCATTTTGAGCAAGAATCAAAGCTAGACTGTGTGATCTAGGGTGATCCAACAAACTTTAGTGGCACTTATTAAATTGGGCTAAAAGCACCTCTGTTTCTCAGGAGTCCTTTCAGGATAAATTCATTTATATGGTTTTAAAGGACTTTTAGAAGAAAGATAGGTCATGAATTCAAATAATTATAGCCTTTTCTGACATGTCTTTATATCTACATAGGAAAAAGACTTCTAACATTTCCTCTTCTGAGTCTATGGGGTAATCATGCTTGCATGCTATTGTAATTTCCTTTGTAGAAAAGAAAAAAAAATTTTAAGGATATTATAGAGAAAACTTTAAAGATGTACTCCCCAGACCCATTCCCCTTGTACTGTGGGACCAAATACCCACACATAGGTAACACATTAAGCATATAGAATTTCACCAGATTTCCGATGCACTTGTTGAGTATTTACTCTGTGACATCGTGCAAAAATCCATAGGATGTTTTTGAAGCAGATTTGAAGAAGGAAAGTAAAATTTAGATATTTTAAGAGAAGAAACATATCATGCTTGTGGATACAAGGATTCAAATGGGAATATGCTGAATTTTCATCAGTAAGAGAACGAATGATATATTGGAATGTTAAAAAGCTTTGAAAAATACATACATTTACATAGATGGAGCATATATATATATATAAATGAACAGAAAAAGAAGGTTCAGAAGAATATATGCAATGTAATTGTATTAATATAAAGTAGGGAATTGATGTGGGTAACAAAGGCAGAAGGAAATATAGGTAAAATTAAATCTCATGTAGCCCATTGATGAATACTCAAGGCGATTATAACATTCCTCCAGAATCTTGAGTCTTCTTTAACATATGAAACTCCTTTTGGAACTTCCCTTATCTTTACTTCTCCCAACCCCAAGGTACATAATCACTTGCTCCTCATAAGCCTGGGGCAGCAGAAGGCAGCAGCAGGCACAGCTCCTTCTGCCCACAGGTCCTGTCTCCTAGTGTTTTTTTAAAAAACTATCATTTTGCACCAAAAATGTCTCAGGAATTCTTTCTTGGGGGCACCTGGGTGGCTCGGTGGGTTAAGCCTCTGTCTTTGGCTCAGGTCACAATCTCAGGGTCCTGGGATCGAGCCCTACATCAGGGTCTCTGCTCAGCAGGGAGTCTGCTTCCCTCTCTGCCTGATTGTGATCTCTCTCTCTGTCAAATAAATAAGATCTTAAAAAAAAAAAAATTCTTTCTTGGATTGGCTCCAGACCCCACCAGCCTTACTAACACTTCAAAACTACACTGATGTAGTTTCAACTAAGACTATTTTTTAGGGATGTGTACATTTATGTAGGAAGTATAAAAAAACTTATGTTGATGATAATCATTACATTTAGGATAATTGTTACCTCTGTGTACCAGGAAAGGAAATGTGATTAGAGAGAGAAGCATATCATAGTTTAAATTTCAAATTTTATTGGAAATATTTTATTTCTTAAGTTGAATAATGACCTGAGTCTTCACTCTATTATTTTTGTAGCTTTTCTTCTGAAATTTTATAATACATTAAAAATGAAACAAAAGAAAAATCTCAGTTTTCTTCCCAATGGCAGTTCTGACAATTTTCCCAGCCATGTGAGGACTAGAATCCCACTTTCAGTCTAAAAGATTCTAGAATGGGTACATTCATGGTCATGTTTTCTAACTATAGGGTCAGAAGCTCTTTAATATTTATATAAGAGAGCTAGACAAACACGTGAGTCTAATCAAATTATGGGACTGGTTTATTATAATTTATTATTTTTCTTTTAATACAGGTCTAAGGTACTAGACATCTATGAGTTTGATGTACTAGACTGTGATGTAATTTTTTAATGTAAGTGAAGTTGGTGGGGTCCGGAGCCCACGGCCAAGAAAGAATCCTTGAGACATTTTTGGTGCAAAATGGTCATTTTATTAAAGCATGAGGGGACAGGACCTGTGGGCAGAAGGAGCTGTGCCTGCTGCTGCCTCCTGCTGTCCCAGGCTTATGAGGAGCAAGTGATTATATACCATGGGGTTGGGAGAAGTAGAGATAAGGGAAGTTCCAAAAGGATTTTCAGGTGCTAAAGAAGACTCACAGAATACTGAAGGCCTTGCTGCTGTCAAACTAAGGTTGCTTTTCCATCTAGCAAGACATTAACATGAAGACATGAGGAGCTTCCAGGAAGAGCAACTCTGCCTGCCTCAGTATCTGTCAATGGGCTGCAGGTTATAAGGACATTTAACTGTATCTATGTTTCCTTCTGCCTTTGTTTCCCACATCACACAGCACTCTAGCAGGCAGTTTATACTATTTGGTTCCTCTTCCCCTTGCAGAGAAATGAAAATCATCTATATCGTCCGTTATGTTTGGTTTGTGGTCCACTGTATCTTACAGTAACTTCTCTTTCAAACTGCATACCACATATTCTTCTTCATGGCAGTTCTCTTTATATTTATTTGTGTGATTCTTTTACCAATGTCGTGTCTTCCAGACAGGATTGCAGACTCCAAAATAGCAGAGACTGTAAGTTTCATTCTCTTGTATTCCCAGATCTTAATAAAGTTTCTGGCACAGAATAAGTGTTCAATATATATTGGCTGAAAGGTTTGAATAAAATACGAGCCCATCACTCTTTTCTTTTGCTCACCAGAGCCCACCCACAGCAAGACCTCCTCAAATCTTCTCCAGTGACACGAGGAAATAGCTTACTGTCTTTCTACCAAATCCTTCCACTTTATTTATTTTTATTCTTATCTCTATTTGACTATTTTATTTTGGTTTTCCCCAAACTAAAGCTTGACTTGGATGCAAAGAATGATGATATCAGGAAACATGAGGAAGCAAATGGGAAGAGTGAGCCAGCAAAGAGGACCTGCTCATGAAGAAGACTGTGGCAGACCCAGCCCCGAGAGAACAGGGCCAGGGAGTTCATTCTCCGCCACACAAGTCCCCCACCCCCACTGTCCTGCTAGAACCTGATGTCAAGAATTGGGTGGCTACTGGAAATTAAGTAGGTCAAGTCAGCTGGCCACTGCCTCATTGCTCCTCTAGGTTCTGGGAACATAGTTGAGATAGGAACTATGGAGCCAGTAGCCAGACATGGTTCAGAAAGATTTAGGTTTGAATCCTGCCACTTCTACTGCCCCAGTTGGGACATTTTGGGCTGCGAATAATGGAAAACCTGACTCTAACGAGTCAAACAACTTAAAAAAAAAAAAAAAAGTATTGGCATAAGTGGAGATCTAAGGAAGGAAGAATGACCTTTACAGTCTACTCAGTGGCTCTGCTCATTTTTCTTTATATTTTGCTCATTCAAGAAGACCACGTGCTTTCCAGTCTTATTCCTTGTCACCACATTTCCTCCATCCTTGGTGACTGTGCATGCATATGGCCTTCCTGATACTGGCCTTTTTTCTTTGCTGGGAAAGCTCAGATTTTGTCAAGCATTCATCTTTCAATATATTTGGAAGTTTGACTCTCTATAGCCTAAAGGGAAATATTAATTATTCAAACCAAACATGGTAATTCTATTCTTCTTGCCAAACTTTGGTTTAGTTACAGGCAGGGGATGTTACCATGGCCAGTGATAAATAAGGAACCTCGTTATGAAACCCAGAACTGTGGTAGCCCTCCGGGGAGACAAGCACAACAATCGAGTAACATGTTAAGCATGGAGAAGAAAGGTGGAAAACACCTGGGTTTTGTTAAGGACGTTGCTTGGCCATGGAATTAACTTAAAACTCCCTATCTACCTTTAGACCTTGTGTTTGTGAAACAACACATTTTCCTAATCTGGGAGTCAATTTTAATTGGACAAGTTATGTGCTGCCAAGAAGCATCCTAAGTGATGCCATGGCAAAAAACCTCTTATAGTTCCAAGCTTTGTCTCTGCACATCACCATGATCAGACAAAGAGCAGGCTTTTCTTACAAGGCTGTCTCTTACAAGTGAGGAGGCTATTGTGCGGGAACCCCAAGTCAACCTCCCTTTGTGCCTCGCTGGCCCAGATGGGATCATCTTTTTATTCTTGAAGCAATTCTTGTCTTCAAGAAAATGTCATGTGCTAATTATCATAGGCCTGGAACCAATTACGGGGTGCGTGTGTGGGTGGGTGCAGTGGGGGGTGGGTAGTGGTGCTGGGATTATCTTTAGATGCTTCAGGAGCTTTTCCAAAAGTGCAGGCTAGAATACAATGGAGCAGTGGTAGAAAGAGGACAGTGAGGATGAATACTGAGTAAGCCAAGAAGGTCTTCTCCCCAGACTATTTCTAGAGTGCATCTATAAAATGGGGATCGTAATTGTGTAGTCTTCACAGGACTGTTGTGTGCCTCAAATGGATTAACACTCTGCCTTACACTGAGAAAAGTATTGAGCAAATGGTTATTATTATTGTTTTTGATGATATTTAGAAATCTTAACCCCTTGCCTAGTTCTTTGGTATACAGCTAGTATTCAAATAAGTCATGTTTTTATCCCATGTTACAGTTCAGCAATTTTAATAGCAAAACACAGAGAGTCACTCATTTGGCATTTCTTAAGAAAAAAAGGATTTAACTAAAGGACATAGACAAATTGAAAAGGGATGCCTCTTTCCAGCTGCATTTCTGCTTTAACAATACTAATTCTCCTTGAGGCACTGCAAATGCCTCTTATTGAATAAAGGGAAAGACACAAACGAGAAAGTACGGCGAGGTAAAGTACATCGATATATCTGGGAATATAATGTCCTTGCTACAAATGTCCTTAATATAAATAGCTAAAGAAGAATCTATTTACTTTGGCTAAGGTTTTAAGCTATGTTATATGTTACTGACTTCCCTTAGTTAGGTGTCCACCCTGGTCCAGTCAGCTAAAGATTAAATCCCACGGTCCATATACCTGCTGTGTTCTGTGGGATTATGGGTGGGACAACAGGCAACGCGGTAATTCTGAGGCTTTTCCAGGCCCAAGAATTCTCATTGGGATGACTATTGCTTCAGCCCTCCTTGGGGATGCTGTTTGTTGACTACCCTCCAGCCATATCCTACCACCCACACCACCACTGCTTCTTCCTTCTAGAAAGAACGTATCTTCCACAATATATATACTAGAAATGCCTAACTTTCCCAGCCCATGGTGCAGCTGAGGCAGGGACATATGACATTAATGTGACCAATGGCACTTGGGCTCTGCCTCCAACATCTAGAATAGGTTTTCCTTCCCAATACAAAAAAGAAATGCCTCTCTCTCTCTCTCTCTCTCCCTGGCCAGATCTTGTTATATCTGAATATTATGTCTACAACTGGTAGTTTGCAAACAAAGAGTGAATGCTGATGATGTGCTGAAATCTGAGCAAAAAATATGGAAAATACTGAGTCCTAGACTCTATTGAGCCACCAACTCTGGAACTGCCTTGCCTCTGGGTTTCTTGTTAGGTGATTAGTGAAGTGTTCTTATTTTTTTTAGACACTTAAAGTCTGCCATTATGTTTCTTTTAGTCAGCTCCATTTCCTGTTCTTACAATCTGCTCACCTCATTCTGTCTCCTTTTTATGCATGATCTGGTGTGTGCTTCAGGCTGATGTACTGTCTACAACCCCAGAGTCAGGGGCTTGGCATTGAACTTCCACAGTTCCCACTGGCTGGTGTACAGCCCTTGAGTCACAGTCCACCAATACTACCTGAACACTGATGATGTTCTGGACACCAGATTAAGGACCAGAGATGGAGAAGACAGGTCCTATCTTTGAGAAGATATCTGTGTTTTGCGAGAGATTCATCTAAGCAAATAACTCAGATAATGTGACAAATGCATGATAAAGTTACACACCAGGAATTATATGGTCAGAAGATGCAAACAATCTTTATCTGGCTTTCTCTACTTCTAATCCTTGTTTAGGGAGTGGAAGTCAGCAAATGACCTACAGCAAATGCTAACATCAGCTCATACCATACTACTATTTGGTCATTTGTATTCATGTCTAGAAGAATCCTCGTTTCACCATTTACAAGAGCTGTTGAAACCCTTTTCCATTTTTGAGCCTGAATCACATTACTCTCACAACTCACATTAGTGTCCTTCATCTAAACAAATGAACTTGGGGCGCCTGGGTGGCTCAGTGGGTTAAAGCCTCTGCATTTGGCTCATGTAATGATCCCAGGATCCTGGGATCGAGCCCCTCATCAGGTTCTCTGCTCAGCGGGAAGCCTGTTTCCTCCTCTCTCTCTGCCTGCCTCTCTGCCTACTTTTTCGGTCTGTCAAATAAATAAATAAAATCTTTAATAAATAAATAAATAAATGAACTTGGCTCTCACTTTTCTGAACCATCAGGATTTGTACCCCCACTTCCCTTCCTTAGGCACCCCTTTGATTCACCCCTGCCTTTGAGAAACTTTTATCTCCTTTTATCTCACCATTAATAAGCCTTCTTCCTTCCTCTCCGCCCTTCATTCAACAAACAATTACTGAGTATCTACTAAGTGTGAAGTAATGTAGCCATCAAGATGAAAATGACACACATTTTGCTTTTTGAGAGTTGATATTTATTTACAACATCTAGCCTTGGTCTGACATACAGTAAGTGTTCAGAAAATGCAATTTATTTATTTATTTATTTTTTGCCCTGATCCCTTTCTTGTCCCATACTTTGGTTCAATCTCTTCCCTTCCACTAGCTCCTTCTTCATAGCTTAAAACACAGTCAGGTGTTCTTTGAAAACTTCCCCGTGACCTCCTTGCTTTCTGAAGTCCTCTCGAACCCTTCTTCACCCTTGATCTATGCCTACCAGCTCCCCTTCTCTCCATTCCCTCCGCTTCCTCCTTGGTTCATGGCCTCAACCTGCCTTGCCTGAACCACTGACAGGAACCTCTGGGTCTTCTCACCCATAGCCTTCTCTCTTCGAATCCATCCTCTGCTTAGATTACCACTTGAATATGTTATATTCTGGTCAGAAGTCTTCAGTGGATTACTTTCTTCGAACAATAAAATCTGTCCTCTGAGACCCACTCAGAGTCTTCCCCAACAGGGTCCTAAACTCTTTTCCCAGATGGGCCTGACTTTCCCTACATGTAAATAATACTCCATCCACCTGGAATATGTATGCCCTCCTCTTCCACTTCTCTGCATCTGTTAACTTTGTTCCCTCATCCAAGTGATTCATCTGCTTTTATTCCCAACTGTTAAAAAATCCTGGTGTTTTGCTTTCTGATGTTCATGTCTGGGCTAAGAGTTTCAAATAGGAAAGTTAAGTATTCTGAGAAGGCAGTGGAGATATCTTAAACTGGGAAATATTTCAGAGCCTCTCGTATCTAATGGCTTACACATCCACACATAGAGTGACCCAATTATCTGAAATGGTGGGTTGCTAACTGTGTTGGAGGGAGGGTTGGGAATGATGGGATAGAATTGGGCATTTCGTTTAATGAACTCTGGATTTGCATGTCTTCACATTAAAGTTATTGGAAGTTGCATTGAATTCTAAACTTAATTTAGAACCACACAATTGCATGGAGTGGTACCCATTAAATCTCATCCATGCTGTTTTTATAGGATTATAGTTGCTCAGCTAGATCTGCCCCTGGAGTCCTTGGAAAGGTGTATCATTATATAAGCACTTATAAGTCATTTATTGAATATTTACAGCTACATTATGGAGGGTTTGATAGTGGGAGGTGTGGTTAAGTGAGGAAACTAATTTTAGTTAGATATATTCTTGGGAGCCAGTTTTCTTCATCTTATGGCATATCTCAAATTTGACATATAAGAGAATTAGTAAGTTTTGAAGTTTTAAGGTTGAAAATATTTAATTTTTTTTTCTTGTAAAAACAATACATGTTAAGGAGACAAACCATGAGACTCTTAATCATAGGAAACAGACTGAGGGTTGCTGGAGGGGAGGGAGGTGGGGGCATGGGGTAACTGGGTGATGGACATTAAGGAGGGCACATGATGTAATTAGCACTGGGTGTTATAAAAGACTGATGAATCATGGACCTCTACCTCTGAAAACAATAATACATTATACATCATTTAATTGAACTTAAATTAATAAATGGAAAAAAACACATATTCATCTTAAGATTTTGGAAAATATAGGTATAGAATATAAGAATATATATATAGAATATAAGAATTTGAAAAATACAGAGAATAATAAATAAAAATTGAATTGACCACTAATACCCCTAATACTTGCTCTTAAAAAAATCTTTGTGTGTGTATATAAACACCAAGCTGCTTAAAAATATTTTAAGCTGTCTAAAATGTTTATGTTATAAATTATTTCTTAAATGTTTATAAATTATATAAGATATATATGTTAAGAAATTAAGTACATATATATATCTATGTCTCATAAATATTTTAAAGTAGATATATATGTATCTTTAAGATGTATCTGTATGCATATGTGTATAAGTCTCATAAAATATGTTAAAACCATTTGACTTTTATTTATATTTGGTTGGGTTAGCCAGCCTTAATTTTTTCTTATTAGACAGTTTATTAGGTTTTATAAATATATTGTTTTCCAAAAAGAAATTAATTTGATATATGTATGTATTATATTCAATAGTTTAAATCTAAATGACCAAGTTGTATCTTTTATGCAAAAGTATTAAACCTAAGGAAAATGAATTTCCTTCCTGTGGGGTTTCTGTTAAGTTGATAGAACTTGTTTTTCCTTAGAATACTTACCAGCTAAAATTGAGTATCAGTCCTCTGGTTTTGCCTGTATTGTTTGATGTTGACTTGGAGTAAAGCTGGCCTGGGGCCTTCCTAAACCTACACCGAAATCATTTCCTTGTCTGGTGACTTTATGCCATAAAAGTCCTGTGAACTTGTATCACATTGGCTCCACGGTGCAACGTTACCGTGCTCTCTGGGGCGCTCCTGTAAACGTATGTATATGAGCATCAGGATGGTAACTTGATTGTGGAGCATTCCCTTTATACACACAGAGGAAATGCTTTCAACAGTATATACCTCCTCAGTCTAACACCGCCAAGAATATAAAACTCCAAATCCCTAGACTGTGCAAATGTGTAATTATCTGTGAAACTAGATTTTTCTTTTCTTTCTTTCTTTTTTTTTTTTGAGTGAAAGCACGAAGTTTGGTCCCCATCACCTGACTATAATTAGCTGGGATTACAGGGTGCATCTGGCCAGCCTTTTGGAAATCATTTTCTGTTATGCACAACAAATAAGGTTTCTGAGCCTGGAAACAAATAAGGTTTCTGAGCCTCTACTAACCTTGGTGAGATAGCAGGTAGCACCCGCAGCAGCTCCACTTTGATTAAAAATTAATGGTGACGTGGGCACTGGGAATTAATTACAAGCTGTGAAATCTATGTCTGATACATTTAAGAAAGAAATGAAAACTATGACTGCCCAAAGTAGACTATTGTCAATGCATTTTGGATGTATCCTTTCATTAAAAAAAAAGGTTTAATTGATTTCAATAGCTTTTTTTTTTACTCTCTTCATCAAAGAACAAACAATACTCACTGCATGCTTTGCTCTCTCATAATTAAAAAACCTCAAGTAGTATTTCCTCCCAAATAATTTTTTTCTAATAAAACTGGTAATGCATTCATAATTTTGCTGGCAATTTGAGTACAACAATGTTTATATCTTATGGAAGGCTTAGAACAATGACAGTGAAATCAGAAGAGATTTGTTATTTGCTACTCTCTGTTACTTGTTTAATATTTGTTTCAGTTAATTATTTGAATTACATGAAATATGTTTTGCATGAAATATTTCAGTGTGAAGGAACAGATGCTTGGGAAGATATTAAATGATCCTTTTGCCTTGGGAATTTTGTCTCCCATTTTTCATGATTTGGTCTTTGGTGTTTTTCCAAGGTATTCTGGATGCTTAATGAGGTCTGGGAAGGATGAGATGACAGGCTTATAGGAAGTGCTAATTTTTACAAATGCTTCCTTCAGGATTTGCCCTCAAGATTTCAGTACCCTGTGATTTAAAAGCAAATGCTCAGTGTAAGGTACTTGTGTCCTCAACTATCTCGGGGTACATTTCTTTTTTTTAAAAAAAGATTTTATTTATTTATTTGATAGACAGAGATTACAAGTAGGCAGAGAGGGAGGGGGAAGCAGACTCCCTGCTGAGCAGAGAGCCCAATGCCATGGGAGGCTCAGGGCTCTATCCCAGGACCCAGGGTTCATGACCTCAGCTGAAGGCAGAGGCTTTAACCCACTGAGCCACCCAGGCGCCTCTTGGGGTACATTTTTTCCCTCCATCCCTTACTCTTTCTCCTGCCTTCCTCTTTTCCTTTTTCTTTTCTCCCTTTTTCCTTCCTTCCACCTCCCTTCCTGCCTGCCTGCCTTTTTTCTTTTCTTTTCTTTTTCATTTTCTTTTTACCCCCTCTGTTTTCCCTTCTCTTGCCTGTTCTTCTTTCTTCTCCTTTATTTATCCATTCAAACTTTTATTCACACCCCCCTTTATTGATCACCTTCTCATGCTTGCTGCTCTTGGTTCTCAGTGGGAGGTGATCGAGGAAGATGAAGCCCAAACTGACCCCTTATTCCAGTTTCCTGACCACTCTATAGGTGAGGGTTATTACTTTCATTTCCAGTTAAGAAACTGAGGCTTGGGGACAGTAGGTCCTTGCTCACCTAGGTCTCTGAGGTGGTAAATGATAGGTCAGAATCTTTTTCTATCTTTGCCTCCCTTGGAGCAAACCCTCTTCGTGTGTGTCAGAGCTGGCTCTGAACCCAGACCTGTGGGTTTCCAGAATGTGAGCTTACTATGTTGCCTTGTTCTCCATTCACACACTGAGATAGAAAAATGTGAGGAAGAGGAAGAGGAAGCACTAGCTGATCTAATTGGAGTCAATTAAAGTGTAGGTGAATCTGTGGAGGATAAAAACTTAGGGAAATCTCCAGCCAGAATCAGTATCGTCTATAGTGAAGTTGCTGTTAGGTCTACGAAATGTCCATGTTGCTGTCTTCAATTCTCAGAGCAGTCCTGCTGGCCCATTTACAGATGGAAAACTGAGGCTTCGTGCAGAAAGGTTACAGGGCTGAAGGCCACCCTCTAGTAAGAGATTAGAGATTTGAATCCAGGTCTGTCTGATTTGGATTCTCCACTGTACCACCTGATCTTTGGAGGATGAAGTTGGAGAAAGCAGCTTGGCATCAGAGAAGCAGCCGTCAGGCACTGCCATGCGTGTTTTCTTACTGAGGGACTCTGCAGGTGCCGGGCTCCATGCCAAGCACCTGAGCTGCTGTGACCGTGAACAGACAGAAAAATGCCTCCCTCATAAATACCTACTCTCTAGTGCTTTTAATACGAAGCTAAAGCAGTCTTTCGCTCAACGCCCGCGAGAGCATTTCTTTTATACTTATCTGTTTTGACTAAACATGGTGCATAGTAGGGGCACATATGTTAATTAGGAGATCAGTTTTCTGTTTTTATTGTGTCTTCTGTGAAGAGAAGAAAATCAAAGTTCAGTATTTTATATAGCACTGGGTCACACTACCCGTCGCATTAACCATGGGAAGAAAGTCTGCTTTGGTGTGGAGTTTGGGGTTTAAAGTGTTTGGAACCCTCTAGTTTAAAAAGCTCTTTGAAGTTGTACAGTTACATTTTATTCACAAAAGTGAAACTCTAGAGGAAGAGACCTAAGCAAATCATAAAAAGACAACAGCCCACATTTGTTGGGAGCTCACCAGACGCTAAGCACCGTACCCCATGCTTGCACACACAATCCTCACAACAACTCTAGGAGTCACCTTACGTCCTCATTTCACGGAAGAAGAGACGGAGGAACAGGGAAATCAAGTATGCTCAAAGTCATGCAGAAGAGTGGACTTTTGAACCTAGGCTGTGATGATCCCCGTTGAGTACATTCACTGAACAGTTGCTGATCTGCTCCTTTATTTTGTTCGTGGACAAATAAGTACAAAGCACTTATTTGGCTTAATTCCACAGATAGCGTTTCACCAAGGCCTCTAATCCTTCACTGCTGTCACCAAGCATTTATTTAGCACCAATCACACGCCAGACCTCGTACGAGGTGGCTCATATACACGGCGTTTGGCGAAAGCTAAAGTAATGTTTATCTTCCAAGGTTTGTTATTTGGGTCTTCTCCATGTATCTCCTCACAATCTTTCTGCACAAAATGACAAGCTCTCTGCAGAATACCAATGAGGTATTCCTTTCTATTCTTTTGTGTAAGATATAATTCAGATATGGAAATGGCCAGTTTCAAAAACCTAAGTGTAGGTGAGGTAACTCAAACATGTGGGATTCGTTCAGGTTCTGATTTTTACATCTTTCCAAAATTCATGAGAACTCAAGTATGTCTTGCATTAAAAAAAATTTTTTTTTCTTGTAAGAGGATCTAGGGGCAAGGTAAGAATCGAGGTCATAGGAAGCAAAGATGCATGCAAATGCAGAGTAAAGCATCCGCTCTTTGGTTATGGGCAATCAGTCAGTGGTTAACTAAGGACCACTGCAGAGGCCCAGACCGGCCTCAGGCAGCAGGGAGCAGGGACTGAGCGGGCTGTACCCCAGCTGCCTGTTTTCGGGAGTCTCCTCACCGCTTTGATGTGCTCTGTCTGCATGTCATTTTCCAGCTCTGATCTCCAGCCTCATTTTCAGCCAGGGCCTTGGCACCCCACTGACTCTCACTTCGATCCCAAGGCCAGCCCCAGGCAGACTGTTAAAATAAAATAGGCCTGTCTTGCTTCTCTGCAGATGGAATGCTTTACATGAGAAATAATCCAGCTGAGTTCGCTCCACAGTTTGAATAAGAATGAACTGGCTTTTGGTTTAGGAGGGATTCAGGTAGGAATGCGCTGCTTTCTGACAAGGTAGTTAATGGTGGGAGTTTGCGAACGCTCTGTTTTCCGGTTGACGCACTATGGTCTGGTAGTGTTAAGGGGTGACGGTAGAGTCGGACCCAAGTTCAAGGTGCGATGTTGCTACTCACCAGTAACCTTTTGGAGTCTCAGTTTCCCCTCCCCTGAAGTCAAAAGTTGGTGTGAGGGGTGAAAGGGATAGTGAGTGCACACCCAGTGTTTAGAACGTTGCCTGATACACACTGAGTGCTCCGTTAATCTAATTTGTTGCTGGTCTTTATTTCATGGAGAAGGAAAAATCATCCTATTTCTGTTTTTTGTGTTTTTTTTTTTGTTGTTTGTTAGTTAGTTTGTTTTTTTAAGTAAGCTCCACACCCAAAGAGGAGCCCAACGTGGAACTTGAGCTCACAACCCTGATATTTTTTCTTAAAGGTCTTATTTATTTGTCAGAGAGAGAAAGAGAGCACAAGCAGAGGGAGCAGTGGGCAGAGGGAGAAGCAGGTTCCCCGCTGAGCAGGGAGCCTGATGCAGGTTCAATCCCAGGACCCTGGGATTGTGACCTGAGCCAAAGGCACTTAACCAACTGAGCCACCCATGTGTCCCTCTACTTCAGCTTTTAAATCTTTCCCAGACGCAGGGTCTCCAGTGTCTTACAAAATAGTTAGTAGTGTAAACCCCACTGCTTGGTCTATCCATTTCTGAGATACATGTCTGGTAAAAATTGTAGTGCAATGGTAAATTTGTAACTCTGTAATTTTGTCAGTTTTTACTTTAAGTGCCTTGTGGTTATATTGTCAAAGATGTGGAAATTCATACTTCACTCCCTTCGTATATAATTTGCTTCTTAACATTATGCACAGTTCCACTTTAACCCTAATAATGCTTTCTGACTTAAGTGGTGTTTTTTTTTTCCCCCTGAAATTAATTTGAAACTTCAGTCTTCTTTTCTGTAGAAAGGAATATTACTCAGCAGTGAAAAGAAATGAATTAGAGATACACATGACATGCATGAATCTGAAAAGCATTAAGCTGAGTAAAAGTAGCCAGATAGAAAGATTGCATACAGTATGATTACATTTTAAAAATTCTAGAAAAAGGGCACCTGGGTGGCTCACTGGGTTAGGCCTCTGCCTTCGGCTCGGGTCATGATCTCAGGGTCTTGGGATCCAGGCCCGCATCAGGCTCTCTGCTCAGCAGGAAGCCTGCTTCCCCTCTCTGTCTCTGCCTGCCTTTCTGCCTACTTGTGACCTCTCTCTCTGTCAAATAAATAAATAAAATCTTTAAAAAAAAAAAAGTTCTAGAAAAAATAAATCTAATTTACAGTGACAGAAGACAGATCTCTTGTTGCTAGGAGACAAAGGTTGGGTAGAGGAATTGACAGGGAAGGGGCATAAGGAAACCTTTCATAGAGATGGAAACGTTCTGTACCTTGATTATGGTAATAGTCAAAACTCATCAAACTATACTCTTAAGATAAATGTATTTTTTTGGACATAAAATATGTTTCAATTAAAGTTGAGTAACAAAAAAAAACCCCTTGATCTGATGATTTCTTTCTAACATGAGTTTTTCTCCCCCTCATTAAGAATGATAGTTTAATACTGAACAGATTTCTAGGTTGATGGTTATATTTCTTCACACTTTAAATATATTATTCTATTATCTACCTGAACTCAGTCAGTCCAAATTGCTAATATGACCTGTTTTCCTGCTCCAGTAGTTTTGAAGAAAGCTTTACTTTTTGTTTTGGATATTGTACATTTTCACTTAAGAGTGTCTAGTTGCAGATTTGTTTTTTATTCGTCTTGTTGAGATTTGGTTGATCCATAAACCTAATGACTTATTTGTTTATCCATTCCCGGACAGTTCTTAGCCATTATCACTTTCAATATTTGCTCTCCTTCATCCTCTCCATTCTTTCCTCTGGAAATTTCTACTGCATATATATTAGACTTTTTGAAGTTCATTTTCTAGTTTCTTAATGTCTCTTTCATATTTCATATTTTCTATACCTACATCTCTGCGCTACCCTTGTGCTAGAATAATTTCTTTAGGACGACTTCCAATTCATTAATTCTCTTTTCACCTGTTAAGGTTTCTTATCTTAATGTAGGTATTTCTCAGGGCTAAAATTTCAACTTAATATTTTTCAAACATGCCCTTTTTTTTCTTATACTAGCCTAATGTCTTCTATTTCTACCTGTAGTTCTTTGCACATTTTAAAGGTGTTTATTTCTAAGTTGCTTCATTTCTTCCACTATTCCAGGTCACAGTGTGCTAATTCCTCTCTTTGCTGTGTCTATATTCTGCTTCCTGTGATTTATAATTTTTGTTTGTTTGTTGTGGTTTATCATTTTTGATCACAAGTTTCTTCTCAGTTCGTTTTCTGTGTAAGTCCAGGAGGCGTGGGTTTTGAGTTTGCCTGTGTGAGGTCCCTAGGGCTTTCATTGGCCTTGGACTAATTTTTATATTAAACTTCTATGGTAAATAGTATTTCCAGAGAAGGCCACAATATCTCCTCACCCACAAGCTCTTTTCCAATGTGGTCTTGACATCTCTCCTCAAGAGGTGGAGTTTATTTCCCCTTCTCCTGAGTGTGAGCTGCCCTGTGACTGGCTTTGGCTCATAGAATGTGGTAGAAGAGATACTGTCTAACTTCCAAGACCGGGTCTTAAGAGATTCCGAACTTGGGGGCACCTGGGTGGCTCGGTCAGTTAAGCATTTGCCTTCAGCTCAGGTCATGATTCCAGGGTCCTGGGATCGAGCCCTGCATCAGGTTCTGTGTTCAGCCGGGAGTCTGCTTCAACCTCTCCCTTGGCCCTCCCCCTGCTCATGCTCTGTCTCTCTCTCTCTCACTCTCTCAAATAAATAAAATAAAAAATATATAAAATCTTAAAAAAAAAAAAGATTTCCAACTTTTACCTTCACCACTTGGAATGCTCTCTCTTCGAGGCCCATCATCATGTTGGAATCCTGACTGCCTTGAGACCGCCATGCCATGAAGAGGGCCATGCTATCTCTGTAGAGAAGGGAAGGCTGGGTTGGGGAGCACCAGAACAAACATGTGAGTGAAGATTTCTTGGATCTTAAACCTCACTCAGCCCAGTTGAATCTCCACCTGAATTGAACCACCAGGGCAGCAAAGGGCCTCAGCCTTAAGTGGAGCAGAAGCTCAACCTGAATCCCTGACCAACAGATCTCAAGCAAATGATTTGAACCCACCATACAGCCTTGGGATTCTGATTCTCATAACTGGCCCTTCTCTGCTCATGGAGGGTAGCTAGATGGCAACTGTCTCATCACTGCCTTAGTCTAATGGGTACAACCTTTCAGGTTCATCTTTCACTGGGTCCTTCCATGTCTGACCATTTCACTGCAATGACTGGAAATGTATCCTCACTCATTAGGACTCAGTTCAGTTCTCAGACCCTCTGCATGACAAATAACAGTTTCCAGTTTTTTAATGGAATGGGCTTTCAAGATAATTGTATCTAATGAAAATTGTACCTTTTCTTTTTCCTTTTTTTTTTTTTTAATATTTTATTTATTTATTTGACAGACAGAGATCACAAGTAGGCAGAGGCAGGCAGAGGCGGGGTGTGGTGGGGGGGAAGCACGCTCCCCGCTGAGCAGAGAGCACGACGCAGGGCTGGATCCCAAGACCCTAAAGCAAAGGCCCCAACCCACTGAGCCACCCAGGCACCCCGAAAATTGTACCATTTCTATCTCATTGATTCTCTTCACCTATCTGTGCCTCGGTCAAACTGAATTACTTCTTTTCCCTACATACCCCACTCTACATCCTTTCTGTAGAATTTTACGTATGTACGTTGTCCTCTTTGTGTGACATACCCAACTTCCTGGTGCCCCAAATGTAACCTAAACCCTCTGGTGCTCTAAAACCAATCTTTTGGGTCCTGTTGAAGTGCTTCCTCTTCCATAAAGTCTTTTTTGAAAACTCAAGATGTAATCTCTTCCTCCCTTGAAGGCCAATAATAATTTTAACTCAAAGCTGTCTTGTGACTTCTAGTTTCTCAGGATTTTATAGCATAGTGCTTTATAGCTGAAGTTAGCAAATTACAACCCTCTAGACAACCAGCCCACTGCCCATTTCTGCAAATAAAGTTTTATTGGAACACAGACACACTCATTCATTAATATATTCTCTGTCATTGCTTTTGTACTACAATAACAGTTGATTAGTTGTGACAGAGACCATATGGCCCTAAAATATTAGCCTAAAATATTTACTCTCTGGCCCTTTACAGAAAAATGTGGCTGATCTCTGGTTTACAACATGAGAATTGGACTTTGTATCACAACCCTTAACATTTACCAGCTATTTGATCCACAGACTTGCTGTGAAGGTCAAATGATAGACTAGGAATGAACTATTTTTGAAACCTTTAAGGCATGAATATGGAAGTATTTTTATTGCTGTTACTTTTGCCCTAACTTAGAATATGTTGTGATTTGCCTCTAACTGAATAAATGTTTCTCATAACCAAACAAATAGGAATTAGAAATGGTATGGAGTTACGTAGATGTTATTGCATTCTTTTTATAAAGGTGTAGAGATATGTGTACAAATGTGAGGTGCTGTAGAAATGAACTTCACTAAGCAAATACCTAGAGTAAGCTTAGAAAAATAGAGAAAGCTTTCCCTTTGTAAGCTCTCATGTGGAACATCATGACTGCAACATAGACACAGGCCAGTGTGTACCAGCACATCCTCACTTGTTCTTGAAAAATGCCTCTCTTCAGATGATTTTTGAAAGTGAAGAAGTTGATGCTGCCATTTCTCATCATGAAATGATCTCTCAGCTTTTGTGTTTTTGCAGAGCCAGATTTGGGAAAATAGAATGCCAAAGATGGTTTATCAGTATGGATAAAAGGAGTGAAGAAACACACACAACAATGACAAAAACCAAGGCTTGATAACACACAGACAGCTGAGAGACGGTGGTAAAAGGAGCCCCCTTTCTAACCAATTCTGCCAGCCAGGGGCATTTGGGAAGAAGAAATGTATGTCCCATCAGGAAATTTTGTTTCCTTATCCCTTTGTGGACATTATTAAATTTTCTTCTCGGAAGGAGCCCCCAGTAGGGTGAAATTGTTTTCTCCACTGTTTGTGCAGTGAAAACAGTGGGTCGGAGGGGGCTGTTTAAGGAGCCTGGCATTCTGCAGAGCATCAGGGCCTCTTTAATTAGAGAGAGGCTGTCAGGGAAGACGAACAATGTTCCCTTTGTTAGAACAACACAGTGTCTTTCAAAATCATATTTGTTTTTAAACTGGGTGTATTTGCTCACCACCATGATGAGAAACACAGTTTAGATGATGCGTAAGAATTTGAACAGGAGATATTTGCTTTAAAAGTTATAACAAATAGTAAGACAGGCTTTACAGCTCAGGAGTTGCAATGGGAGTGTTGTAAAAAGTTTACTCTAACTTTGAAATGTGCTGATAAATGAGTTCTATCAGCTTGAGGGGAGCTATAACACACATGGATACTTTGGATATGGAAATGGAATCAGAACTATTCTGACAATAGAGGTAAATTTTATGACAATGGATTTTTAGTTGCCTTTTTTTCCTTTCTTGGGTGTCTTCCATTCTAAGTACACTCATGAAACAGTAAAATGATATAGACTGTGAAAACTTTTCAACTTCTAGGAATTTCATTGACTTAGGCAAGGATATTAAGAGGGCTTCTTGTTTCCAAGTATGTTAATGATGAAAACAACATCATCTGAGAGATTTTATTTTCTAGGGTAAATGGTCTGATATGACCAGTATAATAATACTTTAATGAAGCCTCTTCTTTAAGATAAGTTGCCTACAGGTCAGGACCAGTTGTTGAAATTCTGCCTGGGTCTCTATACATATAAAAGGTCTTTTGAAAAAAATAAAAAATAAAATAAAATGTCTTTCGCTGGGGCGCCTGCCTGGCTCAGTTGGTAGAACATGTGACTTTTGATCTCAGGTTTATGAGTTTAAGCCCCATATTGGATGTAAAGCTTACATAAAAAACAAGAACAATGACAAAAAATAAAATGCCTTCTGTTGCATTTTTTTTTCCAGTATGGATTTATTATATGCCATGTGGATTACCTAGTAGGCAAACTATATGCATTCTAAAAGCATCAACAAAACAGAGGTATCAAAAAAAAACAATTCGAGGTGGGCAAGATTTTGATAGTAAGCATGCGTGTATGTGCGTATGTGTATATATGTTTATATGTATATATATGTTTCTTCATGTATATAGTACATATTTTGATTTCTTATATATAAATATATTCTTATATTTTTATTTCTTTATACATATAAAGAATAAGAAATAGAATATAAAGAATAAAAAAGAATACATTTTTATTTCTTTATAAATTTTTCATATATATTTGTTGTTGTTGTTGTTGTTGTTAAGGATCAAGCTAATTTCCATTGGAAACACAAGAACTTCTTTGGACCTCCTTATGGCTAATTTGTATTTTGGTAGATTTCTCAGCAGAATTATATATTGAGGGAGGATAGTACTTGATATTTCCAATCAGGACTTGATTTTGTCTTACATCATACTAGGTCTTTCAGAAGAAATCAGTGAAAGGAAAGACACAGTCCCTTGCTACACGAAGTCTGTGACTTACACAAGCATGAGGCATACACTCAGGAAATAGAGACTTAACCAGTATATTATAACTAGCAGTTATAAATTGTGCGTGTTTGATGTTTATTTGGTTTGATTCATTGTTAACTCTCATACTGACAGTTCTTTATTATATTGTTAAATACCCATATGTTGGAAATATAGGTAATTTGCAGTTACTGATTAAATACTACAGGAGATAATTCACCACACCTCACACAGATGATCAGAGAGCAACTCTCCATAACTGATGTTTGCCCAGCTATCACCCAATAGGCTTATGACTATGGGAATAAGCCACATGGAGACCCAACTAACTGGGACCTTCAAATGATTGGATTTTTCCCCTTGAGCTTTTGTTTCATGAAGAAGAAACAATGCTGGGGTACCTGAGTGGCTAAGTTGTTTAAACATCCGACGTTTGATCTTGGCTCAGATCATGATTTCAAGGTGGTGGGACCAAGTCCTGAGTCAGGCTCCATGCTCAGCAGGTAGTCTTTGGGGATTCTCTCTCTCCCTCTCCTGCTAGCTCCCCCCACAACCCTCTGCTTGTTCTCTCTCTATGAAATAAATAAAAGAAGAAAAAGAAACAATGCTAAGAAGGTAATCCATAAGAAGGGTTTTTTTTGTTTTTTTTTTTTTTGAGTTCTTGAGCATGATTTTGGATCAGTATATATTAAGTCCAGTTTCCTATTCACCTCCATCTATAGTTCTGCTTAATGGAAACTATTATTGCTAGGAATGACATTGGAAAATATCAGCCTTTAGATAAATATCAATTCTGTTTTTGGTATTACTCTTATAAAGTGGATAAGCACACTCAGAAACATCTTTTAATTGTAAGAATTGAGGCAAAAGAGTTTTCTATATAACTTGCTTGATTTTACTGAAACCACAGTTTTACTTACCATTGTTGAGGTAATTAAGTTTTAAGACATAATTAAGTGTAGAGATGTGCTCTGTGGCCTTCTTCTCAGGGTCTCTAAGAATGGCAAAATCTCTCAACAGGCCTATCAAAGAGATCCATCAAGAAAGCTCAATATAAAGAAGGGATGTCTGGGTGGCTCAGTCTGTTATGCGTCAGACTCTTGACTTTGGATTGTTATGATCTCGGGTTTTTGATCTCAGGGTCATGAGATCCATCCCCATGTGGAGCCCCGTGGGGAGCTCCACAGTGGGCTCAGTGCTCAGCTGGGAGTCTGCTTCTTGCCCTCTGCCGTTCCCCCTGCTCTTTCTCTCCCCTCTCAAACAAGTAAATAAATCTTCAGGAAAGAAAAACAAAAACCTCAATTCAAAGAATATCTTTACCACAAAATTCATCGGAGTTATAGTAAAGACTGCAGGAGTTTGGAAGGGGAATTGAATGCTACAAGTATTATAAGGCCATCACTTCTTGGCCTTTTGGCTAAGACCAAGTGTAGTATCATAAGGCCAGGAACTGTGTTTGCCTTGTTCAAGGCTACATGTTTAACCCCTTGCATACATTAGGCACTTGGATGACTTTGTCAAATATTTCCTACTATAAGGATCTTCATATAGATTGCAGCTTTTGAATTAGACATTTACAGATGAGTTGAATTTTGACCGCTGAAGACCATCCAGGGAATGGAAAGCATGTGAAAAAATGCTGAGGTGGAAAGAAAAGTCATGGGTGAAGGGCAGGATAAAATACAGCACGGAGTTGGATGAAGTCATTTAAAAGATGATCCTTATATCTTATCTCATGCTTAGACTTGGTGATGGTTGAGAGAAAGACATTCTATGTTTGTGCTTTTTATTCTTCCACATACTGTTCTCACTCCCCGCTCCCAACACACACACTGTGGATTCGGAGAAAGAGCACTGTTTATGGGTAAGTGTCGGCGTGGGTTTGAGCCTTCGAGCATTCAGAACAAAGCTGGTAACTGGGTACATCCACTCGAGGGTGCAGAGCTAAAAAGAAAGCTTTGCAGGATTCCAGAAGTATTTCATTTGACAGCATGTCTTCACTTCGATTCAAAATGAAACCTTGGCTAAATCTCATCATTTCCTACTTCAAATCCATAAAGAAGCTACTTGAGGTGTCCCTGAAGAACACTCGTGTGCGGAGTGTTAGGACGGCTGGGTTAATGCATGAGGTCACTGGTGTAGGTCCCCTGTGGGGATGCTGACCCAAATGCATCATTTTGCTGAGTGTCCCTGCTCAGTGCCAACGCTGCTTTGACTTCCGAATAGGCATGCTTCCTAGAAATTACCCTTCAGCTGACCTCATGGCACACCACACATTACACATTTAGTGATGTCACTCCCGTTCCTCAGCTGCAGACAACAGACGCCTGAGAAGAGGAGGAAGTTTACCACTGAAGGGAAATGGAAAGTTTATTTTCTGTCTCTCGTCAGAAGCTCAACGCCAGACACATATTTCAGGGCTCTGTGCACTGAACATGTACACGCACATGGCCACTGGGGTGGGTGTGGAGAATCCAAGGGGAATGTGGGACCGTAAAGAGACTGGCAGGTAAGAGTTCTGTGTCATGAAAGAGCTTTAATTTGTTGCGAGGCAAATGCAGATCTTCACATCAAGGAGGATTTTACAAAGATTAGAAGTACCGGGCCTGAGGGTTCCTGAAGAACGTTGTAAAATTTCCTTCTCAAATATGATGGGTTCTCTCCTTTCTGAGCTGGGCTAAGTTAGTACTGTCTTGCCTGGAAACAGAAATAATTCAAATGCCCACTGAAGACATTTGCACCGTGGCCAGGTCAGTGTGACCGTTTCATAGCATTCAAAAACAGATACAACAGTTCTGCAAATCGAGGGCTCTGCCAGATCTCTTGTCTCTAATTCTTTCCTGGGCTTGAGAGTGAAGATTTGGGTTTGCTGAAATAAGAAGGAAAAAAAGTATAATTTAAAAGAACAACTAGTTGGTGATATGAGTACCTTAAAATATTTAACTAAGTATCAATTACTTACCAGTAATTCGAGCACCGTTCTCTACATGACTTAAACTTTAGCAATATTGTGTATAATCTCTGGCTGTGAGAAAGATAGGAAGTGTGTGTGTGTGTGTGTGTGTGTGTATGTGTGTACCTGAAAAAAAAAGAAAATAAAAGATTTTTTTTTTTAAGTCAATGGGTAAATATTTCATGTTAAGCATAAAGTCTTAGTGGAATATGATATCAGGGGCTAGAGGACAACAAAAAATATTTTGAACCTGTGTCTACTTTAGAATTACTTATAATCATTATTATTTATATGAATTCCACTTACTAAAAAATTTAAGCCGCTCACATTCATTCAGTAAATGCCTTGCATACTCTTCTGGTTGCCTAAATACGTTGAAAATAGGTACAGAGTACCAGGTTAAAATTCATAATAACAGGATGCTGGGGTGGCTCAGTTGGTTAGGCCTCTGCCTTCTGCTCAGTTCATTATCTTAGGGTCCTGGGATCGAGTCCTACATCTGGCTCCTTGCTTGACCGGGGGGGGGGGGGGGCTGCTTTTCTCTCTGCCTGCCTGTGCCCTCTCTCTCTGACAAATAAATAAATAAAATCTTAAAAAAATAATTCATAATGACCTGTACGGTGACTGTGATTACTAGTAGGGGACAATTCTCACTTGGTCTCTTAAGTTTCCCTGTTATCTTGCAAATGGAGGTACAGAATGCCTTTGTTCTGGATTATCTCCTCAAGGATGTTTATATAACTCATAGTCTTGGAAGAGAAAAATATTATTTCCTTCAGGAGCAACAGGCTGGTATGCTTATTGTCCAGTGTAAAAAATTTGAGTTCTCTAGGCTCCAGGTTCTTCTCTGAAACACAACTGGCTGCAAATGCAAATGTGTGGTTTTCTTCCAGTTTTGTTGTGGGAATTGGGGCTTGAGGAATTGGGTGCAAATGCTGATACTCTGCCTGTCAGTGATCGTTGTGAGTAATGAAGAGCCTTATGACCAGTGGTAATAAATAGTCCTCTATCTCTGGCCCTGGAGTCTTGGGCTTTGGCTAACAGCCATAAAATGTGCAGATAACTTCTTGGTTTGCATGTAGGATAAAATTTCAGGCTCTTCACAAATCTGGTCAGTGGCTCTGAGTATTTACATTTTATTCAAACAAATACTTGAGACAAACTAGTACTTTCTCAAGGTAAAAGATCTCCCCTGGTCTTTAATTTTCTGTTGAATTTAAGCTGAAAAACTTGCCTGGGGAAAAGGAGTAAAGGAAATTGTAAAAGAAGGAAGAGGTAAAATGAGGTGATGGAAATATCCAAAGTAGTGAAAAAAAGAAAAACAAGTCAAAGAAAAGAGCAGGAGGACATAGATATTAGACATTTGTGTATGTTTAGACAATTTTTAAACCTGGGGTTCATCCGGAGTGCCTAGGTGGTTCAGTCGTTAAGTGTCTGCCTTTGGCTCTGGTTATGATCCCAGGGTCCTGGGATCAAGCCCTGCATCAGGCTCCCTGCTCAGTGGGAAGCCTGCTTCTCCCTCTCCCACTCCCCCTGTGTGTGTTCTCTCTCTCGTTGTGTTTCTCTCTCTGTCAAATAAATAAATAAAATATTTAAAAATAAATAAGTCTGGGGTTCATCCAATGTCTGTGCTGCTAGACATACTTTTGTTGGAAATACAGAGGAGCTATGGGACACCTAGGTGGCTCAGTCGGTTGAGTGCCCACCTGATTTTGACTCCTGTTGTGATCTTGGGGTCCTGGGTCAACCCTTGGGCTCTGCACTTAGTGGGAAGTCTGCTTGTCCCTCTCTCTGTCCGCACCCCTACTTGCTGTGCAAACAAGGGCATGTGGGAGCTCTCTCTCAAATAAGTAAATAAAATCTTTTTAAAAAGAAAATTTAGAGAAGCTAGTTTATCAAGAGAGAGGTGGTTTACCATTTTTCACCTCTTTTTAAATGGCAAATTTTTATTGCAATTCAAAAACGGAGAAAGTGAAGAGCAACTCATTTAAAATGTAAGCTGTTGAAAGATGAAGGAAGTAATATTTTTCTGGTGTCCAAATCACGTGATGCTTGTCCTAAATACTGCTGCACTCGCCACTTTGAAGAGAAGACTAATCCTATTTGGAATATGCCATTATGTAATGTGTAACATCGTACGATTTTTTTCTTTCTTTCTTTCTTTTTTTGAAAGGTTATTTATTTATTTATTTGACAGAGATCACAAGCAGGCAGAGAGGCAGGCAGAGAAAGGGGGTTGCTGGGGGGGAAGCAGGCTCCCTGCTGAGCAGAGAGCCTGATGCGGGGCTCCATCCCAGGACCCTGGGACCAGACCTCAGATGAAGGCAGAGGCTTTAACCCACTGAGCCACCCAGGAGCCCCACATCATACAATTTCTTAATTACAGAGGTGTCAGTAAATACTACAAACTCAGCTATTTAAATATTTGATTACTTTGAAAACCCCTATCTCTTCATCTATTAGACAAAATGGATTTATTTACAAGATTCTATTCATTTCATTAAATGAAAATAAAGATAAAATAAAGTGGAATGGACTGAAAAAAAATCACAGCATAAGTCAGCGACTTATGTTTAAAGAGAATAAATATTGAATAAACATAGTGCAACGTGAGTGATTAAAAAATACCATATAGAGTTATCTTTAAAAATCATGAAGGAAATAAGGCAGCTTCCACTTAAAAGAAAAGCATCACTGATTTCCTAATCAACTGAGAACACCCACAGGGGTAATTACAGGCCACTCTTGTCATTAAACATGGTCTGCAAAATCCATCTAAATCAAGTAATCACCCTGTTGATTAAAAAACAAAAAAGCCAACTGCTAAAATAATCTGATACATTCCTTATAGAGGAAATGTGAGATGATCTGGGAATATCATATGTGGTGGGGGAATTAATAATACATCCAAAATTCTCTTCTCAAAATCTTTGAGTGGATTCCAAAATGGTAGAAAAATCTGATTTTCAATTTTATAAATTTGTGGTTGCTTCTCACCTGGTGTTCTTCGTTATCTCTTTGGAGTTGCTGTATTTCTTGGCTTGGGGCACAGAGTGGTGCCGGATGCAAAGAAGGAAAAAAAAAAAGCCAGGAAGCCTGTGATCTATTTGAGGAGCAAGGCCAAAAATAAAAGGCAAAGTAAAGATTTAGGTAATAGGACAAGTTGATGCTAGAAGAAATACCAGCAGATAGGATGTGATGAATTGCCGAAGAATTTTGCAAATGGTTATTGTTGGAATTCAAGTAGAGGAAACGGCACTAGACTAGGGTGGTCCGAAAAGACATCGAGGACCACATGGGATTTGACCTGGGCCTGAAGGATGACATCTGGCTCAATGAAGAAGGCAAAGATGAAGTCTTATTGGCAAATTACGGTTGGGCTAAATCTGACCTCTAGACAGTTTTTGTACACCTTCAGAACCAAGAATGGATTGTGCATTTTTAGATGTTGAGAAAAACAAAGAATGATATTTCATAACACTGAAAATTATATTAAACTTAAACATCAGCATCCATAAATAAATGTTATTGGCACAGAACCGCTCTCTATTTGTTGATGTTTGGCTGCTTTTGTGCTAGGATGACAGAGTTGAGGAGTTAACACAGACACCTAATGGCCCATGCAGTCTGAAACTTTCACTATCTGGATCTTTACTGACAAAGTTTGCTGAATCCTGGGGTCAGAGACCACTGGGCAGTAATGATGGAAAGAGATGTTGGCTGGCCTATAATAGACCGAACTGTGGAGATAAAGAGGAACCACTGGAGGTTTTGCGTGTAGGAGGAAGCCACGCTGTTTCCTAAACACATCACCTGAGCTTGCAAATATTTGTTAAATCAACAAAAGAACAAAATTTTTCAGATTCCTAAGTGCTCTGTTGCTTTCTACTTGTTGCTTTTTTCTTTTATTCTTTTTTTTAAAGATTTTATTTATCCATTTGAGAGAGGGAAAGAGAGAGAAGAGACAGAGAGCATAAGAAGGGTGCGGTAGACTCCCCACCGAGCAGGGATCCTGATGCAGGCTGGATCCCAGGTCTCCTAGGTTCATGACCCGAGCTGAGCCCAAGGCAGGTACACAAATGACTGAGCAACCCAGGTGCCCTCTATTCGTTGCCCTTGAAAAGAAAGAATGGCTTTCCCATATGGGATGTGGCCCTTGACTCTCTTGGATTGTGGTGTACTGTGAGCAGCTGTCACAGATTTTTACACTGTTGGACCCAAAACAATACCTTGTGTTGGGGGGTTTCTCTAAGAGCATATTTAGATGACTTCTCCTTGCACCATTCTTCTTCGGATTGCATGACTTTGCTCTTCTCCTTCCTACCATAGCCAGACATAGCCACAGAAAAAGTGAGTATTTGTATTAACATAAGGAATTAGAAAAAAACCCCAAACCTAGCTCTTTCCAGAGGGCTTGTGAGAGCCAAACCATTAGAGAAAATTTGGCTCAGGCAAAACAAACTGCAGAAGGAAGCCAACTGTGAGACCCCGTCCTGTGGGTCTTCCCATCAGATGCACCATGGATACATTTCAAATACTAGATTTCCACTTTAATATGTTAAGACAGGATGTCATCAAACCTCATTAAGTGGTGAAATCTAAGAAGAGTGTACAGAAACACACATGAGAAGAGCCTCACAATAAAAGGAAAACAAACTCTAAGAAACGTGGTTGAGATTTATCAGACTCAATTAATAATGGAGCCGTCAATGGCCTTAGAGAAATCCAATACAAACCAAATTCCAACTACCTGCCAGTGCTTCCAGCCATATTTACTTTCAATTGATTATATTTTTAAAAGATCTTAGGGGAGAATTGTTTAAGAAAAACAAATCTGGTTAAAACCTAGAACATTAAAGAACATTAATTTCAGTTTTTTTCTCTTAATTAAAAACAGATTTTTTTTTCCCTTTTTGGTTCATTTGAAAAAAAAAATTGAGAAAAGATGAGAACTTCCAATAAGAAGAGTAGAGCTGAGAGGAAGTTGAGAGAGAACATTAAGGGAGAAGGAGAAAATATATAGTGTTTGAAAAATGTAATTCTAAAGCATGCATAACTTGTTTTGGAGTTCATCCCAGATGAGTATGAGTATAGTCAGGGATAATGATGAATTCTGTATTAGAACTGTGTGAAGTTTTGAAAAAGCAGTAAGCCCAAGTCCTGGGAATGCAAAACGGATGACACTTTAGAATGATCTGCTATCCAAAATGGAGGGAAATAAAGCTTAACCCACATGTCAATATATTCTCATGCATATCTAAAAGGGCACATTCATAGACATACTTGGACACAGACATCCATATAGACATGCACAAGGACACTGACAGGATAGGCATGTGTTTTAGGGTATGAAAAATTTCCTAGGTCATTGCCCTGTAACAGTGCAATGGTTTCTAGAAAAAAAAAAAAAATCATTTCCTATTCTGGCTCAGAATGTTAAAAAAAGAAAAAAATGACTTTCCCATAACATTGTATAATGGATCTTCCAGTCACAGTCTCCTATGGAAGCATAATTTATGTAGTGGATGACAAGAAGAGTTTTATGATATCTGGAATTCATTTAAAATCTTTAGATGGGAAAAATTGAGATCCAATTAAAGTCTTAATAAATGACTGTGTTGAATATAAATATATTAAATTAATATGTGTGCAAGATGAAATTGGAAAAGTTATGGGATTCTTCATTTTAATTCTATTTCTATCAGGAAACTGTGTAACTCTGAGAATTACTTGGTAATGGGGCTGTTTACAATGAAGCAAAACTGAATTTAAATAGGACATTTTAGCCCATGACTGGTCATAACTCATGAGTTCTTGGCCTGAAGGCATATTGAGATCTTATTGGTGAAAGGCCTGTGAGGAGAGGGAAGATGGACCAATTGGAGCCAAGAAGGGCCCTAGGGAGACCCAGGTAGCGATAGGACCAGCCCCCAAGGATCTTTCCAGGAAGGGAAGCAAGGGCAGTCAGGTTGCTACATGCAGGTTCCATTTTGTAGGTAAGATAGGGTAGTGAGAGTCTTTGGTGGGAGGTAGCTCTCATGGGCAGGAGGTGGTAACAGCTTGGTTGTATGGGAGATCTGGATGGGATGGACAGTGTCTTTGTTAAAGGCCCCAGGTGCTGAGGGAGGATAGTTACAAGGTGAGTGTACCTATCCTGGATAGGTACAGTCAGATAGAGAGTGTCTATCTTCTACTTATTTACATAATTGCCCTAGGTTTTATATCCTAGTGTGTATCATAGGGAAAGATATACTTACCCTAGGTTTTCTGACTACTAAACTTAAGGCAAGAGACTAAATCCGAATGGTGACCAAAGATTGGTTCCTGACATACTGGGCAACTGAGTGCAGCAGTTAAGATGGCAGACCTGGAAGTCAAATTACCTGAGCTCAAATCCCTGTTCTCCCACTGACCAGCTGGGGATGACAACATCCGTATCGATGTTATAAGGATCACATAATTGCAAGGTGCACCCAAATTGTTATCTTTGGAAGTAGGTTTTTGGTTTAAGTCATATAACTAGGGACCTAGAAAATTGGGCTATATCCATGGGATAGACTAAGCTATTCTTATAGTCTGGCAAGTTATAAAATAAAAAAAGATCCTGGCCGTACATTCCCCCCATTTTCCCACAAATCTGGTTGTACCTTCATTTCCTAGTAGGTTTAGAATCTTTTTTCATTTCCATCCAACTACTTTTTTCCATCCAGTTGCTGTCCATCTGAGGCAGGGACCATTGCTGTTTTGTAAAACTTCTGCCCAGATTTATAAAACTTCAGGGCACATTTATTGTAGAATCGACTGAGTTTGTTTTTAGATTGTTATAAACATGCTTTTACTCCTGTCTGTACTTAGGCATAACTGTGGATGCTAATAAAAAATAACATTTGGGGGAGTGTGGGTATGGATGAGTGGAGAGTTTAATTGAGAGAGCCATACCCAGACTGTTGGAACTGGCAAAGCCCTCATTATACCCTCAGTTGGCTATACCCAAGTCACAAGATGCTAAGTTTTTGTCTCATCAATGTTTATCTTTCTGAGACATTCAAGGTGAACGGCAATCATCTTATTCATCCTTTCCTATAAGCTATCTGTAGTTAACCACCCCCCCTCCCAACCCCCCCACCCTCTCATAAAGAGCTACCATTTTGAGAGTGTTCATAGTGCCAGGAATTGAAGTGAGTGGACTTACAAGCATCATCTCATTTAATTATCACAAGGATAAATACTACTATGTAAACTAAAGGTTAAAGAGAGGTTAAGAAATGTGAACAAGGTCACCCAGTAAGGAAATGCTCAGCAATTTTGCTTACTAGAGTCAGCTGGGTTGTTGCTCAGACCTGCAGACTCCCTGGAGACAGAATGATGTGCCCTGCCCACCCTTGCCTCTCTTACCTGCCAACCTGCCAGGTTCTGTCTCTCTTTCCATAGAGCTTTTCTTCTACTTTGGTTAAAGACCTTACCATGTTATATCATGTATCTCTTATCTTTCCCACTTGACTGAATCTGAGATGATGTTAGAGACCCTGAAAATCATTCATTCCTGATGGGTCCTGTACTGCCTTACTAAGTTTTGTTTTTGTTTTTGTTATTAACTCCCCTCCAGTTAGTGGTAGCTCAAAAAGATTTATCTTCTAGTAACAGCTCAGTAAAGGTTTGTCGAATTCTTAAATGAATAAAATACTGAGTTTTCCTGGCTTACTAAAGATCATGAGCTAAAGCAGTGTTTTAAAAAATACAGTTCTAAAAAAAATATACTTTCCTGATCACCCAAATAGAGGAAGCTCTTCCTGAACTTACTGGTCAAAAAGTTTTTACTGAAAATAGAGCAGATCTCTGAACCACACGGAGGGTCTGGAGGAAGGAGTAGGAGAGCAGGGAGTGTCTCTTAGGAAGACTGAAAAGAGGGACTTTCCCTGGGAGCAGGTAGTCTGTCCACTCTCAGTGTTTGCAACACTTTTACCGTGGTGCCTCCTGCTCGCTCAAGATTCTGAATGTTCTCACCAAGAAAACACCAAATCCCTTGAAAGTCTGGTTTCTGCCTTGTGGTTTGTGAGCCAATCTCATGACGTCACAGCCACCAGCAGCCCACAGTGCTTTTCCTGACTCTATGTAGGCAGACCAGACAGGGCTTCTAGCAAGTGAAAGCTCTTTTGGGTAAATATTTTGGGCCTGGTTTTAAGATTTCTCTGACAGACCAAGTGGTGGAAATCTGTGTATATATACAGAATGCTCTCTCTCCCTTCTTCTGCTATGTGTGTGATGTCACTTTCTTCAGAGAAATAACTCTGTTTCTCTTAGCCAGTTCCTTGCTTGGGAATTGGGCTTTCCTTGTTGATTTTCACTCCAAAAGGACTGCTAAGGAGACCCAAAACATATCTCCTTCCAGGCTGTCTGCCTTTTAAAGCTGCTCTATCACCTTTTGTTTTATCATCAGAGACTTGCCTTACAGGAGACTTTAGAATTAACTTTGTTACTTAAGTTGCAACAAAGTTCATTCAAATTCTAAACTTGGAGGCTGGGAGAACAAAGTCCTGTGCTTGTGGGCACAAACCCAATTTATATACGTATATAATCAATGTATATATATGAGAATACATTTAATTTTCATATAAATATATACATTCTATTTACTGTATATTTATGTAAATACACTTTTTAAAAAAAAATAAACGCACAAGCCCAAATCAAAAAAGCAATTAATATATGTCTGTGTACGTGCACATTCACACAAAATATACAGCCTAAGTTTTCTGGCGTCTTTTGTTGATAGGCACTTATGCTCCCTTATTAGTGGCAAATTATTCATCTAATGAGCCCATCACAGCATTTTTAAGCAGAGGGAAGGCTCTATGGTTAAACAGCCCGGGGAGAATTTCATCTGCTACTTTTGAAGAATCCTTTGATGCGCCCAAAGCCTGTAGCAGGGTGATTCCAACCCCACTTAACTTTTTAAAAACTGTGAAATGTCTGCAAGGGGTTCTCTGATCTGCTGGAGGAGACCGAATCGAGGAGAAGAAAAGGGCGCTTTCTCTCCCCAGCAGGACCCAGATCCCTGCCTGCTGCTGAGCCGGCTTTGCATACGTTGAACCACAGAACGTTTACTGTGGGGGGTGGGGGAGAAAAAGAGGGAGAGAGAAAAAAGAAAAAGTAGCAAGCATCGAGGGGCTGCCGCGGGAGACCGGGACGGCACGTAATCCGTGGGCGGGGTCTCGGGGGCCGCCAGCCAGTGGACGGGCTCGGGGGCGGGTCCGAGGCGCGGGGGGCGGGGCCTGTGCCCGCGCAGCTCGCACCGCGGTCCCCTTATTTGGATCTGCGGGAATGTGGGCTGGAGCGGTCCTGCCGCGGTACCAGCCTCCAGCCTGTCGCCCGGACTGCCCCTGACCCAGGCGCGCCCGCTGCTCGGTGGCAGAAGGGCCGCCGGAGCGCCATGGCCTGCATCCTGAAGGTAACGACTGGGGTCTGTGGCTCGGACGCGTGGATGGCCGGTCCCTTGCTGCTCAGAGGCAAGGAGTCAGCCGCCGTCCCACTGCATCCTCATCTCAGTTGTCTTTTCCTGGCATTGATTTTCTTTTTGTTCCTTTGGCAAATGCATATGGAGGGAGCTTCTGAAACATGCAGCTGGCACGGCTTCTCTTCCCACCATTCCTGCCTGCTCGCGCCTGCATTGAAGGAGCTGCAGACTGTTGGCTCCAGGGGAGAGCAGGGCTCTGCGCCGAATAATGGGGATGGCAGGGAGGGGAGGGGTGCTCCCGCGGGTCCCGAGGCTCTGTTGCCTGAGGCCTCGCAGGGGCCAAGGGGAATGGAGAAGAGGCTGGGCATGGGTGACTGGTGGTCAAGGATATAGCACTTTGAATGGGGGTGAGAGTGAGCAGAGGGGCGTTCTGTTGAACATTTGATCTCGCGAAGACAAACTTCAGAGTTTACAGGTAGTCCCTTAGGAATGAGTTTTCTGTGTGAACTGCTGGCTTTATGTGCCATTAACTTTACTTCGGGAAAGTTCACAGAAAGATGTTTTTATTAGTAGAGAATTTCTGACCCTTCCTTAAGCTCATAAATTTGAACAGACCCAATGATTTCACTACATAGCAGAACCCGCTGAACCACCCCTTCTTTGTTGAGTTTTCTTTCCCCAAGTCTGGGTTCTGAGCCCAGACCAAGTGTCGTCCTGGGTTTATAGCTCTGTGGTGTCAGGTGGGAGGCTGTGGGTTTGTGGGTTCCGTGCCTCACTTGATAACTTTACATTCCACAGGGAGAGGCGTTTTACTTGTTGTTTTCATTTTTCTCACGCCTATCTCTCCTCATGCCTAACCTGACTCCTGACTGCCTGAATCTTAAACATTCACAGCCTGAAGGTTTCCTGGGCCTTGATTGGAGAATGTAAAGGCCTGTTTGTCCCAAGGTTGGGGGAGCTGTGTGTGATAGAGGAAAACACCACAAAAAGAGTTTTGTTGTTGTTTATTGTGAAATACTATTTGTTTCTCTGTACGATGATTTGAAGCCATCTACTGTTAAACTAGTTACTTCCTGTGTCATCTTGTCATCTTACACCATGCCTTGGTGTTAATGATACAAATAAGAGACTAACCTAGGAAAGGTTTTCTTGTTCTTTTTTTTTTTTTTTTTTTTCCCTTAGAGTAAAGGAGGTCAGATATTTCCTGTGACTTTTCTGAACTTCCTCTCTTTGGTTTTGGAACATTTTCTGGGACATAACAAATGGTAGCAAGATCAAGAGGAAATACGTAATACATTGGTATTACAATATGGGATTTTTAACTTGGAGACTCAGCACAAGGACTGAAATAAGAGTATGAGTCATTCTTTACTATTTATTATATTATTAGCTGAAAGGGAAATTGAGGAGCATGGCGTTTATCATTGGACATCTTCTTCTTTTGGCTTCTCCCTGCCTTATCTTGCACATGTTCCAAACATTTTAAACTAATACCCCAAGCTACACATGAATCTGATCCAGGCTTACTTTTCAAGCGCCTCACATTGACCTCATACATTTGGGGGCACATCTGAGTCCTCTTTATCTTTCCTCCACTGAAACCCATCTGGGATGCAGACAGATAAACTTCAAAGAGGTTTCGATTCAGAAAGACCTTGGTCTGTTTGCAGGTTCTGCCTGTTGCCACCTGTGTGGCCTTGGACAAGTTACTTCTATGTCTCCGAGTCAGAGTTTCCTCAATGTAAGATCAAAGTAATAGCACCTACTCCCCAGGGTTGTTGTGGGAACAAAGTAAGATAGGGGAGGAAAACTACGCTGTGGCATAGGCATTGGTACGCGCCACTTTTTTCTGACATGTAGTGATAACTACAGATTAATGAATCTGTAATATGTCTTCTGCTTCTTTCATATACTGTAACTCTCATTCTTACATCGAATGCTACAGGGTGAGTAACATTGCATAAAACCCCATTTTAGGGGAGCCTGGGTGGCTCAGTGGGTTAAGTCTCTGCCTTCGGCTCAGCTCATGGTCCCAGGGTCCTGGGATCGAGCCCTGCATTGGGCTCTCTGCTCAGCAGGGAGCCTGCTTCCTCCTCTCTCTCTGCCTGCCTCTCTGCTTACTTGTGATCTCTCTCTCTCTCTGTCAAGTAAATGAATAAAATCTTAAAAAAAAAAAAAATCCCATATGATAGACGAGGAAACCAAGGCTCCTCAGTTTAAGAGATTTGCCCAAGACAACAGGGTGAAGTTCGAAGTGAGCTTGGGTTTAGACCCAGATTTGCCAAGCTTTCTTATACTTTCATGCTGTTCTCTGCACTTTCTCAGGTGACCAATTTCTAAGATGTCCCGATACCATTCAGAATCCTTATCACATTTGAGAAACAATGTACCTTTGTGTATTGTTGGTCTCAATGGCCTATGGTAGGCCTTTTCCCCTTCTGGTTGTTGGAAGTCCATCCATGGTGGAGTGGAGAATCCTGAGACCCGGATCCAGTGCAAGACTGACCTCCTGTACATGATGTTAGGCAGTCACTACATCTTGCTCGTTTTAGAATGCAGATGTTTATGATAATTATCTGGTAGGGTTTTATGAAGGTGAAATGATTGACTTCTTTTTTTCTTTTTTTTTTCAACTAAACATTTTCTGCCACATGCCATCCCATGGCTTGGTGTTGGCATCACAGGGTGTATGAGCCATTGACTTGGTTCTCAAGTTGTTTACGGTGTTGGAAAGAGGATGGAAAAGTAAGTGAACATTTATGTTACAACGTGAAGAGTAACATAGATCTGTGGAAGGCATACTATGCAGAGGGGTAGAGTGATGAACCCTCCTACTGACTCCTCAAGACAGGCTTTCCACATCCTGCATTGGAGCTAGGTTTTGAACACTGCCTCAAATGTACTATCGTGGAGCTTTTTTTTTTTTTTTTGAAAGATAACCTTTGAGGCAATGTTAACTTTACTCTGTGGGTGAAAACTAATTTCTTGACAGATTTTTGAGGTCGATTTTATTATCCATTTTTATATATGAGAAAACTGAGATAGAGGTTGATTAAAATATCTTTATGGACTACATAGTGACCCTAAAAATGGGGATCTCTGAGTAGCTAAGAGGAGAAGCCTATGCCGTGGCTGCCGGGAATGGTCCTATGTGGCACACAGAACGGTTCCCTCAAGGTACTGTGTATGGGGAAGGCCCATTCTGCCCCTGCGCAGAGCTGGCTTTCCTAACAGAACAATGATTAGTACCTCAATAATCATTAAATTGTGAAATACGTATTCACTCCACGTCGCCTGGGCTTTGAAGCTAGAACTATGTGGGTTTTAATTATGGCTACACCACTTACTAATTGTGTAACCACAAGCAAGTTTCTTGATTTCACTGCTCTGGTTTCTGAAATGGGGATAATCATGCATTCCTCAGCGGGTTATTCTAGGGGTTAAGTGAGAATAACTGCACGTTAGAAAGCATAGGCTAAACACAAGTCCAAGTCTTAGGTTCCTTTCTTGCCATGCTCCCGGTCAGGCAGCCCTCCTGGGGAGCTGTGCTGTTGTGAACAATTAAGGGAAGGACTAGTCTTTTTCCAAGGAGTGTTTTTAAAGGTCTCAGAGATTTTGATAGACAAGAAAGGTATCTCATTTGTATTTATTTGATTACTAGTGAAGCAAAACTTTTACATTCATGTTAGTTATTTGTTTTTCTTCTTCTGTACATTAGAGAGTCTTAAAATTTTTCATGTAATAAAACTTGTTTCTGGTTTCTTTTAGGATCGATACCTTTAGTCGGCAGGTCTGCCTTGGGCACAGTATCTGGTGCATTTTAGTATTTACTAGTATTTGCTGAATTGTATTCAGTTGCCTTTGTATCTGGCGCTAAAAGGGTCACTGAGTGGATGTGTAGACACAGGATACTTATGAGTCATTTCTGCCCTAGCGAAGATCACGGTTTTGCCAGACCTATGAGCATGAAGCAGTTAGACAATAACACGACAGGTGCATGACTAAGCCACCGCTTTCTTCCCTCCCAGTCACCCATCCCCATGTAACATTTACTCAGATGGATGAGAAATTCGGTGACTGGTGATACCAAGTTATGAACTTGGTGTCTTCTCGTTTCCTTTTCTTCCCCCTGCCCCATACCTCATTCTTCACCATCTTGCATCAATTATATCTAGAAGAATCTCTCAGACCTACCTGTTACTCCCCATTCTTACTCTCTGCCTCGGTCAGGGTCTAGTGTTTGCTCTGTCTTTTGTTTTTTGTTTTATTTTTTTAAAGATTTTATTTATTTATTTGACAGACAGGGACCACAAGCAGGCAGAGAGGCAGGCAGAGAGAGGGATAGAGAGGAGGAAGCAGGCTCCCCGCGGAGCAGAGAGCCTGACACGGGCTCAGGACCCTGAGATCATGACCTGAGCCGAAGGCAGAGGCTTAACCCACTGAGCCACCCAGGCGCCCCTGCTCTATCTTTTGAAGTAGGCTCCCTTTCTTCAGCATCCCCCAAATCTGGCCCATCTTCCCCATCACTGTCATGGTATTGTGCTCAAGTGCAGTGCTGATCAAGCCACTGACAGGCCTGAAAGCTTGTTTTGGCCCCCCAGTCCCTGGGGGATGAACCTGACTATTTACCTCTAGCTCCGCATTCATTCACGTTCCTTCGCCATCTTGCCCCTACACCTGACCTCACCACCTGCTGCTGCCTCACCCAGACACTTACCTACGCTCATCCCAGGTCTGTAGATGGGGCACTTCCTCCTGGCTCTGGGTCACTGTGGGACAGCATAGGGGTTAACAGCCTTGGCTCTGAGGTCAGAGCGACCCCCTTCAGCAGGTTCCTCACTGTGGAACTGGAACAGAAGTAGTGCTGATTTCTTAGAGTTAGGAGGAATAAATGAGCTGATTCTGTAGAACAGAACCCGACATATCGTAAGTCCTGGGTAATCATTAGCAATCCGTTTCTGCCGGCGTGCTGTTTTCTCTGCAGGAAATTCCCTCTGCTATCACTTTTCCTCCAGCGACAAAAGTCCTGCTCATCTCTCAGCTCCTAGGTCAGTGTCCCATCTGCGGGGAAGCCTTCCTGTGCTTCGGCGGGCTTTCCCCGGCTCCCGTGGTCTCAGTTCTCATCTCTGTAGCAGCAGCGATTACCCTGTCCTGTCAGTTCACTGTTTGCCTTCCTGACTCCTCTGTTTGGGAACTCATCAAGGGTGGGGGCCTTCAGTAAGTCAATCAGCTAGCGTTTGCTGAGCACGATGAGGGAAGAGTGCTGTTGGTGCCGGAGTATATGGATGGAGGTATGGGTGGCTGCCCAAATGAGTCTTGGGGACAGCAAAAGCCTTGTCTTAATGCAACCTGGTATCCCTAAGCACCAGCCTGCCTCTCACTAAAATGTTACCTAAATGTTTGTTGAATGCATCAGTGCATTAATGTATTCGTTTTTTGTTTTTTGAGATGAAATTTCTAGACGTGGGCCTAACCTGTCCTCTTTTGTAAACAGCTGAAGTTTTCATGGATATAGAATGGATTTTTTCACTCTAACGTATAGCAAGTAGGTTAGAGCTTATCAGTTATTTTTCTCCTTAAATTCCTCTCTGTTTGCTTCTCGTACATCTGTTACCGTGTCTCCTATAAAATCTGGAGCCAATTTGAAATCTGGAGGGAAGGGGAAAGGAGGCCTGGACTGAAAGAAAGAGTCAGCGGGAATGGCTTATCTTTTGTTGGGATCATTTTGGTTCTTCAGGTTAACAGAAACAAACAAAAAAGTAAAAGTAAAAACAAAACAAAACAAAACAAAAAACCCCAACACCCACAATCCCAATTTGTGGTTCTCACACTGAGGTCTCGAAGTGTTTGAAAACAGTCTGGCTTCGCTGAGCCTGGAAAGCCACAGAGACTTCACAGATACACAGACTGTAAATCTGAAACTCTAAGATCACCCCAGCAAGTGGAACAGACGAGGCCCTTGGACTAATATATCTGCTACGATGTTTCTGGGATGCTGAAGTCTGGGCAGCGGTCCTGGCTCATTTTCAGTCTTAAGGTGACTGAACAGAATGCTTTTGCAACTTCCAATTGCACACTGTGGGGAACGAGTGTCTTGTGAAGAAGCAGCGCTCTTTGGATGAATTGAGAACAACGGCAACAATACTAGCTGCTGTTTATTGAACACCTAGCGTGGTCAGGCTCGGTCCTGTGCTGAGTGCTTTAAAGGCATCATCGCATGCAAACTGGGATTATAACGAAGACACTGAAGTTCAAAGAAGCTAAGTAGCTTGTCCCAGGTCCTGTGGTTAGTCAGTGGTGAAGGTGGAATTCACCTGGCTCTGTGTGATTATGTGGTGTGTCTTTTGCCTCCAGTGACAATTTAAGTGAATGTTTGTGGGGACTTTGTGTTTATTTCACCATCGACTACCCAGGCAATACTCCGTCTAGACAGCTTCCTAACACCAGCCTGGTTGGGATCACTTTTAGCTGTGTTGTTTTTATCTGTTCCTTCTTCAGAGTTTCCTTTGTGACCGAGGAACTAGGGGAAATAGAGGGGCCACAGAGACTGGGGATGTAAGAAAGTTCTGGTTCTGCCTCCAACACTGAATAGCCCTTTGATCCTGCGCAAGTCACGTGACCCCTCCCCTTAGCCTGAGAAGCCCACACGTCCCTTTGGGGGTGGGAGTGAAGGAGGGGGTGTCGTACAGAGGTAGATTTCCCTTTGGGCCAAGATTCAGGGCCCCTCCAAAGCTCTGGATTTTTGTATTTATAAAAATACAAAAGACATGGGTCTAACCTGTCCTCTTTTTTGTAAACAGCTGAAGTTTTCATGGATATAGAATGGATTTTTTTTCACTCTAACGTATAGCAAGAAGGTCCTGGATTTTTGTATTTATAATTTTCTATTCATTTTCCTAAAGAGACCCACAAATCATATAAACTTCAGGCTCCCCAACCTGGATCCCCTCTGGAGCAGCATCGGAGTCCAAAAGAGTTAATGCTTGCAAAGTCACTCTTCAAAGCAGAATGTGCCGTACACATATGGCAAAACCATTATTAGTATTATTAATAGTTAGATAACAGCTTGAGTCGAGGAGAGCTGTCTTGGGAACTGGTGGGCTTTAAAGAAGGGTTTAGATTTGAGGAAAGCAGAGGGAGCCCATTAAGCTTTCCAGTAGATGACTGGGGAAAATTATGAAATCTCCTCCCCAGGAGGAAAATTTCTATCTGTTTGTGAAAATTTAACACACACTTGTGCCTGAGGGCTGGGAGTTGGAGGAGTTCTTTTCTGTTTCCTGGCTTCTGGGAAAAGTGGAGGAAGGCATTTTTCTAATTGGAGAGAGTAGATTTACAAGTGCTACCAGGATCTCATTACAGAAAGCTGCAGTTAGCTCCTGGTTATTAAAACACTCATTATTCAGTTTATGGATTACCCAGATCCTGTCCGTCCCTGGCCGTTCTGATGTACACCTTTTATGCATTTTACTGCCAATTAGCACCTCCACCAGAGTCAGGAAAGGGAGAGGAGCGAAACCCCAAATTGTTTAATTCCTCTCCTTGTTAACAGCTGTGTCAAGGGTGGTTGCCAGGAAGGTGGTTATAGGAGATGGCCCAAGTGAGGTGAAGGGATTATCTGTGCTTTCGCTATTGTTTTCTTTCCCCACCTCAGCTCAAGGACTGAGAGTCCTGGCTCTGGTTCTGTTTTTAAACTGATTTAAATTTGCCTCATCAGAGACCTTGGCCCAGGGTATCCAGAGATTCAATAAATAGGAGCCTCGGGGTAAGTAACGTTTTCAGAGAGGCCTAGTGCCCCAGACCCCATCATCTCCGGGCCTCCTCTCATTACCCGTGTGATGTGGAGGGAGGGGGCTCACAACATCTGGTGCTTGGGGGAAGTGACTCCCGAGGAGATGGCTTGGGGGCCAGGAAACAGGGGTCCTCGTATTTGAGTCATTCTAGTGTTTGTGTAAAAAAGAAACACATGTCTTTGCATAGACATAGTCAATGTAAATATATAAATAAAAACACATACCCACATTCATTCAATCAGTTGTACCTTCCTATTAATTCAGATTTGAAAATTCTTACACAAAAAATCCTTCTTGGAAGGCACTTCTCTCTAATTTCAGAGGCTATTTTGTTTGTTTGTTTGTTTTAGTGTATTTATTAGCTGTGCCTTTATCGGACACAAAAATAAAAACTTCTTTGGTTGGTTACGAAAACTGTATTTGCATCTTGCCCTGAGCAGATCCTGATGGCGAGGGAGTGGGAGTAAGATATGTATGTCCTGCATTGAAAATGAATCACGATATGGGGTTAGAATGTGCACCTGGAGCTCATCTTAGGTTTCAAGGACTAGAATGAGCAAGGAAGTGCTCTGGGATGATCTCCCTCCTTGGGACAAGTGGGATACACCCTTGCAGAGAGCAGAGGCTGCTGTTCCTGGCACTGTTGTTTGCTGTTCCCCGCCAAGCCAGTAGACTGACTCTAAAGAGGGGTGAAAGTCTCTCTGTGAAGGTCTTGCCTTATCAAGCAGGAAAAATGGTAACCGGGAAAGAAGGGCTGTTCTCTAGGGTGAGGGGGTAAGAGGATTTGGGGTACAGAGGTCAGAGCTGAACCAGTGCCAAGTCAGATTCCAGCTTTGTGATGAATATGAGTCATGAAAGTAATATGTCTATTTACTGCAATGTTGTCCCATAGAAATCTCATGCAGCTTACTTACACAATTTTACATTTTCTAAGAGCCACGTTAAAACATAGAAACAAAAAGAAACAGGCGGAATTTACGTGAATAACGTATTTCATTTAACCCAGTATATCTCAAAGATTTCATTTCAACATGTAATCAATATAAAAATTAGCAAGATATCTATACATCTTTTGTCAAGTCTTCAAAATTCAGCGTACCTTTTGCCATTACTGCATATCTCAATTCGGATGCTGAATTTTCATCAGAAATTTAGATTTTATAAAATGTACAGTTAAAAAAGTAGGTTCCTGTGTTGAAGTTGCTTCAGAGGTGCTCAAAAGTTTCCCAAGAGTTGAATCGAGTGTTAGTTTTTAAATGTAAATAAAATAAAATGAAATTAAAAGTGTGGTTAAAAATGTGGTTCCTCAGTCACAACAGCCGTATTTCAAAATCTCTGTGGGCGATTGTGGGTAGTGGTTACTGTCCTGGACGGTGTGTTTATCCAGGTCTTCCTCCTCACCATCAGAAGGGACCACCAACCAGGGATGGAGGCAGTGAAAGCAGTGGAAGAAGGTGAGAGGAAGGAGTGCCTGCCGGCGGCGGTTGGGGGGAGCAGAAGGGAAGGCACTCCTGTGGGTCAGACCCTTGCAGCCGAAGGGGAGGCAAATGATGAGTGAGTCATGAATGCTGGACCCAGGGACACACTGAAGCCTTTCTTGAGTCCTTGGAATTTCACCTAAAATGGAGTCCTAGGTTTTTCCACATCCTGAGCCCGATTGGCCCCCTAGATGTTGAACAGCTGTGAATTCTCCCAGGGGCATGCGGTTTTGGGCTCAGTATGGTGGTGTGAACTCCTGTAGGCTTTGAGGTCAGAGACAGAGTGTATACACTTTTATCTGAGCCATTGCTTTGCTCCAGCAGGGCAGTCCACACATGGCAGCAATTTGGACATCCGGAATAACCTCCGTGTCTTCTTTTAAGTCAAGAGAGTAGGAGATTGGTGTTCCTTTGTAGAGCGTGTTTATTTTTCACTGCTTGCTGGTGTGTATATAAATTCAGCAGTACGTGAATAGCTGTGTGTCCAGGGGTGCTTAGCACAAATCGGTTTGCAAACCCACAGCTCTGTTTCGTCTACACTCATGGGTTGCGTACCTGCCCTGCTCCACCTCATCTTGGATCACGAGGTGAACACTTCGTTATACTAATGGCAGTAGCTGCCACTGGCCGCGTGCCTTCTCTTGGCCAGACAGCCTCCCAGATATCTGTTACAGCGATTTATTATCCCACAAGATTTCAGGACGGGCGTTATTACTTTAGTTGGACTGACCAGGAACTCTGGTTTGTGGAGCTGCACGGTTTTGCTCACACAAGAGTGCTAGGCCAGGAGCCTCCAGCTATAGCCTTTGGGCCAAACCCCCTGTGGCCTTTGTCTATTGAGCACTGTAGGGCCCACAGTTAAGGATGGGTTTTGCATTGTTGAGTAGTTGAAAAAAAATCAAAAGCAAAATAATATCTCAGGATGTGTGAAAATGTATGAGAGTCAAATATCAGTGCCCATAAATAGTTTTCCCGGAACACAGCCCTGTTTATTTGTTACTTAGTGTCTATGTCTGTTTTCCTGTTACAGTAGCAAAGTTGAGAAGCTGACATTTGGACAGTAAAGCCTTAAAAATTTGATGTCCCTTTGCAGATAAATTGTGCCACCCTCTGTGCTAGGCTGTAAAATCCCTTCTGCAGACTGAGAGCTGGGGTCGGGCGGGTGCAGGGTGTCCCAGGGATCTTCAGCTCTCGCCTGGGGCCCCACACTGGGGACGGCAGAGAGATTTACTGAGCGTGGAGCTAAGTGCTCTGTGTGGAAGAGGAAACGAAAGCTTAGGGAGGAGATGTAACTCCCCAAAGTCACATGGTGGGGCTGGAATTCAGACTCCAGAGCCCCCCCAAGTCTGTGGCTTCTGACAGATGCATTGACCGCAAGTGTTAATCAGCTGGAACTGAACCAGAAAACCTGAATGTCCTTTTTGACCAGAGGTTGCTAAACTCCAGAGTTTATGACTCTATATCTGGGTTGGGGCTCAAGAAGCTGTGGCTCTGACAAGCCCCCAGGATGAGTGGCTGTCAGTTAAGCGTCTCCCTTCGGCTCAGGTCACGATCCCAGGGTCCTTCTTGGATTGAGCCTGGCTTCGGGGCTCCCTGCTCAGTGGGGAGACTGACCCTCCTCTCCATGTGTGTGCGCGTGTGCACCCATGTTCTCTCTCTCTCTCTGACAAATAAATAGATAAAATCTTTTAAAAAGAACAACAAATAGTTGTTGAGTTGTGGAAGGCTTCACGCACCTGTGATGCCCCATAGAAACTGACAAGAATTTAAGGCAGTTTAGAAATTTAAGTCAAGTCCATTCTAATAAGCTTTTTCGACATTGTAATTATTCTCATTAAACCCCAAGCTTTCTGATACCATAGGGCTCAGGCCATCATGAGTATTGAAACGCATGTGCTCTGCATCCAACAACGAGGAGCTGGAGGGTGAAATGAACCCCTCGCTGGTGGCACTCCTCCTCTGTTTCTGGAAACTTGAGTTTCTTTCAAAACAGTTTCAAAATCAGTTAATGTTGATTTATAAACCAGGACTTTGGTTTCTGCCGTGATTGTATATCAGACCCTTTCTGGGCTCTGTTTCCTCCCATGAACCGCCCCTCTCTCCCCAGGTCTGTTTCTCTGCCCTGGGTGCAGGAAACAGCTTCTGTAGTCTCATTGTCCTGGCTTTGGTCATGAAAGGTAATGCATTAGTGCTAGAGTTCACCATCTTAATTATTGGTTCTACTCGGTCTCGTGTTTAAAAAGTCGTTACTTAAGGATTAGGAATGGGGAGAATGAACACTGGCGAAAGATGATAGCTTTTTTTTTTTTTAATGTTGATGATTCACAGCCTTGTTTGGGATTTTAATAAGTAACAGAAAGCATTGGAAACCACTGATTTAATCTCTTCTTATGGGCTCATATTGACATAAAGAAAATAAATCTCGTAAGGTGTACCTTTTTACTTTTCCTGGCTATTTCCACGCCTCCATTCTTTGTGCAGCTCATTTTTCTCATCTCCCCCCCTCCTTTTCCCTCGGGCCTCTGAGCCCCTCCCTAGTACCCCTGTTACAGGGATCATTCGTTAGTGTGTGTAAAGAACCATAATCTCAGCTCTGTAGAAGGGAAGCCTTATAGAACTCTATTACCAAGTAGGTGAAACCCTCTCACAGGGTCCCAGGTTATAAGGCATTCCATTAGGAATTCTGTGGGAAATGTGACTCATTTCTCTGCCCGGTATAAAACCATCAGCTGGTGTTCATGACAGCTCCGGGATGTCATCCTGCGTACCTTTGCCACGGCTGGAGGCTGACTTTACAGCTGCTGGTGTTTGCTCTTTTATTGCTGACCTTCTCAACCTTGTGGCCCTTTCTTTCTCCCTATGTCCAGGAGAAAATTCATTCCCCAGGAGCAGCAATTACCTGCCACCTTTCTCCTGCTGCCTTATTTATTCTTCTCTCATTCTTTCAGTTGGGAGTAAGAGAATCTCTCTCTCCGACCCTGGTTTGTGCCACTTAATGATTTGTTCCTTAACTGGCTTAATGTTTATTTAATTCTACCATGCTGTTTAACGCCAGAAGCCTGGTTGATGGCTTAAGCTGAGCCAAGATTTCTGCTCATGACTTTTAACTTGTTGGTAGAGTAAGGTTTGTTTTCCTATCCTCCATGTTTGACCCTTGGTATTAAAACCTTGTTTAAAGAAATGACATCTGAACCATCTACCACCCTAGATTTCTATATTAGAAAAATTGAAGTTTGCTGTACGTTCTAGATTTGTGTAGGTGAAAGGGGTCTGTATCTGACCTGTATTTCCCTTTTCCCTTCAGCAAACAGAGACTTGTGAAGAGGGAGTTTATAAGTACAGTGGGCGGGAGGAGGGGTAGGAGGCATGGAGATGAAAGAGAAGCTGAGGGTTTATTTTTTTTTTGCTTTTGTCTGAAACAATTTTACTTTATTTAATTTTACATTTTTTTTGTTAAGAAACTCCACAGCAAGCATGAGGCTTGAACTCATGACCCAGAGATAGGGAATTGCATGTTCTACTCACTGAGCCAGCTGAGGATTTAATTCCTTTCTAAGGGAAATTGAGTCTGCATGGGTGATAATACTATTTGTGACAACAGCTTGCATTTACCCAGTGCTTGCTCTTTTTATTGAGGGCTGTATATTTTTGCATTATTTCCTTTGATCAAGCTGATAGGGTAGATATAAAGAGTTATAAATTCCCATTTAGAGGAAGACATTGAGGCTTAGAGAGGTTAAATAACCTTCCCAAGATTGTACAAAGCTGGGTCAGGGGTCCGGGTATGGGTGGGCAGGATTTGAATCCCGAAGTCTGGCTGCAGTAGAATATATGTAATAGAATCTTTTCCTATAGTCATACATGGACAAACCTATTTATAACTTTTGCACAATAATAATAATAATTAACGAACATTTACTGGGTGCTAACTTTGTGGTAGGTACTGTGAGGCATACATATGATTTCATTTATTATGCAATAATCCCATTAGAAAAATACTATTTTTTTTTAAGATTTTATTTATTTATTTGACAGAGAGAGATCACAGTAGACAGAGAGGCAGGCAGAGAGAGAGAGAGAGAGG